>NC_132896.1:28120208-28430208 GCF_030463535.1 Salminus brasiliensis | reverse complement strand
GTTACAAGCTATGAACAAATAATTTGCTCATCAGAATTTGAAAATGTGTGGATGTATATTAAGATAGCATGAATTTAGGCTATGTCCACACCATGGGGGAAAACAGCTCCTTGTATTGCAGATTTTGTCATTTTATATATATATATATATATATATATATATATATACATTAAAATATATAATGCAAATTTGCCAAAAAGCTGTTGTGTGGTGGTTTACAAGACAGACACGATTAAACAGGATTCCAAACAGGATTCTAAGGTGCAAAACGGAGCCACAAAGAGGTCAAAATTGGCCTATAGCTAACAAACATGAGGGTTCCCTAGCCACAGGGCTGTGTGAAAAGTTAATGAAACTGTAATAAGGACTTTATAGGACTTTATAGGTTCTTGAGAGCATCCATGTATATGTGTGCCTCAGACAGTTTGGGCTGGTAGGTTGAAAAGTTCATTAATTATTTCTCTACCTGAAAATTTTGTTATTAAGAACAGTAGCTATTAAATTCCCAGATACGCTACTTTAGCTAAGTAGTTAAGCTATCTGTGATAGATTCATTCATAGACAGAGTCAATGTCCCTTAATGGTGGCTTCACATTTGCTTGGAGACACTATATGGTCCACCACCCGCACCCATCCACTAATGAAGAAACTGTGTCCATCCAGGGACCAGTCATTGTTCGGAATCATAGTACTGTGTAGATTTCTAACAACCAAGTGTTGCTCCTCTAATGCTCCAAATGCGCCAACTACCCAGATAGCATGTTATTCCAATGACAATGTAATACTATGTCTACAGTAAGACTTAAGCATTTCATCTTACATGACAATATGGGAAGTTCATACAGCATTAAATCGGACTGCTACAGAACAGCAATGATGGTGGTAATAACAGTGCAACTAATATGTAATAAGCATTTCATTCATATTTGATTCAGAGTGATACAGAATAAGGAGGTTATGGATAATAATAGGGCTTATAAGATACAACCTAATAGCAGGCCAAAGACTTGAGCATTGTTAGTGCTGGTAACTAGTTTAGCCCACATGGTAACTCTGCACAGTTGGGTACAACTGGCCACTTATTGATTTTGGGACAGAAAAGGGTCACTGAGGGAGTCCAGTCATATTAAGTTGTATAATGTGCAAATCTGGCCGTTTCTTCAGGTGGAAGGGTATCGAAATAGGCTGGTGAAATAGGATGTTGAATTTTTTTGTTAAAGCTATTTTAAGGAACGAATTCCCCATTCATTTCTAAATAAACTTCACAGACTGTAATATAAATATAAATATAAATATAATATAAATACAATATAAATATATAAAATTCACTTATAGACCACTAGAAATGATAGTTCATGTAGTTTTTGATGTGTGTTCAAGTTCATTTAGAACACACTCTTTTTACTGACCTCTTTAAAAGCAGACGGACCGTGTTTTTACAGTGTTATTACAAACTTCTATTACCAAAGAATAGCCCCACCAGTTTGTACAGAAGTTCCTGTAGTTACTGAGTAATACACATTAGTGTATAATAAGCCTGTCTGTGTTCTGTTTTAAAGACCATTTAAAATATTTTGATAGGCCTTTACATGCATTGTTCCCTCAATGATCCTAAAGGCGTCCAGGCCCTGTGGCAGCCCAGAAACCCTAAACCATGATGCTCCCTCCACTATGCTTCATGGTTGGAATGAGGTTTTGGTGTAAATGTACAGCATTCTTTTTATCTCCAAATATACCGCTCATATTCTTCAAATATACCTTTGGCGGGTAGCAACATAGAGGACTAGAAACTTAAATTTGAATAAAATTTGAATATAACGTCCAGAGTTTAAGGTTTTAGTCAGAACTCCACAGATAGTCTTGGTTTACATCTTTATATTTAAGAAACTGAGAAAATACTCATATATTCAATATTCAGAGTGACTTATGAGAAAATTGTATGCCCTCGAACTTGCCTGGAACACCAGCATACATATTTCATCAGTCAGTGCACGTGACCAGGATTGCTTACACACTCACATGCCATATGGAATGAGGTACAATAAATATTATATATGATGTATTTACACACAACAGTCCAGATGTGATATATAGGCATCATTTCTGTGAAAGTGGTGCTTCTATCCACCATAAAAGCAGGAACAGGGCAGCAGCTCAAGCTTAAGCTTGACACTGGTTTCAGGAACATTTGGAGAAAATATTGATATGAATTAAAATGAAGGTGTTTTTCTCCCCATTTTTAATGTTTTCCAATGTATCTCTAAAGTAATGAAAACATCCCAGAAATATACCGTCACAAAATACCACCAGTTCTTGGGATACCCCATGATTCCTTTGAGGCATGTGAAGTCTGTCAGCTGCATCTTTTTGAATATCTGCTCATGCAACATGGGACATTGGACAGCTGAACACGCTTGGAGGAGAACACTAACTCTTCAGTTGTGTTATGTCAGGTAACATGTGGAAAATGGACTGTATTCAACACAATACTGCACAATGGAGAGAAGATGACCACAAAAACTGTGAATTAACAGATAATAATAGTACAAACATAAGTACTAGCAGGTACATACATATTATGAGTTTAATAGCAGTGTAATAAGCAGCAGCTAATATATCCCTTACCAGTGTAATTAATTACAAATTTCTACAAATGTAATTCGTTACTAAGCACTACCTAAGCCAATGAGCATTTGATTATTCAATTAATCAATACAGAGTAATCAATAATTAAACAACACACTGAGTTCAATGTTCAGACTGTATAAGAGGCAGTCCACCACAAATAAAGGTTAATGAAACTGTAGTTTCATGGCTTCATATACATTCTGAGAGTGTGTGGAAGTGGACTGTGCACTATACTGCTAATATTAAAAATAAATCCATTGGGTATTTCTTTTTAGATGTCATTTATGAACCATATAATTAGGAAATATCATCCCCGCAGGACGAAACAGAAGTGTCTACTTTGGAATATAAATGGCTGCAAAACACATGAGGTTGGGAATTCGGGCATCATCAGCAAAGACATTCCACTGTTGATAATGTACTGAATGTAATGAATGGTGTATTTACGGCCTAATAGCCATGAGTTAGTGAGAATTTCACTATGACTTAATGGTGCTTCTAATTAATGGCTAAGCCCACTAGCAACTACTGTGTTTTATTGGTGTTTTTACTGCCCCACTGAAGTGTGTTCAAATCATTTATTTTTATTTGTATTCTGCCTTGCCTCCTCAATCCCCAAACACCGAACACACAGGCACACCATCGAGCGCAAGCGTAAATCCTCTG
This sequence comes from Salminus brasiliensis, assembly GCF_030463535.1. Lineage (NCBI taxonomy): Eukaryota > Metazoa > Chordata > Actinopteri > Characiformes > Bryconidae > Salminus > Salminus brasiliensis. Next base: position 28,426,914 of record NC_132896.1, on the reverse strand, counting down.
TCAAAACAATTTTATCTGCAGGTATAAAACATGGCAAGTGGATTATTTATACATGGAGCAGCTTCTTCTTTATGAGAGGCTTCACCCGTCGTTCCGCCCTGAGCGACACCCAGCCTACCCAGACGTTTGATTCCCCAGCTGTGTGGCAGCCAGCTGTCCCTCCCTGCTCACCCAACAAGCTGCAAGATCTGCTGCTTTTGGACCTTGGTACTGAACAGCTGGAACACTCTCAGAATTACAGGTTCCTCCAGGGTTCTTGGTTGGGACATATGGTCCACCTTGTAGATGTAAAGTCAGAGACAGAACCTCTGTATTTGTTGCTGCACAGTTTGTATTGGTCAGCCTCTGGTCCTTCATTAGTGCTCATAGGATGCTGCCCACAGGACACTGCTGGCTGGATATTTCTGGTTGTTGTTCTGTTCTTTTAAACACTCCAGCAGCACTGCTGTGTCTGATCCACTCGCACCATCACAGACAGTGTGATCCAAGAATTGCCATCAGCAGCCAGAGTCTGAGACTGCACAATTGGACTTGCTCTTTCAGGGGTAGGCTGATGGCACTTCCTCTCCACAACACTCCTAGTGTGATGTTGGTCAGTACAGGCGGCTGTTATCTGTCATGTTGAAGCACGCTTGGTATCTAGTGGTGCTGCGTTATCGACATGTGTCGGAGGAGACGTGCCAGTACCCTCGTCCACTCTTATAAATAAAGGTGCTACGAATGGTTGTTGAGTGATGCCATAGAAGAATCACTTTTGGATCCATAAAGAACCAAGTTTATTATAGAGATTATAGAAATATAGAGTGATTGTGAAGAATTTTTTAAAGACCCAGAAAAACCTTTTTATTGATGTAAAGGTTCTTTATCAGTTTTAAGGTCACATCTCTATTACAAAAATGTGGTTCTTCTAAGGCATCGCTCAAAGAACCTTTTGTAACATCTTTATTTTTTAGAGTGCAGTGTTTGGGGCATTGCTAGTGGGAATTTACATAAATGAGGATTGGGAAACTGGCCTCAAATTGGGTAGAAAATGGAGTAAAATTATATATTTCTTTTTTTATGGAGATTGTTTACTTTAACCACATGTAAATTATTTTAGAACAAATTTAAACCTGTGTAGTACAAAGGCAAACCTTTATCCCAGACATTAAGAAGGGTACTATAACAACAAGAATAAAGAAACAACAAAGGTTATTAATATGACAAGTGATTCCAAACATGCCAATGACAGTGTAGAACTAGGCAGGTGATCTATGAGGACTGCAACATTTCCATTGCATCCATTTGACAGGACTGCAGTGTGTGGAAGCACTTTGCATGCTGGTTTGGCCTGCATCTTATTTACAGCAGTATTGATTATGGTTTTGGCCGGATGCCGGGAAGGCTCGAACTGCTAGCACACTCACCAGATTGAGCGTTTTATGGTAACAGAGCAGCTCCAGCCACAATATTCCATTTCACATGTAAATAGTTCTCCGAAGGATCCATCTCATCATGACATGCTGTGCATTTTTCTAAAGGACTGGAATGCAGACTCCTAGCTGGAGTCATCTCACGGATCTTAAGCGTGTACAGCGACCTGACGACTATGCCTAAAAAGCCGGAGAATCATCGCCTGTATGGCAAAAAGGATTATAGTGGTGAATATATTTCATGTCAGGTGAATTCTACACCCCTCCATAAGCTATTCACTCTGCATGCGCTGTACCCTTTGGTGCTTCCCTCCATTGGAGAAATGACACCTTTTAAACCTTTGCATGAATTTAAGGCGACAGTAAGTTATTAGCACCTGACCGACACATACAGTCCCCATGGAAACCTTTGGGGTTTTTTTTATATATGCAAACATATGGATATGAGAATCTTCATTTAAACAATACTGAGAGAAGAAGGTAAAAATACACAGCAAAAAACACCAGTGCTGAATTTGCAGTGTTAGCTACTGTGTAGTGTGGATTTCAGAGCTGCTGCCAACACTGATAGTGTTCAAAGGTGACATTAGCAAGTGTTAATAATGCATTTGATTAGTTCAAGCTCCTCCCATACTCCTCACACCCTTCTCATTGGCTTCTGGTACCACCCATTTGCATGCTGGGTGTGTCTGTTCCTCTCTCAGTAACCATCACTGTGTTGTCATTCCCCCTAGGCTACCTCCCCATGGCTGTTCATATGTGTTCTATATTTTAGTGTAAGGGCTTGGCCTCAGCGTTGCTGTCTTTCTCTAAGAGCAAGTTACCACTTTCCCTAAAGGCTTCCTGCAAGTGTCCACTCATGTGCTATTACAGGGTTAAACCATCACCTTTCGTGAAGGTGGTGAATATTAATATGACACTTAGTAAAGACGTGTATATAGTATTAACTGGCAGGAGCAAATTAAATTAATTAAATGCACTTTGCTAAGTGGAAGAAGCTACTCTTAAGTTGCAAGTACAGTGAGAATTATATAACTATATATATATATATATATATATATTATAAGGGGTATAACTTACACAAAGTGAGTGTTAAAAACCACTCTGTCCAGAGTTTCGCTTCTAACACTACCAGAGTAGCTATAGATAAGCAATTAATTTAACACTGACAATTTTGCTATATCTAATAAACACTCCTACATTTATTACTTCTACAATCAGGAGGAGGAGCCTGTCTTATTTAAAACTTTCATTTTTAAAGGTTTTTATTTAAACATTTAGTTTGGTTTGCCCTTGATTGTGGACTGAAGTGAGTGAGTGGAATCAGCCTGGAGAAATTCTAATAGCTGCTTTGAGGCCTTTAGAAAGAAGACGGAAGGAGTCTGGGAGGAGACTGAAAGAGCAATAAAAAAAAAACAAAAAAACTTTTCCATTAATTTGCAAGTGGAATTTGCAACTTCCAACATGACCAGGTCAGGCTGTCCTTAAATCCTAAAATGTCACCACAGGACCTACAGGTAGCCCTTGCCATGGTTCACACGGTCAGAGTAGGCTACATATGTCAATGGAAAGAGACTGCACAAGTTTGACTTTCATGGAAGGTGTGCAAGAAGGATACCCTTCCTTGTAAAAAAAAAAATCATCAAGTTTTAGTTTAGTTATATTACCTCCATCTCTCAATGTCGGTAAAATGAAGATCACATGTCTGTATGTTCAAAAATATGTAAAAAAAAAAAGTCTTTTTCCACGTGAATGAGTCACGCTCTGGCCTCAGCTTGGACAGCCAGATGTTGATTGGCGTTCCCACCTTTTAGAATATTATTGCCTTCTCCCACGTTCCATGAAAGGTCAACCCTTTACTGCTGTCTTCTGACAGGTGCATTTAAAGTGTACTATAACTCTCAAAAAGCAGCTGCTGCAGAGCTGATATGTCTGAAACTCGCTGATGTCACTGAGTGGAATAGAAAGTATGCCCTTGATTCGAGCAACATTCAAAGCAGCTTCATCTCTCCAGCATGAAGGAAACAACAAGTAAGGACAGGTGCATACGAGGCAAATCGGTATTCATTAGAGTCAGCTGCCCTTCGGACAGTATTCAGCACATGACGCAATTGACCCAGACATTTAATTAAACTCCCCAGTTAAAATCCCCCGCTGCACAGTGCTGGGGTCTGAATGGAGATAAGCATCCAAATTTAGGGGCTGAGAGCGAGTGGCGTTCTCTCCTGAGATCCAGACAGCAAACATGCCCTTTCGTGCCAGCCCGTTGACTGACAACAAGCCAAGCAGTGTTTAGGGAATGTACAGGCCATGTTAGTCATGAAATCACTTCAGATGTTTTGGAGGATCTCATCCACTTGTCCTCACTGTTCTGTCTCCTGGGGGCTGTTTAGCCACGGCAGTCATCACTTTTGGTAATGCAGAATCTATGTAAATGCTGCAATCACGTCATCTCATTTCTACACATTTGATAAAATCACTTTCTCTCTTTTATTTATTTATTTGTTTGTTTTGCAGTGCATGACTCACAGAACATGCCCTGGGATGCCCAGCGTCGCCCACTTCTTCAATTTTGATAGTACACTTATTAGCATAGAGTAAGCTTATTTATTCATTTGCTTGTCAGAAGGCAAGGCCTTACTACGGCGTGAAATTTTGTCATTTATCTAACTGTTGGAGGCTGGGTTCTTTTAACTTGGCGGAGGAAATTAAATTCTGTCAAGATATCATCTGATTGAGATTATCTTCAGAGGAATATGCGCTTTTCACCTGCCTATAATACACGTGACAAAAGTAAATGCCAGGCAGTTTTATCATTGCACTCTAGAGCGTAGCCTTGCATGCGTGAGTCTCATTGGGGTGAGGGGATCAACCTCCTGATGGAGCAGAGCTTTGCAGATCCACAACACTGTGTTTCCGCTCTGTAGAAATTAATTAGAGAAACACTACACAAGGCCCTTAGACCCATTTTAAACCTGTGACATTCTAATATGTGGCAAAGTGGTAAATGTTCACGGCAACATTGCTGCCTGGTGGTGTAATGCATGTTCATGCATGTACAGCATCTACATTCTGATTTGCTTTCAGAGCATGTTTTGGATTGCTCTATTAGCAGTGCTATCCTGCTTTCATCACGTGGTCAAATATATGCTTTACTGAGGTGTAGATTTTTCTTGCCTTCCAGGATTGCTCAGGGCAAGGCTTTCAGGGATGTATGACAATATAGTTAGCCTGTATATGCTTCAACAGTTTATTAGGTATAGCCTGGAGTTAGACATGGTAAAACAGATTCCCTCAGTCTGCATAGTCAGTATGTCTATAGACAGGCATTAGAAATGCAAAATCTAGCATAGCCAGAGGCCACAACTGGCAACCTCTTGGTTAAAAGAGCAAAGAACATTGCCTAGGCTAACAAAAATGAGCTTCTCATGCTCTTTGAGACAGTTGTTACAAAATGAATTGACAAAAGACATTGACCTTGTACAGTACTGTGCAGTGCCAAGTCAGAGGCCACTCTTTACTTGTTTAATGTCCAGTCAAGCTACTCATTCTTTAGCAAATGTATGTATGTATATATGAGGAGATTGTCTCCTCAATCTACCTGCCTGAAAAAGGGAAAAACAAAAAAAGCAGGGGTTTCCAAAACTGGAGGCCAAAAAGAAAATGAACTACAACAACAGAGGGAGTGATTCCAGCAGAAAATTGAAAGTAAGTCTCACTAAAACAATGGAAGACATAGTGAAGGTAAAGGGAGAGAAATAAATGATATTCCATAAGATTTTTATAGACTGAAAAATTAGGAATAAATAAATGACGGTCTGTGATTTTACTGAGGTAAAACATTACAAGTGCTGCCAATGTTATTTGCTAACGGTACCATCACTACTGTAAAGGTTACCATTGTATTTAATTATCAAGATTCTATATTAGAGAATAGGTACTCTGAAAAGTCACCTCCTAGCCCCCTAGCTTTGCTTCCAACAACAATGAAGGCGGTAGCTTTGTGGGCCCTGCATGCCTGACCTTGAACTATAATGCTGTTTTCTTTGTTTGAATAGAATGTGCCACTGGTTGTTCACCTGAATCTTATCCAGATGAATCTCATTCAAGGCCCATCAATGTCAGTAACTTAAAAAAAAGGGTCACTGCATATGATTATCTCATTATCTAGCCATGCACTGCAATGACATTCTAAGAAGGCATCTGAACTCCACTTGATGGCTGCCCTTTCACTGGAATGACAGCAACCAATTGACCTATGTCCCATAAGATCAAAACACATGCCCTCTTAGTTCTCTTTTTATCTCAAAATGTCAAGCAGCAGATATTACTGGTCTACATTGATCCAAACCCACATGCGTTCTTTAGCTAAGCCTGCCGTAGGGTGCTTTTGCTACCCAAAAGGATATTGTCAGCTTAATTTGATAGTAAAAGGAGAACTATGAAAACATAATTGCACCTTTTAGTCTGTTGAAAATAATATGGGTCATGTTATTGTTCAGAGTTCAATGGCGCACAGGTAGTTGCTAGCAAATTTTCTCATCAATGAATGGTACTACATAGCACTAAAGACTGCAAGTGTTCATTTGTGTCATTTCTTTTTTTACATTCCTGCCTGGGAATGAAGAAGGAGCACCATGACCCATGGCATTTTAGTTGCCACATTTTTAAAAATGGGAGATTTCACTGTCCAGAGGGGAAGTTTCAGGTTCCAAAAGTTACTCTTACAGATTGTCATTTGGCACAGTTCTCCAGATTGCAAGAGTTGCTATGCCAGAGCTTATTCAACACCTAAGAACCTTTTTTAATCTACAGCTTTGTGAGATCCAGGGGATATTACCTGCAAACTCCTCCTTATTGTATATTTTTGCATTTCAGCACCATAAGGCAAAAACCTTGTATATCCATTTTTGCTGTTTTTCACTTTTTGATGTAATTAGTAATTTGTTATTAACATCCATCCATCCATCCATCCATACACCATCTAATGGACCACTACAAATGGAAATAACTACAATGGGACCTCATTATCCTATTGTTTATAATAAATGGGGGGGGGGGGGGGTGCAAGTTACTTTTAGTAATCCTTTTAATATCGTCCCAGGCAGAGGTCACAGAATCAAGAAGAAACAGCCATAATAGAAACACAAAATACAAAAACACAGACACAGACACCAAAACCAAAAAGAAAGGGACCCAAACTGAACCCCAGTGAACATCCAGCATCATCAATGCTAGACAAGAAATAACGCAAACACAGGGGTATAAGAGCACAAGACACAACTAGGAACATCTGGGGAGGACAACAAGAGGGCAGGGCTACAAAGGAGACACAGGTAGGAACAGTAATGACAAGGCGGGACTAGAGCAGAGACAAGGGAGGAGACAAAAACACAAACTAAACAGAACCAAGGATCAAAAGAAGACAATCAGACACAGAGACAGAGCAGGAAAGGGGCAGTACAGGGCAGAAGTGTGGCATTTTTATTCTCATCTGCTTTGTTTTAGAAACATCTGCACTTCTCCAAACATAAGCTAATGAAACACACTGCCTTAAAAAAATACAGTTGCCTGCAAGTATCTGAATAAATAATAATAAAAAGTACTGTTTATATGTCAGCATAATCAGAATATTTTTTTTCCAAGTTTGTTTGTTTGTTTAATTATCAATGATGTGCATAGAATTTTTATACTCATTTACTGATGCTTTTATAGTTAAGATTTATATTTATATTCCCAGTTATAGCATTAGGTTGGCACTGGTATGCAGCGTGACCTATCCCAAGCTAACATAAATAGACTAGAATCCAATGACACCTTTGAACGTCTCTTCTTTCTCCGGAAGCTGAGAAAGGCCTGTCTCCCTCCACCCATCCTCACCCTCTTCTATAGAAGTACCATAGAACATCCTGAGCAACTGCCTGGTTTGGGACCTGCACAGCCTCTGACCGCAAGACCCTCCAGCGTATTGTGAGGACAGCAACCGCAAGACCCTCCAACGTATTGTGAGGACAGCTGAGAGGATCATCGGAGTCTCTCTCCCCTCTCTCATGGACATTTACACTGCCCGCTGACTCCACCCACCCTTCACACGGACTGTTCTCCCTCCTGCCATCAGGAAGAAGGTACCGCAGCATCTGGTCCAACACAACCAGACTCTGCAATAGCTTCTTCCCCCAAGCCATCAGACTTCTCAACTCCAGAGACCGAACTGATGTTTTTTCTGTTTCTCTCTTTCTCTCTCTCTCTCTCTCTCCAACCATTTACCCCAGACAATATGGGAAGCATTTTGCACTAATAACTTTACTACCTCAGTGGACTCAATATTTATTGCACACTGCATAATTTGCACACTACCCCTAAATTATTTATTATTCTCTGTCTGTATTGTGTTGTGTTGTCTGTCTGCACTTGTACTGTTGTACCATGGTCCTGGAGGAACGTTGTTTCATTTCACTGTGTACTCACTGTGTATGTAGTTGAAATGACAATAAAAACCCACTTGACTTGACTTGATACTAGCAGACACAAGAGATACAGTACCTGATGTCTAGATACATAGATAATGCAATATATGACCCATTCAGAATTGCAATTACATTTAAAGTATGGAAAGATTGGACTCAACAGTCAACTCTGTTACTGGTAACTATTTAAACCATGTAAACCATGAACAGAGCTGACTGTAACACCATATGTTAAGCTCAAACTAGATTCCCCATCCATTATTTTTTCAAAATAATGAGGCAAGACGTTTCACATCTCACTGCCTTCCACATGTTTCCTGCCAGAGGAAGTGACGTCACTGATTGCAGGTTACATCAAGGCAGGTAACAGAATTCATCAGAACATAATATACATAAAGTATAAATTCTGAAATGGCATATTCTACAGAAAATAGAAATTCCTTGCAGTTGACTTTATAACTGTTCTTAAAATAAAGCATAATTAGAATAAATTATTTAATGCAAAATTCAAGCTATCAAGCCAAAAAAATAAGTTATGCATTATTAATAGTGAGGAATGTATGTAATTATTATTAATATTAAACATTGATTTAATAAAGAGACTCAAAATGCACCCCCCAATTCTTGAATGACCCACATGCAGAAATACAACATTAGGGAGCCTTTTAATCAGTGCAAGATTAGTTTTCAGTTAAGTGCTCTGGAAAGAGATGGGTCTTGAGTCAGAGTTTGAAGACAGCAACCCGACAGCAACAGTGGGATGCTTAGGGGAAGTTCACTCCCTCACCTAAGTGGCAGCACAGAGAAAGGTCTGAATGTTTGTTTTCCATTTGTGTTGAAGGAAAGCGGGTCAATACTAACCATACTTGAGGTTCTTTTAGATTTTGACCAATTTCATCAGGTAGGGAGAGGCTGGTCAGTATAATGGTTTAAAATCTGAAGCCAGTGAATGGTACATAGCAAAGGAGTGTCATGGCTGAAGTAAGGAACCCTCAGAGCCTTTAAAAGCTTCTGAGAAGACCTGGTGATTTCTGGGAATTAGATTTAGCATTATTGTAGAGGTGGGATCATTTCCAAATGTTTGGTTGGACATTTATGGCCTGAACTAAAGGCCTATGTTTAACAGTCATGGTTCAGTGCTGACATTGTGGAACTTAGAAAGTGAGTGGTGCCAAACAAATGTTTAATAGGATGTCTGTGCAGGAAAAGCTTGACTAGAGAAAAATTATGACATTAAGGGCCCTATCTTACACCCTGCACAAGGCACGTTGTGATGCTCATTGCTATCTTACACCCTGCCAACAGTCTATTTTCATGCCTTCCGCCTGTGTCAGTCAAAAAGCAACAGCTCTTCCATATATATATTTACACCAATGGGCGTGGTGGTCTCGAAATGAGGTGTGTTCAGGTAAATTTCTGGCGTATTCCTATCTTGGCAATAGAAAACACAGGAGGAGCTCCACTGACTGAAAACAACCTAGGCAGGCGTCAACAGTCAGGCGTTTATTACTATCTTGGCAGTGAATTGTCAACACAGGTGCATTCCCAGCGCGTGCACACACCCACTTTGCGCCATTAAAATAGCAATCCGTCAAAGTTGGACCGCACCTGGCTCTTAAAGGGAATGGCAAGTGACACGCGGATTGGTTTATTGCGCCCAAAACACACCCATGATTAATTAGGATACTTGGTACATGCCTTTAGTGCGTTTCGAGCCACGCAAGGTGAACTTTTCCCATAGCAAAGACGCACTGACATGTCCTAAATCAAGCTGTGCAGTGCACTGTTGATGGCTCACCAAAAGATCACTAATATAGGGCCCTACATGTTAAACTATAGTGTTTATGTGATGTCTCAGACAATGGGTCTTAAATTGGGATATAGTGTACTGTGTCATTCTTTAAAAAGTGTTTCAAACAAAGCGATTCAGATGCTCTGCAGCATCCATACCTTGCTTCGCATCTCTCAAATGACTTCCTGCAAATGCTTTTCCTTTTGTATCTGTTTGTATCCCAGTGATTTGTTGCAAAACTCTGTCTTTTTCATTTACTCAGGTGCTCTTCTACTGTGCTCCACCTAAGCAGCACAGAGGGTCACAGCTACAAGTAAACACAATCCAAGCTGAGGAGCGAATCATCACATGCCAGTTCTCTAGCAAAGTGCCAGATTGGCCTGTTTTACTGGATTCGCTGTGGAAGGAATCTCTTACCGAGTGAAATAGAGCGAAAGAAAGTGAAAGTAGGAGAAAGGATAGAACGAAATTTGGGGGGGAGGGGTTGGGGGGGATCAAAACCTCAGGCTCCTCCATAGCTGTATGATGATTCATTAAGCTGCACTGCTTCCAAGGACTTCTTGTTGTTAATAACGCTGCTATATTTGTCCAGAACGAGCCTAAAAGCCGCAGCCCTACAGACAAGTTCTATTGATTAATAGCAGAAGCGGGGTTGAAAGGAGTGTGCCAGTGATGATTGCAAGCCCTCGTTTAACTGAATCTGTGATGGTTAATCTACTGCCATGAAAACAAGAAAATGACTGTTTAATTGCATGGAATCAAAAAAAGTTACATTTCGTGTCAGCAGGGATGTCGGACTGCAACTAATGGTAGATCTGACTAACCAGGGCCCTCCCTGAATAGGGGTCTTTCAAAAGCTTTCGGTTTCTAATTGTTTTACACTGTTATTATAGAAACATATAAAATGACATTGCATCTTTCCTGACATTCTTCGCATCTGCCTGTCTTTCTATGAATTCCCCCACCCCATGTACCACCCACTCAAAAGCAAAAATGTGTTTCTCTGGTTTCCTATCTCCCACAAACATGATGGTACCTAGATTGGCTGTGCTAATTTGCTTAGTTGTGAGTGAACTGGGGTGTGTGTTACCCTGCCAAAGGCAGTTTGGGTCCATGGATTCTTGCTGTTGCCTCCAAATCTTTACTCTGCCATCTGTGTGCCTTTGCAGAAGTCTTTCAGCCTTCACTTGTCCAGTTTTGGTAAACTTGTGCCCTGCACACTGCAGCCTCAGCTTTCTGTTCTTGGCTGACAAAAGATGAACGTGGCATGACCTACATGTCGACATCAAGGTTTGATGCATGCCGATATGCATTTTTGCTTATTACAGTTGTACAGAATACTGGAAACCTTTCTGTTAGCTCAAACCAGGCTGGCCAAACGTCTCCACAGACCTCACTCATTATCACAGCATTTACATCCATTTGACTTTATTCCACCATCTTGAGTGAACTCTTAGCAGATCAGCAGTTCTAGAAATACTCAAACCATTTCGTCTGGCACAAACAATCATGCCATGCTCACATTCATTCTGAAGGTAGATATGGTAATGGAAAACATTACCTGGAGCTGCTGGCCCGTATCTACATAAGTTCTATATATCTATGCACTATACAGCTGCTACATGTTTGGCCAGTTTGATAATTGCATGAATGAGTAGGTGTTCCTACTAAAGTGCTTACTGGGTTGATATGGTTGTTATGCAGTTTGGCAGCTCTGAAGATGCTTACAACATCCGCAGTGTATTCAGAACAAATATACAGTGATGTAATTGTATATTCTCATTGTCCACCTCTCTGTTAACTGTCTATTTAATATAGTGTAATAAGCATCAACCAGCACAAACACTATTGACCAAATTTGATAATTAGGGTGAGCGCTTGCATTTCTGTCACTCAGTTTGTTTAATTAACTCGGGAGTCTTCAGAGCATTACACCACAGTCACAGAGGCTCAGTAGGACAGATTTGGATAGATCTATGTTGAATAAACATTAGGCAACGTGATAATGAATCTCAGTGCGGAGTTAGGGCCGAGATATTGAGCATGGAATTGGTTGTCAGCAGACTTAAAATAAGGCTGTAATTTATTTATTTTTTTAAATATGAAATAATGAAAAAATGCAAGAATTTGTTGAATAATCAGTATATATATATATATATATATATATATATATATATATATATATATATATATATATATATATACACACATATACAGTATATAACCCTGCAGTCCAATGAAAAGCATATCTCCATTGTTGTCCGTGTCCATGGTTTGAACCCTGTAGCTGCATAAATAATCTTTACACTGTATAAAGAATTCTGGATGAATGGACCGACAGAATTTAAAGTCTAATTTTTGCCTTGTCCTGTAAAGTCACCATTATGAAATCATTGGAAAATTGAGCAATATAACAATATTTTATCATATTGTGATAAATTTTGATATTGTGATACACAATAGAAAAGCTTCTAAGTATATTGAGGACATGGTCAGTGCTTAAAGAACACTGACCAATGGCTTTTTTACCCAACAAACGGTGTAATTCAGTCTGGTTTAACTGAATAAAGTGCAGCACATTTTTAATAAAAATCACTGTACTAAATATGGGAAAGTGTTTGGACGGTAGTTTTGAAACACCTACTGATGCATTTTGTCTGTGATTACATCTGTGAGGAATATCAAGTATCATGAAATGTCTTTAAACATTGCAATGCAATGTATATATATATATATATATATATATATATATATATATATATATATATATATAATCTGTGTGTGTGTGTCTGTGTAGATGCAATTATAATAGATAATATATACAGTCTATTTTATGTCATTAACTGAACATTAGTATTAATTGGTGCAACAACTCAGCATGCTTTTCAGCATAGAACCAGATGGATGTACTTTAGTCAAGCTTTTCCAAATCAATCACCAAGAGCTGTGTGGAGTGGCATATGGAACTTCAACATGCTCATAGTTCTCTCTCTCATTTCTGTTTTTTTTTAAGATCTGTTGAGTTCAGTGTTTAACACATTTTGCAAAGTTTTTCAACTATTCCGAAAATATGAGAGCGGAATACATATTTAGCATTACTGCTCATGTCTCTCCTAATGCCACAGTATCAAACTGCATTAATTCTCTGTGTGAATTCAATCCCCTGATTTGTAACCCGAACCAAAAGCGTATTGCTTACTCTCACATAACCCACATACAAGACTAGGGCTACCACTATGAGTTGGAAAAACAGACATTGCTGCCCAGACACTCTTTGATCCTACCAAAAAAAAGCAAAAACAAACAAAAAAAGATGAAAAGAAAAAAAAAAGAGGCAATCAACCCTAAAAAGCAGCACATAATTGTTTCCCACAGTAATTTACTGCAGTGACAATGTCTCTGTAACTAATTGATTCCACTACTTTGCATAGAGGCAAATAATGGTCAGAGCTTTGCCATTAGCAGAGGCTTTTAATAGCATGGAAGGCAGCTAATCTTTTCTCATTACCTGCATCTAGAACCTGCTGGAAAATGACAGTGCCTGTCTGGCAGTACCCAAATTGGTCCCAACTGGGCAGTCTCTTTTGTGTTTTTCAGTCCCCCATAAGCATTAGATACTCTGTGATAAAAGAAACATGGCCGTTTTCATATTCCACATGCTGAAGAGACATTGAACAACCCACGTTCTGCCTTTATGATGAACAAAATGTTCTTTATAAATGGTGGCACTTTTTTTTAACTTTCACTGGTTTCTGACGTCTGCATTTACCGTTTGATGTAGTGGCGAGGGAGACACCATCTGTATACTGCTGGTTCATGCATGACAAACCATACAAACGTGTGTTTCGTCAGACTGATTAATATAAGAATGAGTTAAGGGATAAAAGAGCCCTTTTTCTTTGAAAAAGAAGATGCATGTAAACATTAACAAGTTAAAGGGTAAACATGTACTGTTCACATGTATTTCATACTGTTTGCTCAGGGATGTCAATTGACCCAACTTACTGGGACACTTCTTCTAAAGATTAAGGACCTTCTTCATTAAACATATATGAAACCATCCAAACTATATTTAACATAATATTTGACATTTTTGAACTGCTGCTTGCCCAGCATCATCAAAAAGTTCAACAAGCTTGGAGAACATAAACCCGTTTGCAAGTACGTTCTAGCTACTTTCTTATAGCACAAGCACTGCCGCAATTCTGCAGCTTAGGCTTAAGTTGATGTGAAATGAAAAATTCTTGCATTTTATGGATGCGCTGTATGTTGTGGAAAAGCTCATCAGTGGACAGAGCTACTACACTAAACACAGACAGCTCAGCAACTCAGCAGACATAGTGCCAGCTAATGGCTTGAGGATCACAAGTTTGAATCTTAGTCCATGCTGCTTTGCCATCACCAGCTGGAGCCTGAGAGAGCACAATTTCCATGCTCTGTCTTGGTGGATAGTCGGCGCTCTCTCCTCATCATTCCCATTGTGATGGTAGCTGGCACAGCCATCTGTTAGCTGTTGTATTAGAGTTGGGAATCCTGTGCTTTCATCTGAATGCTTGTCCTCCTACACAATGCAGTGTGTCAGGAGCATTGCAAGTGATGAGGCAGTTCTAGTGAGTGGGAGGGTTAATCAGGTCAGCTAAAATTGGGGGACAACATTGGGGAAATTATAAAAAAAACATTAATGATAAAAAATAAAGGTGCTTAAGGTACTTTACATTTACATCTCTTTTACAATTGTTTTTTTTTTTTTTTTTAATTAATATTTTTTTAACTAGAGTTTTCAAAGTCTCCAGTGTGTTTCTCAAAGTGCAGACCTCGGGATCAATGAATGTGTTTTGGATTACTTAGATGGTGAGAAGCAGAAAATGCAACCAACTTCTGCGTCTGAACTTTGAAGACGTTGAAAGATATCCCTGGAGGTTTCTTTGACAAAAATGGGGACCAGGAACTTTCTTTGAACTCTGTCCAAGCACTGATATCAGGGGAACATCTCTTCATATAACCTTCAAAGAAAGGGGGGGGGGGGAACAGGATGCTCACAGAGCCCTTTCCTGATATGATGGATCAAATTTGATGGCAAAGACCCAAGGAGCTATGAATCATTCTTGATTGAGGCTGTCTTAAAATCAAGCATGCCACGCAAAATACCATTCCTCCCTCAATTACTGCACATGTTCTTGCCTCATACTTCAAAGCTCACCTACAAACGAGGGCACTCCTAAAATTGTCCACAGTGTCCACGGTATGATTTATCTATAAGGCAAGCAAAAGACAATACTGTGGTGTGCACACATGCGCTATGACCTGACATCCATTTTGACAGTGAGGTGGCATTAAGTTGAGTGTGGAAAATGGGCTACAAACAGATGAGTGTAATTCAGCTCCAGATGTGTTTGTCTAAGTGAGCGAGTGGTTCCTGACATATCTGAGATATAGTATACCATTTTCTCCATTAATTTCATGCATGAGCTGGTTACATTCTGATGATGAAGCCTTGGGTAAAATCTGAAAAGCAATCTTGGAGACATTTTTAGAATATGGAAGCCATGGGAATTATGCAACTACTGTAAGTAATTCTGCATGCAGCGAGTTTACAGTACTCCACTAGAGCTGTAAACAAGTGTGTGCTTAATATGATAGAATTTTCTGGTTTAGAGAGTGAGTTATTACTTTGCTCATTTGCTTCATTGCTAGTTAACCTTGTTTTATGCTGCCCATGACCTCAACAATGCCATGATGTCCAGAGCAGTCTGAAATGTATCAATATGTACATTTTAAAAAGCAAAAAAATAAATAAACTATGCTGCCTTTCTTGTTAAATACCATCCAATTGTTTCCGAAGTGTTTAGCAGAGTAACAATAAAAGATCACCCAACTAAAGTTGCAGGCATTTCAGAAGTACCTGGATTTTTACACAGATTGCAAATAAAATGTAGTTACTACTTTTAAAAGTCACAGTTATACACTAACGCAATCTAACTAAACGAATAATACACTAACATTTGTACTGTTCATGCCTTTCATTGTGCACTTTAAGTAAATATCCACATTGCAGGCTAGAAAAAGTAAGTGAAGTAAGTGAATCCTGGAATTTAATAACCTGTAGACGCCCCTTTAGCAGGATTGCTTTCCTGTAGCTATAAGTAAGATTTGCACAACACTGAGGAGGAATTTTGGACCATTCCATCCTGCAAGTGTATTTCAGTTCATCAGTATTTCTGGGATTTCTACCGTGTGTGTAACTCTTGGGTTCTTTCTCACATCTTTCACTTTTTCTTGCAACTGGATGATCCTGTGGTCCTATACATCTTTTAACAAATATATATTAAAAGACAAAGGTTTTCATGGGGTGTGTTAACATTTTCACATTACTGTATTATTTATTTTTTGTGATTCTGTGATTAGTGTTAATTTTAATACCAAAATACATAAGAAGATGGTATGAAGAAGTCATGTTACTTAAGGAGAGGATTATTAAAAGGCGAAAGCTTGTTGCCATGGCATTCAAGTAGAAAATGCAGTGTTATTCTCTGTTGGAACTTGGTTGCCATCCTAATGGTTCAAGTCACAATTTGCACTGACCTCAGTAAAATGCCCATCCAAAGGGAGCTTGTGCAAAGATCCAAAATAAATGTAGGAGTATGTACAATAGCATCACATAAACAGACAATCATCACCACAGGTTCCTGCTTGCCTCTTGCTTGGCACGCCCTCATTCCCTGACAGGTTTTGCCACCACGTAGTGGTTTGCACCCCATGTAGTCAACTGATTTTGAAATTGGCAATTGGTGTATTCAGTACATTGGGCAAGATTGTCACAAGCTTACAAGACTGTCTTTTCCATCACACTGTATTACATTAAATCAGTTATCACAATGGAAAACGTCTTGTTTCCGGATCAGAATTTATGAATAGAAGGGGACAATAGAGCAAGGCCACCAGTGCGGAATTGAAATAGAGCTTGGTGTCTTCCTTCACTCCTTCCAACTAAATGGCAAGGGCATGTATGCCAGATGGGCACCTGCCCCCTGCTGGCTCCAGTCAGCAGAAGAACATGCTTTCATGCCATCAAAGAATTCCTCAGCCTTGCTTTGGAACTGGCGACAGATTATTATTGCATGCGGATGTTAATAATGTATAAATATGTCAATTCTTCTGGGGCTTGGTTACTTCGCCTGTGATTTGGATTTCAACTCACAGGACACACTCATTATTTCCATTATGCCCATAACTTTGGACATAGATCTACACGTTGATATATGAGGTTACTAATATGTCCAGTATTGTAATAAACACAATGCACAACCATGGCTCTCTCATGCTAAATAAAGTAGGTCAGAATTTGCTCGTATTTCTTACGCCTATAACACTTAGACACCCAAAAATTGGCTACGTCTTATGTAATCCACTATAATTTCTGCTTGCAATCTATTCCCATCCATTTTGGTAGAGTCCCCTGAATTATGGACTTGCGGTGTGAGCTGATTTAGACATAGTATCGCTGACACAGATTCGAGGCTCACTGGGGGGTAATAATCCCAGCCCATGTCACCATATGGCTCAACTCATGAACCAAATTAAATATAGATGTAGCCAATAAGCTCAGTGTCTTTCTGTGTTCACTGAATCTGCTGGTATCAGCTTGGCTAAATACAACAGATCACCACTGACCTTTTTGTTTAATACTGCCTTTCACACAACACATGAGCAAGCATAGCCTGGATAAATGGTGCATTGTCAGAGGCAATCTTGTCAAATGTTTAATTCAACCTTTACAGCTGAATGGGTCAGAGATATAAAAAGCAATGCCTTGATTGCTGAATGGCACCAAGAACTGTTGTGGTGCTGTGAATAATAATAATAATTATAATAATAATAATAATAATAATATCCCCCTCATGTTGGATGGTAAACTGCACTGCTATGCGATATAGCACATTTCAGCATGTTTTTTAGGTAGAGGAATAAATCCCCATGGCTCCCAAATTTGAACATAAACATCATCTGACCTTAGGGGACTGTTTTGGTCATGGATTAGCTTTAATGAGTTCTGTAAGCTTTGTCAATATTGAGGCTAAAAAAATAACTGGTCTCCTTAAAGGGAATCATGAGTTTGGACCGATTACATTAGTGTCACTAACTGAGTATTTCCATAATTAAAAAAAAAAAATAATGAAAATAACTTTGAAATGGCTATGAAGATAACAAAATACATATAGGGTTTCCTCATTGAGTCAATCATGAAATGTCTTTTATCATGTGTGAAGGGTCTTTTGAAGCTTTAAGAAGATGCTTTACACTCTTTGTCATTATCATCATTTTCTTCTTATAAGCTTAGTTCAATTCAGGTTCATGGTGGCAAGTGGACAAGCAAAGAAACCCAGGGATCCCTGTCTCCAGCCACTTCCATCAGCTCCTCCTGGGGGATCCCCAGGCATTCCCTGGCCAGCCGGGAGATGTAATCCCTCCAGCAGGTCCCTCAGTCTTTCCTGGGGTCTCCTCCCAGTTGGTTGCTCCTGGTACACCTCCAATGGGAAGCGATCACGGGGCATCATTATCAGATGCCTGAACCACCACAGCTGGCTCCTCTCAACTTGAAGGAACTGTGGTTCTACTCTGAGCCTCTCCTGGATATCAGAGTGTCTCATCCTATCGTGAAGAATGAGCTCAACTACACGGCGGAGAAAACTCACTGTGGTCACTTTTATCCACAGTCTTGTTCTTTCGCTCGTTGTCTGAGTCCCTGACCATAGGTGACAGTAGAGACAACTAGTAATCTAGAGCTTTGCTTCATGGTTTAGCTCTCTCTTCATCACTGCGATCCAGTATAGCTGGATTGCTGCAGCTGCCATCCCTAACGTACGGTTGATCTCACAATCACTGTTCCCATCACTCATGAACAAAACCCTGAGATACTTAAAGTACTCCATTCTAGGGGGGCATGCCATCCTTTTCCAGGATTCAACCATGGCCTCAGTTGGACTTAGACTTAGACTTGCTTCACACTTAGCTGCAAACCACCCAGGTATGTGATGGAGGCCTCTACACGAAGAAGCCAGCAGGACAACATCCGCAAACAGCAGATGCAACCCTCAGTGCCTCGTATTGTAGGGAGTGAATCAATGGAGCAAGTTGTAATATTTCGGATGATGAAAAACTCTTTATTATTCTTTTTCAAAAATAGTTACCAAACATATGACCAAAAAGAATTCCACCACTGCTACTATTGTTAGGTTGAAGAACCTACATAGTACTAAATAGTACATTCATTTGTGTGCCGAGAGTCGCTGTCTCGCTGAAAGACTCACTTATGGTTTGCTGGTACAATCCAGAGTACAGCCGACCCGATGCTTAACACTAAAGATATAGTTGTGATATAGTTATACTACTGTTGGAATTCAGTATTTTGCTAAACATAACATTTAGCATTAAAACCAAAAGGTTCTATTTTGGATCATTAGATCTGCCCAGAAAACATTCTTCCAATAAGCTTCTGGCTTATCCATAGGGTAGTGAGCAAACTTCAGGCAGCAGTGTTTTTTTAGAGAGTGGCTTCCTTAGTTCCATTCTACTATGCAAAGTGTTCTTGTCATACTTCTATAAACCTGTGTGGTGAAGACCACACTCTGATAGTAAAAACCCAAGTTTATGTTCTTGAACGATAATGCTTCAAAAGATTGCTGATGTAGGCCACGGAAATGGAAAGTCTATGGTAATATTTAATGAATTTCAACAAAACCTTAACTTCAGCAGACAAATGGTCCATTGATACCAGAAATGTACAACTTGGATTGGATTTTTTTATGGAAAAAATAATGCATTTACACATAAATATATAAAAGTTGTGCCAGATTCCCCTCATGTGCCTCTCACAACACCACATCCCAAACCCCTCAGTACTTCATTAAATAGTGTATAAACAGTGCCCCATTCATTAGTGTAGTAGGGCATTAATTAGTGTATTAAGTAAAGAGTAGAGATGTGTGGTTTAGGATACAAAAAAAAAAAATGAACGCATCCAGGATGGTGGAGTGGTAGTTGGACTGAGGAGTGTTTTTTTTTTTTAAAGGAATTCTGCCAAGTTTCAGTACATGAAGAGAGAGAGAGATGTCTGGAAAAAAAACTACAGCCTTTCTAAATGCAAAGTTTTGGAAATGAGAGAATCCCAAATCTCTTCTGATAAAAAAGACAAGAAAATGAGAACATAAGGAACGCCAACGGTCAGGAAAGTCTATGGTAATATTTAATGAATTTCAACAAAACCTTAACTTTAGCAGACAAATGGTCCATTGATACCAGAAATGTTGTAAAACTTGGATTGGATTTTTTTAATGGTAAAAATAATGCATTTACACATAAATGTAATAATGTGCCAGATCCCCCTCATGTGCCTCTCACAACACCACATCCCAAACCCCACAGTACTTCATAAAATAGTGTATAAAAAGTGCCCCATTCATTAGTGTAGTAGGGCATTAATTAGTGTATTAAGTAGAGATGTGTGGTTTAGGATACAACAAAAATGAATGCATCCAGGATGGTGGAGTGATAGTTGGACTGAGGAGTATTTTTTTTTTAAAGGAATTCTGCCAAGTTTCAGTACATGAAGAGCAAGAGATGTCTGGAAAAAAAAAACTACAGCCTTTCTAAATGCAAAGTTTTGGAAATGAGAGAATCCCAAATCTCTTCTGATAAAAAAAGACAAGAAAATGAGAAGGAATGTAAATGGTCAGAAATGTAAATGGTCAGGCTTACAAGAAGTTGGAAACATGTCAAACACAACATTTAATACTGATAAAGAAAAAAGTCCAAAAAGAGTAAAGCTGCTTTCATTCAGTCACATGTAATCTGCACAGAAAGTTGATGGAAACATAGCTGATGAAAATGACAAATTATTGCACAATGTTGCCCATAGGCCATAGGCTTAATTACTACTTCTATAGTACTCCAATTGAGACACATGGGAGCAGATAAGTATATTCACCAGCCCAAATGAGCCCTACAATGAGAAACAGGTGTGGGTGATTATTGGGGGTGGTGCTAGGCCTGAGCTGCAGCACAATCAGGGTCAATGAGGACTGTTCATGTCATGGAAAGGTCAATGAGGACCAGAAGGCAGAAGATTCTGTAACATGTATATTACTCTGCTAGCCTAAGTCTGTTGAATCATTGTTCCTTGACTTCATTTACATATATTTTACATTAGCTTGGAGCGTTAATGTCTAGTACTAAGCTTGATATTTGATATTTTGCAGCCTTTTCTTCTTGATGATGATGATGGTTAAGCTAGCCTAAAGGAACAGCTCAATCATATCGGCTGACAGACAGAGCAGGATAACATTCTAGGATCTTCTTATCATTTCAACCATACATGTATCCATCCAGCCATCTGCTTATCTGCTTCTTCCCAGTCAAGGCTGTAGTGGGTGGTCACTGGGCGCAATGCCGGAATATCCTCTGGACAGGGCCCCTCAGTCCTCATTTCAACCACTAATAACAAATGCCTCCTGATCTATTGTGTAGCCTTAGCATGAACTCCCAGGCAATAATGCCGTATCATGAAGCATGTGCTATTTTTGTCGTCAGATAAAGCAGATTAATCTGTACACTTCTGAGCTCATAAGAAGCCATTGGGAGTTATTATGATGACAGAAAGGGGCTTTGGGGAGTTCATGGATCTGATTTTCAATTTTGCACTTGTGGTGCAGATAGGAGAACGGCTGGATGACATCAGCTGACACTGGTAATTACTTTCCGAATGACAAACAGTTCATGAAGTGCCTTCATTTCCTTGAAATTTCCAATCACAGAGGGTTGTCTGGCGTGGAGAGCTTCAGATGTGTGTTTATGTTAATGGCTTCTCAGAACACAGGAATGTGCTGTACTTACAGCATTATAGATGTGCACGGGTGCTATTAGGAAAATGAAGAGAAAAGCTCTGTGTGAGGAGACCTTGCGGTGACAGCAATCAACTGTGAGGAAAGAAGGCATGCACCCTGAATCACAAAGGCCTGAAAGACCAACAGCTATTCTGCATGAAGTGAATTGGGGTTAAGGTCATGATTTCACTTGTTAGCTTCTGTAAATCCCATAACCACATGCTTGACCATGAAAATTGAAATGACCATTCCTGTAACATGTTTCTCCCTCCAGATCTTCATCCAGTTTCAGGTTCAGTACGCACTGAGTAAGTCTTATTAGCAGCTGTGTTGATAATAGCATTGACACTGTAATCAACATCTTATGGCTGAAGGCCATTTAGTGTCCCTTATTCTCTGAGGGATATGCTTAAGAAGGGACGGATGACTACCTTCTCTTACAGCTCAGTCTGTTTTTCCCCTCCTTCATCATTACTCTCTGTGATTGTAGGCACCACATGATGGTGATAAGATGAGGCACAGGTGAATACTCAGTATGATCCCCACATAATTAGTTTACTGTCAACTGAAAATGACTTCTCAAACTTTTACCAAGAGAAAAATCTAAAGTTGTTCAACAAAATCAATGACACACATAAGTCACTACCTAAATTAATATTCTGTGTATTTATTATAATATTAGTGATTTTCAGATTTCATTTTCAAATACCTACTCTCGTTGTGAACTCTTGATTCATCAAGAGAATATATTATGTTATTTTCATTGAATAATTGAGCCATTAGTTGGCATAATATCTGTTATATGGG
The DNA here is from genome assembly GCF_030463535.1 of Salminus brasiliensis. Taxonomy (NCBI): domain Eukaryota; kingdom Metazoa; phylum Chordata; class Actinopteri; order Characiformes; family Bryconidae; genus Salminus; species Salminus brasiliensis. The sequence goes on along the minus strand of NC_132896.1, from coordinate 28,404,557 downwards.
ATTATACAGCCCCAATTTGGATAGCTAGCATCCATGAAATACTGGATTAGGAAAAATGTAGCTCAGCACAGTGTTCTCAGTTTGATGGATTTTACTTTTTTATGGATAAAGTTTTCAGAGCAGTTGGTGTCCTCAGTGGTAAAGTTGGCAGCAAATTTGAGACATACTTCTTCAACCTGAATTAACAAGGTTTGAATAAATGAGAGGTTCCAGTTTTCATTCAGTGCATTGTGTATGTGTATGTGTGTGTGTTGCTGTTCTGTCTTTATGGTGGACATGTCTGAAAGAACGATTTAGCTACGCTGGCAACTGCATCATTGATTTTTTTAAAATTATTTTTTTAGGGATGGTTGATGTAATACAATAGATAAGATCAATATTTTATGTCAATTCCAACTTTAAAACCAATTGAAATCAGCTGCCTAGTGAAATACACTATTATACTCTTAAAAATGAGCATGACTATTTTGGAGCCAAGAAAATGGCTACAAAAATGGCTATAGAAGATGCCATAGAACCATTTTTCTTCCCATAAAGAACCATTTTGTAGGAGCTGTGAATGTGAAGAACCTTTACATTAACTTCTTTAAACCATTAAATGTTCTTTGCACATACATCAGTCAGGCCTAATAGGCAAGTGTAAGAATCTGAGCTACTTTGACAAGAATCAAAAAGTGGAAATGGCCAGACAACTGGACAAAACATGAGGCTTAAAACTGCTCAGAGTAAGAACAACCAGTGAACCAGCTACATGGTTCGATCCATTAAATCCATGGAGGCCCCATCTCACAACTTAACAGGACTTAAAGGACCTGCTGCTAATGTCAGATACCACAGGACACCTTCAGAGGTCTTGTGGAGTCCATGCCTCAAATGGATACATCTGTTGTGGCAGCACAACAGAGACTTACTCAATATTAGGCAGGTGGTGTGGATTTTGTGGCCAATTGGTGTATCACTTTTTTATATAGAACAGAAAATGGTTTTTCTATGGCATTTTTCAAGGAGTTAATGGACTTTTGACATTTAAACATTTGATTTATCATTTATCATCAAATAAAAATACAAACAGGGTCGAGAGGCAATTCAAGATTGAAGACTAAGCCGTTCGGGAGTCCCACGTCCTGGGGGGCTGGTGTTCAACATATTCTGGTAAGCATTCTGGTACATCTCATCTGTCTATTGCCAGGTCTGTTAGATGTGTTTAGACTGAGAAAGCATTGGATAAATCTTTACTAGCATTTTACTACATGTGCTGGCCTGAATCAAGCATCTTTGTATTCTCAAGCTTGGCAACAGGAGAGACCCTAAAACCATTTGTCTTTCAAGGTCTAATCTGTAATTGGAAAAAGCTGTGCCATATCCAAGAGTTAAGATCTTCTCAAACCGCAGATTATACTAAAAATCATCAAAAGTGCTCTTAGGAAACACTGTCAGCCAAGTCCTGAACCAGGCCAGAAATCTATTAAGTTGTTTGTTACAGGTGAGAACTTCCAAATCCAACAAATTCCAAATCCATTTTTTTATCTTAATCTGGCCTTAGTCTTAACTTGGTCTCATATCTACTGGACTACAAAAACAATCCACTAAATCCTTTTTGGTACCTTTGTCTGGACAATCATATGTGTCAGGAATTCCTTAAGGCTGCATTCACATTACATGCCTCATTAAGCATTTCCGATTGTTTGCTCAGATTGGATTCAGCTATCTTGATGGTGCACATTCATAAATGTAAGGGTACTGTATCTGTCTGTAATGTGACAGATTTCTATATTACATAGATTCATTTGTGATATTCTAGACAATCAAAAAACACAATTTTTGCAAATCGGCTCCAAACCACATTTGGTTTGAAATGTGATTACAATCTGATTTGTAAAGACGTGTCTCAAATCAGATCTCAAAGTGTCTTTTGCAAAACTTGCAATGCGTCAGACAATGATGATGTCAAACCCAGGGTGACGGAAGTGCAGAGATCCAAAAAGAGCACCACAGGTTAGTTACTGATGTCTACATCATTACCACTGCCACCCATGCAGATTTTTGATGTCTGGACACGCAAATCCGATCTGATTACTCGCAACACAACAGTATGGATGGAGAAACAAATCCAATTTGCCTCCGGTCTGAACATAGCCAAAGTGACTCAAATCTGACTCTGAATTTTGTTGACACAGCCCTGATCAAATCAGATCTGTGTCACATTAAGGCAAAATTAAATCTGATTTGAGTCACTTCAGCCTGGTAATGTAAACGTAGCCTAAAGCTATGTTCAGACTGCAGGCAAATCAGATTTGTTTCTCAAATCACATCTATTGAAGTGACTGTCCACACTGCTATTTGAAAGTGATCAGATTGGATTTGCACGTTGGACATTCAAACAAACCTATCTGCATGGGTTCCTGTGGTAACAATGTAGGCGTCAGTAACTAACCTGTGGGGAACCTCTTGGATCCCTTCTTTGGATTTGACATGGTCATTGTTTGTTGTGTTGCCAGGAACGCAAAAGATACTTTGAAATCCAATTTGAGAGTCCAGACTGAGACACATCTGTAAAAATCCAATTGTAATCACATTTCAAACAACCTTCAAATGTTACTTGAATCCTATTTACAAAAACTGTAGTTTAGTTTTTAGTTGTTTTTTTTTTGGAGTATCAAAATCTTATCAACCTGGATACAATCTAGACATGCCAAAAATCGAAATTGGGCTGGCAGTCTGAACATAGCTTACATGCTCACTTCAAACTAACTTATACAATTTCAGTAATTATTAATACTGTTTTGCTATCTTATTCAAAACGTATGTTTAATTAAGTTGTCATTTGCTGAGAGCAAAGACTAGCTCATCTAATTATTGTCAGTGCAAAACAAACAGAGATGTCTGTCAGAAGTACAGTATTCAGTATTTAGATTGCTGATAATATTGCACTTCAAATCAGTGTTATTACATTATATGTTATTACATGTTATTACTTTACATTAAATAGATTTTTACATTGTTTTATGACCTCTAAACAATTTATGCTCATTTTCACCACACTGATATATAGTGCATCTGACAGCCCAACTAACGTATTATTTCATGGGTCAAATTTGTTGGTCAAATACTACAAATACACAAATATGTGGTTGAATAAGTACTCTGAGTACATTGGGATCCTGAGTGGTTCGCTGGCAAAGCCACAGCCTACAAAGGTAAGGTGTGCCCACCAACGTAGAAAATGTGCAGCGGGTGCCAACTGTAGGTGGGAGTACAGAGGGAAAATAATTGGCCCCATTTCCAGGGGGGTGGGCTCGGACAGTAGGGGTCACTGCTTTGTGGTTTTCTCCTTTGTGGAGGCACACACTGATTCAGGGGAGTTCCTGCAGCCATGTAACAAGTCAAGAGGTAAGTGCATGGAGACCCTTGGCAGAGAGACAGAAATTACATGTTGCAGGGGAAGTGTCTGCAGTGTATTACTGTAATGCAGCAAAATAGGCAGAGACGAACACGCATTAGGAGGTGGAACACTGGACTTGTCTAAATTACTTGGAAAAGAAAGAAAGAAAAGAAAGAAAAGAGAAAAAGAAGTTTACTCGAGCAAAAGGAACCACTTGCTGGTCTAAATGGGCTCATGCTGGTTTCCACTGCCTAAAGCAATGCAGTAGTAAAAATGTACCTCACATTAATTTTCTGACTGAATATTTCTTTTACTTTTATAAGGAAACACAATGTTTACCCACTGTCTAACTGCCTCCTATAGGTCCGTACGGATACAACAGTAAGATCAACCCAGCACTAAGGCAAATATCATTGATGACACTGAGACTGAATGTTCCAGTCAGTATTACTGCCTCTGTTCTCTCTTTAAAATCAATATTGGCTAAAATTAAGCAATATTTAATCTTTAAAAATCTTAAATCTCTCAACTATTATAATAACAATAAAAGAGAATGTTGCCTATAGATTCTGTACTGCATGAGCCAAACTAGTTTTGGGTGGGCCTAGTACTCAAACTGGGCAGGCATGGTCTCTGGAGGCCTGTCCTTAGTGACAATTGATTATAGTAGAGTATTGGATTCTACATAATGTACATTATGGTTATATGAATAAAAATTGATTGAGAAAGAAGTGACTGGTGAATTCCAGGCGTAGTGTATTAAATTGTGGTTGAGACATTTTCAAACCACTCAGAAAAGGTTGCAGTGCCTTTGCAGGGTGCTCAACTCCAGTCCTAATTAAAAATGAGCCTATAGTTATGTGTGGATATGTGGGCACCCTTGGTCTCAGAGCCTCTGTGGGAAACAAAATATTTATAAATAAATAAATAAGTTTGGACACTCTAAGCCTGACCAAGGCTCAGATTGTTTTGACAAGGTCTCAGACCATGATTAGCAGATCATGCTGAGGCAGGTCACCAGTTATAATTAGGAATGGACAGCTAAATCAAATGTCCAAGCTTTGTAAATCCTCTGGCTCTTCAACCCTTGTATTGATACTCAGTAACCATGGCTTTCCCCAAGCAACTGTCAAACGAAAGTCATCAATGCCTGGAAGGCATGGGAAGGCTATAAGAAAATAGCCAAGCCAAGCATTTTCAGCCAAGCATCTTTCAGTGTTTTTTTTCTTTTCAGTGGCATCTTCTTTTCAGTGGCATCTTTCACTCTCTTTCAGAGAGTAGAAAATACATATGTCAGTTCAGGGGAAGTGTGGAGGTCAACTGGGAGGAGTTGGGAGCTGAGTGGGCACTAGAGCAGCGTTCAGAACATAGACAAGGAGCGCTGGGGAACCAGCAGCTAGACAAAACGGCAAGGCCAACCTAACCTGGGTCGCCTTACTGGAAGTGGGTAGCCAGTGAATCCGGACAGTGAGCGAGCGAGCCTCACTGATAACGTGGTTAGCAAAGTGACCTGCTCCTGAATGCGGATACTGAGCCGAATCTGACCTTAACACACCTGTAGTCGTACAGGGAACCTCTCGGGCGACCTCAAGGTTCCAAACTATACAATTCTCGGTGTTAAAACATGGAGTTGAGGCTCCTTAAGTACTCCCAGTCCCAGGTGAAACACATGAACCAAACGAACATGAACACAAACAAGGCGGAAGTCCTTATTTGGGCCTGTGGGCGGCTGCTCGGAATGCCTGACAACTTTACACAGCTACCACCTACATTGTGTGACACTTTCATGTTGAATTGGCCAATAGAAACAAGAACTTATATAAATTATATTAACCTTCAATGTTAATTAAGTTGCTTTCCTTCTTCAGAAAAGTTATGATTGTAGACAGAAATTGTTCTTGACAGTTTTGAAAAATGATTCTTTAAAGAACCACCCATTTAAGGAATTGTTATGAAATAAAGGATTTGTTTAACCTCTTGTGTATAAAAAGCTGTCTGTCTAACTATGATCTGTAACTTAGATGCTTGGGTTGATACTGATATTGTAGTACATGAATTGAAATACATCAGCACCTGACAATTGATTAGCAGCAGTTTTTCCTGCTTCATGTTGAGGATCAAATTTGCAAAGTTCTGAAGCACAGCTGACACTTGCATCATTGCAAAACTTCTGCAATCTCATAACACATTGCATTAAGCAATGAACATATTGTATATGAAATTGTAGTCATCTAGAATGTAATTATCCATGAGATAATTAAGGGTTGCAGGATGATACAGGTCAAAAAATGGTTCCTCTCCCCTACTTGACTACAATGCGCTGTTGTGCTGTAATTATAGACCTGGAGGCTGGTATAGCACACACTCAGTTTATCCTACCGGGCTGCCTCCCCCTTTTGGCACAAGCTACACTCATGGACATATTTATAAACAGCGAGACAGCACTGCCAGCAAACTGTCTCTATTTACAAGCCATAAGTAAGGAGACGCATTTCACTTTGCAGCAGCAGTGCCTTTGTCTATCAGGTTCATTATGCGGAGGAAGCAATGCGGTTATTTACAGACTTTCTTGTATTAGGAACAATGCGTTAAGTAGCTTTAGCATGCATGTAGTGCCATTTTGGACATTTTACAGCATGCTGCACAGCCTCCCTTTTTTACTGGAGAGTGGGACCAGGATAATCAAGATCATTAGTCCCTTTGTGAAAGCATCATTTGCTGATATCACTGCCATTGTGTCGGTTTATGGGAGTGCATTCTACAAGACTCCTAAGTTACTTTACCTTATTGACCACTAAGATTTGTGCTCAGCAATGCCAGTCAAGTCACAGGCAATACATGAAGCATTTACTTATATATGTATATACATTTTTTAATATATATTTTATCCCAAAGTCATATCATCAGAATAATATGACCACCCTGGTTTGGAATAAATACAGCTCATTAATCAGCTCCACTAACTATATAGGACCCTGTTATAGACACTGCTGTGTCTGATGCACTTGAACCAGTGTAACACACACACACACTAACATGCCACCACCATGTCAGTATCACAGTGACCCACCACCTGCTCTGTGGAGGTCCTGTGGTGTCCTGACCATTTAAGAAAAGGTAAAAGAATGCTAATAAACCACACAGAGAAACACAGAGATGGACTTCAGTCTTTAATTATAGAACTATGAAATACAAAAAGTGTTGTTCAGTGGTCATAATACTTTGATATGACTATACATATAATTATGTACTATATATATATATATATATATATATATATATATATATATATATATTTTATCATATATATATATATATATATATATATATATATATATATATATATATATATATATATATATATATATATTGTTGTTTTTTTTTTACAAATTTATTCACAAATGTAACAACCAAACAAAAGCACAACATATGTTGAAAAGGTTCAGACAGGCTCGTTTTTTATTCATTATTTTTATATTTAACATTAGGGTGACTTTTCTTTTTCATTTAAAAACTAAACAAACCTCACAACAGGCTGAAACTTCTCAGATTCTCAGGTTCTGAGCTAGAATTATTGAGGGAAATAGTTCTCTTTATTCCAAACATTGGGTTGGACATGCCCCCTCAACCCTTGCTATGGAGAGAAGGGTGAAGACCCAGCGAAAAGAGAAAGTCAGAAAGAGTCGCTTCTACTTTGTCATTCGCAACAGTTTGTCTCATTGGCTGCGCTTTGGAAAGGTCAGCAGCAAATCTGATTGAGGTTTGAGCTCAGCGGCAAGGCAGCAAAACGTAGCAGCAAAAACAACAAAATAGAGCAGCAAATAAGAGTGGTGCACCATGCTAAAGGTGAAGCAGTATGGCTCTCTGTGTAGGCAAACAATGGCATTGCCAGTGCGAAATGGTTTTGCTGCTCATCATCTGAAGGTGCCCTTTCAGGGGACCACATTTGGAATTACATAAATAAAACCAATTCTCTACAAGAGGTTTCCCATCATCGAGAACAGATTTCAATCAGACGAAGAACCATTTAAACATTCAAATAGCTCTTTGAGTTCAAATATTGCCTTAAAGCAGCATTATGCGAGAATTGGTATTTCTTGCTCCTGGGCTCCTCCTACAGTCAGGAAGTGGAACTCATGCTTTGGGCCATCCCTCAAAAATAATACACTTACATGCATTTCTGGACAAGTTGTAATATACAGAACTGTCACTGAAAGTGAAAAAAGTCTGTTTACATTACAGAATATTACAGGATTTTACACAACTGGTCGACTCTGGTTGTTGTCAGGCCTGCTTCACCAAAGTTACATGATGCAGCTAGCAAGTAGCAACAACAAGAGACACAATTCTGCCTATTCCAGGTCAGTGAAGCATTAACCTGATGTTTATTTTAAGGTACAATTGCTACATAATGCTGCTTTAATTACATAATTTATATGCAAAAGATTTGTTTTTGTTTGATAATGTTACAAGTAAAGTAGCAGGTTTCGAGTAGTGTGTTACTGATACCACATCCCCACTGACATTGGTCACATATCACTGCTTTTCTTCAGTAGCCTGATCTATGTGTTGCTAACCAGACTGGAAAACACAGCCTTATTGATCTGTAAAATAAACCAATTGTTCTAAATCAACTCGCCTGAAATTTACAAACGCTGTAAATTAGCATCTTATGCATCAAACTGACTTGTGTTAGGAAACAGCAGCCTTCCATTAACAATGTTGGATTTATGGCCGACATGCACGAAACATAGCTAAGCTTCTGGTTAGCGATGTGGTTTAGAAGGAGAGAAATATGCTTTAACTCACAGATTTATTAACTACAGTACAATTTCACATTAACATTTCCTTGCTTAAATGTTTCACTGTCACTTCTCAGCAGGGTCTTTGCTCAGTGTAGCCTACACAGCTAGCAGAGAACGTTATAGGAATGTTCAAAAATGTTCCAGGAAGGCTAGTCTGTAACATTACAGGAATAATATTTTTTTCAGGAACATTCTGAAAACAGAATGTAATAATGGTTTGCATCAAAACGTTATTGGAACATTTCTTATACAATACAATAAAAGCCATTAATAAATGGGGCAGTGGTGGCTCAGCGATTAGAGCGCCGGGCTATCAATAACAGGGTTGTGGGTTTGATTCCCGGCAAGCTGCCACTGTTGGGCCCTTGAGCAAGGCTCTTTACTCTCTCTGCTCCCCGGGTACTGGAGTTGGCTGCCCATTGCTCTGGGTGTGTGTGTACTCACTGCCCCTATTTCACTTGTGTGTGTGTGTGTGTGTTCACTACCACAGATGGGTTAAATGCAGAGGACACATTTCGCTGTACAGTGACAAATACGTGCACCTTTACTTAAACTGATACATAATCACACTGATATTTAATTAATACAACTTTTCCAAACTTAATTAATTTATTTAAACATAGTATAGAATATTTTCTACATTTATACTGGTATTGAAAAAGTTTCAGTGATTAGTTGGCATTGACATTGCTTTTTTTGCTTACCAAAATGTATAAAGTCCATATTCGATTGTGATAAAGAAATAATAATTAGTAAATAATACAATTAATGATAAAATTTAATTAAATAAATCTAGGAAATTCCAAAAACCTTACCAGATTGGCCGTCCTACAACATTAGAACATTCTGTTGGGGCCAAATACTACCTGCTCTGTGGTGTTCTGTCCTATGGGGTCCTGACCATTGAAGAACATTGTGAAAGGAGACTAACAAAGTATGCAGAGAAACAGACTGTCTGGAATAATAGAACTACACAATGCTAAGTATATATATATATATATATATATATATATATATATATATATATATATATATATATATATATATATATATATATATATATATATAAAAAATTTCTTTCTTTTTTTAAACAATTGCTCTGCTCCGTGTATGACTACCATAAACAACAGTCATATGAAAAAGGGTTGAGACCTTTAAACAAAAAATAAATAAATAAATAAATAAATAAATAATGCTTAGGTCAGCCAAATCTTTCCATGAGGCACATTGATGACTTTTCATAGACAGAGTATCTGTGCATAAGGTTTTTTTTCTGAAAATGTGGTGTTTACTGCTTCTCAATTACAAAAAATATGAAAATAAATAAATAAATAACATTAGTCATGCCATGTGATTTGGCATTGGCAAAAGTGCACAACCTGTCAGGTTCATATTACTGTACATTCAGAATAATGACACTTAAAAGATGAGGTGCCCCAAAGGGTTCTTTGAGCGATGCCATAGAAAAAGAACCATCCAACCATCCACCGAACGTTTTTTTAGGGAACCAAAAGTGCTCCTTCTGAGGCACTGGCACCTTTATTAAGTGTGTGCTTTGCCTGAGTTCATTCCACCATAATGTTAGAAGCATTTAAATGTCCTTGAAATTAAATCAAGCAACTTTCCTTTTAGTACTGGGACCTACATTATGAAGGTACTGCTTTGGCTTACATGGCCTTTGTGCTTTAGAATATACATTTTCCAGTTGGTTGGCAGTGGATAGTTCATTTTCAATTACACTCAGTCTCACCGGTACTTCTTTTAAACATAAACACTCCTCAGCAAAGGGGATATAAAGAGCTTGCTGCAGAGCTGTTGTATCATTTCTGGACTATACCAAATATGCAAATATGAAAATCGAATGCAGAGAGAGAGCGAGAGAGAGAGAGAGAGATACAGAGAGAAGTTATGCTCTCTTCAGATTATGAAAATGCTCACTGAAGTCAGCAGACAGCTGTTGGGCTTTATGCACATTTCCCCAGGAAATGGATTTTTTGGATTCCCATATTCCCTCCTCCCTGCTACCGTAAAAGGGTAACTTCCTCTCAGCGAAGTCATATGCAAATCATATAGCTTCTGCTCCTGTTTGTTTGCTTGTAAATCAGACCCTCAAACCAATGTTGTGGGTTGCACGTACTAGCAGGCTAGCAAATCCACTGTGAGAATTTCGACAACACTGTGTTTGGGAGGTTCACGCCAGGTTTGCTTGACTGTGTTAATTGCTATTCAGTTTAATGAAAAATGACATTTGGCACCTCTCCGAAAATTTAGAAAATTCTCAAAAAGGGGGCGCTGTTAGCACCCGAGCAGCTTTTGCCGATGTGAGACGTGTATCGGTAAACTGTTGTTGTGTGGGATTCTCTAGGTACAGCATCTGTACGGTGTGGATCCCACAAGTCCTGGTCAGCATTGTACGGGCTGTCAAGGTAACAGACCCTGCAGTGGTTTGCATCACGATTGCATCACGATAGTTGCCACTGGAAATTAAACATACCTTTAGTTGTGTATTGACAGCTCAACTCATCTTCACAGCAAGTACTGTCATTTGTTGTCCCTTTAATTGCACTGTATACCTAGTTTACTACAATTTCCCACCTCTTTGCGTTTTCTATGAGTGTACAGTCATTGCAGATTTATAGAAGTATAAGTGTTTATTATGGTGGTTCTATTCATTTATTGTTGTTCAATTAAGGCAAAATACTGTAAAATACATTACAGTACATAGTGAGGACAGCATCCACTCTGATTACTGCTGATCTTTAAATTCACCATAGAATTCTGACACACACACGTAGCTGTCAGATTTACATTACTACAGGTGAATTATGTGTTTTTAAGAGTCACAGATATGTTCTGTTAAAGATGCGTAAGTTCTTCTTAACAGGCCCAAATAACAAGGTCGAACAAGGCCCAACAAGGCCCAAAGTTTTTGAGCGACAGAAACAATATGTATAGCACTTTACTAGCTATCCTTGTAATGTACTGTATATTTTACAGCACTTTCTTCACTGTAGTTATGAGAGTGAAGATCTAAAACATAAAGCCCACAAGCAGGCCCTCAGGCTTTGCAGTATTCATTCAATCAGGAATTGCTGAATTTGCTGAATATGCTCTGGTTTGCACCAACGGAGCCAGGGCATTGTCTTCGTTTAGCATTTGTGGACACAAACCTGAAACAAATGTACCTGTGTTACATTTCGATAGCAAATCCCATTATCCCAAGCACTGTTATAAAGAGGGAGGGTGGTGGAGGATGGCCCCGAGGTACAATTTCTCTGTTCAACCATTTCATTGAGCCCGAGCCACCGGCTTCATTTCACTCCTCTCTGTAATTTTCGCGACAGTGTCTCTGCATATGCCTGTTCACCTCCCTGCCCATTAACTTTATTGAATATCTCATGACCCCAGCAAAATTCATCTGCCGAATATCTGTTCAGTTCCGGTGATGGGCAAACTCACGACCCGAAAAAATGACATGTTCTGTTTGACAGCAGCACACGTAGCTAGTTTATGGAGCACGGTATAGGTGAGAGGATTACAAATGTCTCTCGACATTGTAGAACTTGACAAATGCTCAATCACTAGCATTTAAAGTGAGGTCCAGCATGTAATATCACCTCTGTCATATTATATAACTTGTAGAGTCTTCATTTTTCATCTCTTGGCCAACTCTGTAAGGGGGTAAACAACACAGGCTCTGGGAAGGAGTCATGGTCTGAAAGCGACACAGACAATTTAGGTATTGTGGCAAGAATGGATGAGTGGCACGAAAAAATGGAATCGAACGTAATAGCCCGCAATGCCCTTGTTGGCAATTGGGAATGACTGGTGCTGAAGAAAAAGTTGGTTTGGACTTATGATATGGTTTCAGAGCCTGTCATTTCGTGTCAGCCTTAACAGCAAAAGGCAAGATAGATTCCTTCTGTCTGAACTGGTAGCATCTTCTGCTGTTTACTTTGGTGTAACAATTTGTGCTTGGGTGCCACTCTAATAGCTACAGCCAGTCCTTCCATGGCTTGAATGATAGTCTAAACCTCACTGCAGAAAAACTACAAGCATGGTCCAATCAGATATTAATTATTCCACATTTAGAGCTCAAAAAAGAAAAGCAAGAAAAAAAATGCATGTGTATAACAGTGTATATCTTAAACTTTCAATCAGTACCAGGGGAGTTTTTGATTGAACTGGATGGAATAATGAAGAAGGACTACCTCGGAATTCTTCAGTACAACCTTAAACCATCAGATAGATGGTTGAAACTTGGACACGAGTGGATGTTCCAACAGGACAGTGACCCCAAACACATATCAGAGGTGGCTGTAGAAGGGCTAAAGCAGGCTAACATTAAGCTGAGTTGTTTCTACCAATCAAAAATTGGGACCTTGCACTACCACTAGAGCCCAGGAATCCCGAGGTCGAATCCTGAGCCATGCCGCTTTGCCATCAGCAGCCGGAGTCTGAGAGAGCACAGTTGGCCGTGTGGGTAGATGGCGTTCTCTCCACTCATCACTTTTAAGTGATGTTGGCCGGCACAGGAATCTGTCAGGCCTTACCATCCTAGTGCTAGGAGCAGTGCTTGTGCTGGGTAAAGTTAGGATGGGAGGATTAATTGGCAGTAACAAATTAGGTGAAAGGGATAAAATGGGAAAATAAAAATAAATAAATAAAAAAAGCTTACACCTACCTTCTAGTTAAAATCACTGACTGCTATGTTTAGAAGTTTCCATATGCAAGTATAAGTTACTGTATAGGTGCACAATCACAGACTGTGGCCCACCTGTTTTCATACACACTTGTGTCCCAGAGGGTTGTTTGTGATGGCATAGAAAAACTTTTTGGTACCATAAAGAAACATTTTTTTGAGAAGAGAACTGATAGAGACTGCGAGGACCTTTAAATTTATACAGAACCTTTACATCCACTTCTTCAAACCTTTAAAAAACCTGTTTTTACTCTCTGGCATTGTTCAAAGAACCCTATATTTTTGAGAATGTACACAATAATCAGCAACTTTTTGCCCATCACTGGTCAGAGTCTGACTTCATTGCTCAGCCTCTACCCCATCATTGATCAGTGTATGCTGTTTATTACCTTTGTATTAGAGCAGTAATGTAGGCATGGTCGTGTGTGGAGCTGCTAAACGTAAAGTCGTCCAACCCCCAAAAACAACCAACCAAGACAACCTATGAGTGACAAAACTGAACTTCAATATCAGTATAAAGCCTCTTATCTTAGAAACTTCATAGGTGAAGCTTTTCCCCTTAAGCTTTTTTTACTGGTTTATTTGTTGCAAAATGTCAAATGAGTTAAAACAAAATGGAGTTGAATGGTTTTGAAATAAAGATAATAGCTGTTTATATCAGCACTGTCAAATACTGATGCAATCAAATGCAGATCTTCAGTAGTAGAAAGCCTTTCCTGGTATTTTCAATACCCTTGATTTCAGCAGAAAAGGTGTCCCAATACTTTTGTCCATTTAATGTCGATCTACATTTTGGCACGCTCATTCCCTCTCAAAGCAGGCAGGAAAAGCTTGCAAAACAGTAGTGTTACATTAGTAAGCAGCACCACAGCGATTGAATCCCTCTTAGGTCTGTCTGCTCGGGGAGAAGGCAAGTGATGGAGCATAAGCTCTCTCAGATAGCCCTCTTTATTCGCTACGTCTGCTCGCATGAACAGATGCGGGATTTTGAGAGGGCTATTATCATGGACACTGCGTGTAGCTCTCCATGCTGAGATGAGAGGAGAATGAACTACACTTTGAAAATAGACTCCATTGAAATGATCAGTCTGTTTTTTGAATGATTGGCGGGGCTTTATTGTATGGGACTGACTGAGGCTGTCATGTCACCCGACAAGAATGACGACTGCATTGAAATGGGGGCATTTCCACGGGGCTCCTCACCACCGCTGATTGGACAAGCGTCTTCAACCCAAGGGAGGACTTGTCAGTAGAAAAAAGTACTATTAGTGCATCACAGCATGACAAATATGTGTGCTTATGTGTGTATGTGTGATCTCAATGTAACTTAATGTAGCCTTTTTAATTTATTAAAAATATATGAATATATTATTATAGATTTTTATATCAGTATTGAACAAATATCCAACATTTTAAAAACAAGCAACACCAACACCTGCATGTAAGGTTCTCTATAGGCTCTTATTTTTAAATACATTTTGGACAATCTAATAAACATTGTAAAATATTCATTTACTTATTTAAATACGAATGAAAACATTTTTATGTTATGTATTTTATGTATTTATACATGTTATAACTGCTTTTCTATTTAAGTTGTTAGTAAATATGCATATGACAAAAAAAAAGAATAATTAAGGATCCCTAGATGTTCCACAAATTTGTTCTATCCATGTGTAGTAAGTTTGATTTGGATTTGACTTGTTTGAAAACCACTGATGTATACAGATACAATGTACATGTACATGTTAAACATAGTTCGTCAAGCTCAACCCATCCAACCCAAAGTAATTGATGGATGGAAACTCCTGAGGAAACAGTAAGATTTTCCTGTTCTACTATGGTTTAAGTGTAGAGTTAAAGGTTAGGTCAAGTTTAGGTTGGGTTAAAGTAGGTTAAGCTTAGATTTAGGATGAGGTGTCGGCTCAGGTAATATAATTGCACAGGTTAGGGTAAGGGTTCGGTTAAGTTTAGGTTGTAAGTTTAGATTTAGCTTGAGATTCAGTAGATTAGGTTTGGGTTAGGTTAGGTTAAGTTTAGGTTATGTTAGGGTTGGAATTAAGTTTAGGTGTAAGTGTAGATTTAGCTTGAGATTCAGTAGATTAGGTTTGGGTTAGATTAAGTTTATGTTATGGTTATGTTAGGGTTGGAATTATGTTTAGGTGTAGTAGATTAAGTTTAGGTTTAGGTGTAATAGGTTACGTTTAGGGTTAGGTTGAGATTACAATTTGGGTTAGGTGTAGTAGATTAAGTTTAGGGTTAGGTTTAGGTTAGGTTAGAATTAGGTTTAAGTGTATTAGGTTAAGTTCAGGTTAGGGTTGGAATTAGGTTAAGGTGTTGTAGAATAGGTTTAGGGTTAGGTTGAGGTGTAGTGGGTTTAGTTTAGCCTAGGTTAAGGTTAGAATTAGGTTTAGGTGCAAAGGTTGATATTCAGCAGATTAAGTCTAGAGTTAGGTTAGGTTAAGTTTAGGTTAGGGTTAGAATTAGGTTGAGTTGTAGTAGGTTAAGTTTAGGTTGAGGTGTATAAGGTTTGGTTTAGCCTAGGTTAAGGTTAGAATTAGGTTTAGGTGAAGTAGATTAAGTTTTGGTTTAGGTGTAGTAGGTTAAGTTTAGGGTTAGATTGTGGTAAGTATTAGGTTTAGGTGTAGTAGGTTCATTTGAAGTTAGATTTAGGTTAGGATTAGGTTTAGGTATATTAGATTAAGGTGTAGTATATTAGATTAGGTTTAGATGTAGTAGGTTACATTTAAGTTTAGGTTGAGGTGTAGATTAGGTTACGTTTATTTTAGAATTAGATTTAGGTGTGCTAGATTACATTTAGGTCTAGGTTTAGTTGTAGGTTCAGGTAATACAATTTCACTGGTTGCTTTGTAACATTTTTGGATACAGATTTGATTTCTTTCCCATTTTACTGTGAATACGGATCCCACATTTTAACAATTAAATTTTTTTTAGGTTATTAAATGTCTGAGGTTAAAAAAAATAAAAGAAATAAAAATAGTAATACATAAATTAACTTATCTTTTGTGTTTTAGATTTCTCTATTTAAAAGAAGTGTTTGCTTATGATGAAAACTTCTGTCACACTGTATGAATACCAACAACCACATTATTGCTAATATCAGTAATAATAATAATTAGTCACACTGAAGCTTCAATTTACCGTGTCAGAAAGCCCATCAGCAAGTCCAACAACTTCTCCTCAGTTCAAGGCAACTTTCAATAATGTAGGCATGGAGTTAGCTTAATGCTAATTAGTTGAGGAATAGGCCAACACTTCCATCCCTTATTAGCCTCATAGCTCCCAATGAGAAACTGCAGAGGCAAACTTAGGACACCAAACCTGTCTTGACCGATTGATTATGTTTTGAGTCAGGGGAAAATTGTGCAAATGAGATGTTTTGCTGATTCCTTCAAGCTCTGAACTGAGACCAGTCAAAGGGTGTACTACTGGTGTACTGCTGCTAAACTGTAGGTTACACAGTGAAGTGAGCCAGTCAGCCCACACAGTGCTGTAGCGGTGTCTAACTCTGCAGCCATGCGACACAGCTCTGCCGCATGACTCATACCAATCATCACATGACACAGGGGCGGCCTGAACTCCATGAGTCATGTCAGAGCCATCAGGAACCCGACGTTTGTTTATCTGCCTGTGCGTGTGGCAGCATGAAAACTCCTCCACTAATATTACAACCATGTCTCGGCGCGTCGGCACCAAAAGGACACGGGCTGCTGGCGCTCCGGCTGGGAGAGTGCCGCTGCAAATCCGCTCCTCTCCATGGGTGATCCCAAAGAGCTCACGCTGGGCACATTGAAATGCGACGGAGGCCCCCTTCCGCTGATTTACATTCAACCCATAGCCGGCATTCATCATTGTCTTGTTGCGCCAGTGTCGGATCAAAATGCAGCACGGCGAGTCATCAGCAATAACGTAAAGAAATTGCTTTCGTTGCCCTAATATAGATTGAACAAATAGGAAGCCCGCACAGGGGCCGTCTCATTTGATGTTGATAACACCCAAGGTTAGAGCACTCCAAAATGTGCCTTAGAATCAAACAATTTCATTTGGAGAAATGAAACAATTTCCTGGTTTTGTCAGTAGCAATTTTAATGGAGTATATTGCGGAATAAGCACAATCACTCTTACTGACCCCGTATTCATTACTTTTAACCAGCAGATAAACTGATACATGAGCACAGCCATATATGATTTGCTGAACGGGTGAACTAACAAAGACTCAGCGAAAAAAATGGCTGATTTCACAGCATTATGCCACGACCTTGTACACACTGCTTGACTGACTGGGCAGCTAATTGCATGCTGATTTTTGGATGTTTCAGTGGGCCAGAACGAGAACGCATTCTGCATTTGTAATTTTGTAAACATGCTTCAGGAAGAATATTGGCAATTTCTTCAAATATCAACCCCTAACACACATACTGAAAATCAACAGGCATGATATGTACAGTATATTTGCACTGTCATGTCAAACCCTTTTATGAAATTATTTAAAATTACCTGCTGCCTATTAGTGTGTATAAAAGGTCTATTAATGGCTATTAATGAACTGACCAACAGAAACAGCCTTTGTTTTGTTAACCTTTGTTTATTAATGGTAGAATTAGTAAATTAATATCATTTATTCTATAATTCTATATATTCTATATAATTTCAGAGATATTAGATGTTCGTATGTTGTATAGTGTATTCTTGAGCCAGGCAGAAGCGTCAGGGGACAAGAGATAGATCTGTGATTGTTCAGTGTCAGCGACCCATCTCAGTCTGAGCACACCAGGTTGTACTGAGATCTTTATCAGCAATTTCCACCCCAAAGTAAGAAGGAATGTATTTTGAAACAGTTGGTCATCTGTATGACCCCCCATAAAGCACTCATGTAGCCCCCTTTGACCTGTAGGCTATGGTAATATCTTAACCTGGCACCAGAAAATCCACCAGACCAATCTGAGCAACAATGTACTGAGCACACACTGTATACACTGAAGGGAGAACTGTCAGTACATTCAATGTACCAAATATCCTCCATATATAAAATAATACCATTGATATGATTTTTTGGTGTCCACTAAGACCCACTTTACAAAAAAGTGGACCCCAGAACTGTAATGTAATAGTACTGGCTTGTTATATTTACTTGCCCCAAATTTACTTGTCCTCTAGCAAAGGTCTTTCAAGGGTAAATGCAGTGGCTACTCTGGAATACTGGAGATCGGACCCGAAGCGAAAAAGGCTTCACTGCAAGTATTCATGTGGGGAAGCCAGGGAAGTGCCTAAAAATGGCTAAAAGGCTAAAAACTAGGCTGGCCAGAGAAGGTAGAAGGTGAGTTGGCTAAAAGCTAAACCAGCCAACTGGCTACAATATTTTCAGCTAGCTTACTGCACATCATGAGGACACAGAGAGAACAGCAACACTATGTGGTATAATTACAAAAATACCTTTTTCTTGTTACAGTACTACATTTGGGCTAACCAGCAAATGAAAGTAGAGCTTATTGTTGTTTTGTTTGTTTGTTTGTTTGTTTGCCCTTGATCAGAGGAAACTCAGCATCTTGTTTTCATTAACCTGCCTTTAGGACTGATATATGTAAATGATATCTGTTCAGATTGGTCGTCCACCTTAAAAAAGCAGTCCATGCTGAACCACTCCTTACAGCTTCAGCTTGAATGGTAAACTGATGTAGTCTGTAAAATAAATTAATAAATTACCATAATTTCCATGATTTCCAAGAACCTCTTATGGTTCCAAAATGAACCATTTTGCTATAGAGATGTACAGTACGAGCATAGAGAACCTTTACATCAAGTGAAGGATCTTTAAACCTTTATAAGGTTCTTTATGAAACCAAATGTGGTTCTTCTTTGGGATTTATCAAAGAACAATTTTTAGCGCTCTTATTTCTGAGAGCGTAGGCAAATGTGGTTTTAGGAATCTGGCTCATAGACACGTGTAATGTGGTGGGATTGCCTGGATTGGAAATCAAACCCTCATCTGCCACAGGGAAGGCGGAGTTGTCACCTACTACTCTACACCATGCACCCACCACTCTACTACACAACCCCTACCCCTACTGATATGTGCCCTGTAACAAAAACCCAATCTACTCTAGTTCTCCAGGTAAAGCCTGATGTGGAAAGGCACACAATGGAACCTTGTTCTTCCTCCATTTACCAGAAGTGCAGTGAGCAGGGACACTGACCTGCCATTGTCTACCTTCAATTAGAGTGTGGACGAAAGCTGTCCGCCACGGCATCCTCAGAAAATGAATGCACCCTGCACACCTGGCCGCTGAATAACTTGCATGCTTAATGCATGCCTTTTGTTCCTCCGGTAGACTGATTGGGGGGCCAGTGGTGCGCACTGTAATCACATATCTCCTGAGCATAGCCTCTAGGGACAGGAGCCCTGACACTGAATAATGCCATGTCATGTTTGCATGTTTTCCATTCTTGAGGTGTTGCCCCCATTATCAATGCGCACTCATCTTGGGTTCCAGGTGACCAGCGGGCACAAAAAACGCTAATGCCCCACGTGACACCCCCGGGCCCGTCTCAGATGACTTGTAGCGATACCTCCGGCTTTTGTTACTCCACAAAGGAGGTCAGTTTCAGGGAGATCCAACAGAGTTCTGATCTTCTTTGTCCTGCGCTGTTTAAGGAACCAAAAAATGTGTGTACCTCCATATGGCGAATTAAAAAGGAAGTGACATTCTAGAATACTGTGAATAGAAGATTGATTAGACTGAAACGCAGGCACCCTTGATCCCTGGCCAAACACGGGGTGTGCGTTACATACTGTATTTACAACCCCTCGCCACCAATCAGGTAATGGAGGGAGAATTGAGGTGAAGTGGAGGAGGACGGCATGCGGCCGATGGAATTCTGAGTGTGCAGAGGAATCAAATCAAGGATCTGATTACAAATCTAGATCACAAATCTCTAGAACGCATTTGACATGACCCACGTTTAAAATATCTAAAATGTTATTCAGTGAAGAACCCTTCTTTATCTCTTAAGAGATATTACCGTCATTACCGCTGGCTCTACGTTCAACGCACATCACATGGTACTATTTTCAAACAGTGATGACTTTCTACTAGACTGTGAGATCTTGATTGCAGTCAGCGACAAGAGTGTTAGTGAGGGTCAGGATGTTGGATAACCACCACCCCACCTCAACTCCCCAACACAGTTTCACGACTCCACAGCTCAGTACTGCAAGCTTTATACCCCTTAAGCCCCCCATGCCTAGCATTAGGAAAGGTCCCAATAGGTTATCATATGTTTATCTGTTGCAGAGAGTCCAATTCTACTGTTAGTACTTCTCTACAGGGACTAGACAAGCTGAGTGTCCACAAACATTTGGACATCATTGTTAATCATCTTCATCATTGTTAATCATTCGTTAAAACAGACATAGGCCATCTGAGATGCCAAGAAACAGCTGATAAGGTCAGGTGATCATGTCTAATTAAAAAATCTATCCTATCTATCTATCTATCGGGTCAGCGGTCAAATGCATTAATGCTTTGGCGGCCTATGGTGGCCATCAGCAACCGATGTCCAAGAGAGTACAATATGCCGTGCTTTCTCCGGAAGGGTACTTAAAGTGATGTTGGCACAGGCGTCTGTTAGCTGGTGTGGTGGAGGTGGGATGCACCTCTAATGAGGAGCCAGTGAGAAATATTTCACATCAAACTATTTACTTTATGATTCATCATATTTGCCACATGTTTGCAATTTCTCAGTTATCTTTCCGTGTTATGTGTTGGAGGAAACACGGCAGGAGTGTGTCTAATGTTTTCATGCCAGTACCTTCTCTCAAGTTATGCTGAAACTGGAGATATCATCCCATAATGTTTGCAAATTGCTGTGCCTGTGGTTGTCTCGCAATGTTTTCCAAATCGTCAGTAGAAACTCCGGCCTCAGCTGGGTGTAATATTCACAGCTGATGGGGAGCATCTGCCCACACAACGGTGGCCATCCAGGGGTGTTTCAGCCTGTAGATTTGTTTTCATTCTCTGTGTGCTCTCCATATCCTCCTGCATGTTATTTCCCTGCAAAAACTACAGGTGGTTCATTTACTATCATTGGCCCCTCGGCTTCAAAACCCTGCGATTACTGGTGATTACATCTTGAGGTATAGTGCACAAGGGAGCGGTAAAAGAATGCATGAGATGCATACAAGTCTAAATAACATATACATGGGCTGGACAACACTGGTGGGATTAGGAAAATACCTACCAATTTATTAACCCATAGGAGATAGAAGTGATTACTGTCATTTTGGATGAACATTTAAATGTTTTTGCACCATTAATTAAACATATCTTTAAAAAAGAGGCTTCTTTAAGGGTCCTTTAACCCCTCAACCCTCCAAGGCTTATTACACACTAAGGGATATTACTCAGTAACTACAGGGACTTCTGTACAAACTGCACAAATGCTTTGTTTACAGTACATACTTAAATATGGGTTCTTCAGGGGATATTTACTTCCATATAGAACCATGTCCACTCGGAGAATCATTTATTTTCATGTAGAAATGGCTCTCTGCATAGTTATATGGTTCTTTTATAGGCTAGAAAACCTTTTCACCTTTATGACACTCTTATCCAGAGTGACTTACAGGTGAAAGATGTTACACAGAAAGGTAAAAAAGGTAGGTAGTGTTTGAGGTTTTGTCTAGGAACTGTTACTAAAGTAGCATGTTGAGACCCGAATGTACCAGGGGAAAGGTGGTGTGGTAAACCACTTGGATAGGCAAAAGTATACCTCCATACATGGTTTTAAAAATTGCTCTATGTAGAACCAAAAAGTGTCCTCACCTGTAAGTCTTACACTGTTCAGTACTATACAGGACTAATTAAGACCATTTGTGTGGTCTTAATGATGGTTCTATGTACCACCAAAAGGATGTCGAATTTTCTTTTTCAGTACTTTATAGAACTCTTTGTTAAGCAGGGGCGTTCCTAGACCACTTGTTGTCCCAGGGTGCACAGCTTTACCCTATATTTGCCTAATAATACTACTTAGTCATAGTAATAATATTGTATGATAAATATAAGTAACACAATTACTCACAAAACACAATTTTGCAAGCTTGTGTTCTCAACACCCCTTTTGCTAGCTAGCATAATTAAAGCCTATGCTAACGTAACTAATGCCAGTGTAATTACTGCCTTAGCTTTAGAGGTCTAGAAAAACAGGCAAGCCTGGCAATGATGGACTGCCTTTGGCTGCATAGAATTGTCAATGTCATTTTAACATTGGAGAGTTTGGGACCAAAATATCTGCTCTTTATTAAGAAAAAGGTTCTGTGGCACAAATTTACATCTATTATGTTTCAGGTAGCATTTCATGTGACCCTACCTAGTAAAGGACTCAAGCCTTGCCCTCAGAGCCTTAAGATGTAGATTATAAATTTACTAGTTTTAGACCCAGGGCCGCATGAACATGGCTCATGACTAACACCGCTTTAGTGATGCAGGCAAGGCAGTGGCAAGGCTGTGGCAAGGCTGTGGCAAGGCAGCGATGCTTATGCTTCGGTGTGATGCCGAGGAGGGGGGGGGGGGTGACTGCTTAAAAGTTTATATATATATATATATATATATATTCAGCAATTAAAATTGTTTAAAAGAAAAAGGAAAACATTTATAAGTGTGATTTTAACATGATATTGGAATGGTGTGTCCAAACTTTTGCAACTGGAATTAGTGCACTTCCATTTCAAATCCACAATCGGATACAGATATTTAGAACAATGAAATAGATACAGACCCAGACACAGATAATACAGTAACTGCAGCACACCCTAAAGGTATGCCTCTTTCCAGTACTTTCCTTTCCCCATTGTTAAGAGAATTCAGGCTTTATACAAAGTATACAAAGCCGAGTTTGTGCTGAATCAGGTGATATAAAACACTTATATACTAAAACACTGTACTGCACCTGCTCTACAGTGCCAACTAACCACTTATGGGCTTCAGCCTTATAGGTGTACCTGCTTACATATCCAGATGTTTTGCCACTGTTGTTTTTTTATTATTATTTATTTAAAGATGTACCACAATTTCATGCTGAATATATGCCCTTGCTTGTTCAGAAACTGTCGCATTGCATCCAACAACAACTGCAGCAAGCTGATGCAACATTGTGCTCCATTTATAGAACACAGTGCGGCAGAACACAGGAAGCTCCAACTTCGCAGGCAGTTACATGGGACATGGATAGCCACATGTGGTTCTACTGCTTAGTGGACTAAATGTAGAGTTGCAATGGTACAGAGCAGTTAGTACAACACCAGCAGGGCAGGCATTACAGGCATTCGTTTTATTGCTGCACCATGAAGGCACTTGGGCCTGCAATCTAATAGTTAGAAAAATGAGCCTCTTGCCAGCTGAGCCACGGTTATATCTCCTACTTTACCATTCATTAAATTCATTCAATTAAAATGTATTTGTGGTTTTGTCATGCTTTCCCACAAGGCAAATGGTTGGATTGGTTTCAATCAGAAGCGTAAAATGGAACCAAGAACAGTAGCGATCGTGTCATTGTATTTATTACTGTAGTCAGAAATGATCAAAGCTTATGTATGTCATAAACTTCCTTTAACTGATGTTGTGAGGTGCTTTATATACTTTATCTATCTTGAATACATATACCATTGATGGATTTATCAAAGTTCAGTGACACTGGCGCTGAGTCAGAAGAAAAGCTGCTATGAAGGAGCACCTGGACTGAATTCCATTAATGCTGACCAAGGTGTCACATCTAATACACCGTACATTTGCTTTGATCAAGAAGCCACCCAGGGTGGAACAGCCATGTTTTCTTTTCATTATTAAGGGCTTATGGAAATTTGCAAGGCTATTCCGCAAGGTGAGACACTATAATAGCTTAGCAAAAGGTGCTCCATAACCCTTGAATGTCAAAGCTAGTCTAGACATACTGGTGGTAATGGTAAATGAGTGAACTATAACTCCACTCACTGAGAGTTTTATCGCACCCACACTATTTATGCAAGTATCTAATGCTCCAGTCGTGTAGCAGCAGTGCAGTGCATCACTTCATGCAGACGTGGGCCAGCAGCTTCAGGTAATGATCTTAGGGATGAGATTTTTTTAAGAGTGGCATGATTGTTGGTGTCAGAAGAGCTAGTTTCAGCATTTCTGGATCTTCTGAACAGCACAGCAGTCTCTAGAGTGTACTCAAAAAGGTGCTATAAAGAAAAATAGCCCAGCAAGGTCAATGGAGGATGGCCAGACTGGATCGAGCTGGTAGGAAGGCTACAGTAACTCAGATAACCACTCTGTACAGTTGTGGTGAGGAGAAAAGCATCTCAGAACCTTGCAGCGATTAGGCTACAACTGCAGAAGGCCTCGAATTGGGTTCCACTTGTGTCAGCCAAGAACAGAAAGCTGAGGCTGCAGTGAGAACAGGCTGTCATCAACTAAACAGTTGAGGACTGAAAAAATTAAGCCTGATCTGTTGGATCCTGATTTCTGATGAGGCACACAGATGGTAGGGTCAGAATTTGATGCCAAAACAGCATGAATCCATGAACCCAAGCTGGTCTGAGCTGGTGGAGGTGGTGGTATTGTAAAGTTGTGGGGAATGTTTTCTTGGCACACTTTGCGCCCATTCATACCAATCAATCCACTCTTGAATGCTACAGCCTATTTAAGTAATATTGCTGACCATGTGCATCCCTTCATGACAACAATTTACAATTTCACAAAGCAAAAGCCACCTCAAACTAGTCTCATGAACATGACCTTGAGTTCAGCGCTCTTCAGTAACCTTCCCAATCACTGGATTTGAAGCCAATAGATGCCTATGGGATGTGGTAGAACAGGAGATTCCCACCATGAAAGAGCTGCTTGAAGATTCAGCATGGACCACCATCTCAAAGGATTGCTTCCAATACCTTATGGAATCCATGCTACAAAGAATTGAGGCTGTTTCGAGAGGAAAAGGAGGCCCTGTCCAGGATTAGTATGGTGTTCCAAATACAACACTAGGTGAGTGTAATTCCTCTTCATGCTCGATGCTCTTGAGTTTGTTCCGTTGTGGGTGTCCAAACAAAAACGGATATGCATCTGAGCATCATTAAACTTCTTTTGGCTTCAGCAGACACTCAGTGCCTTCAGGATGTTTTTTACCATGCTGAGTAAGTCTAAGTGCAAATTGCTGGAATGAAATCATTCATACTCTGATTCCTCCTGCCAGCATTACGCACTGAAGTAGAGAGAGCTCAAATTTGGAGTTACTGATTTTAAATGAACAGGGAAAATAAGAATAAAGTATGTTTCTTTAGACAGTCAGCGTTGTAGCAGTTCGGATCTTATGAATACTTATGAAGACTTATGAAGACTTATGAATTTTAACCCTTAGAAATCTCAATCATCTTCCACTATGACAAAAGTGCACTCATAGCTCATTTAAAAGTCTGAAGAACATCCAGGTTCTTAACTTTCAAAGGTTCTTGTTGGGAATAGGCAAGAATAATAACATTGTTTATGTTTTTTATAAGTGTTTATAATTTACTGACACCTAGCAAATCATTAGACAAAAGAATCTGGTTTTTGGCGGTACGTATGTGCATGTATGTATGGTGCATGGTGCTGATTAGCAGGACTGTGTAGAAGATAGGATGCTATGGGTGCTTTTACCCTTTTCTTTTATAGTGGGAGGCTGCACACACACCTCGGCTGCTATGACCCCAACAATAAGACCTTGTAGGGTCGCTGCTACAATAGGCACATCCTTGGCAACAGTTTTGCCTATGCAGATCGCTACAACAGCTAGGTGGGCCACTCGCTTGGGCAAAACTGAAGGAACTGAATAGTAATCTTGGGCAGGGGAGGAAGGAAAATGCTGAGGGAAGAGGGGTACCTCTGGGGACAGTGTGGCTCAATGTCTCCTGTGCGGTCCTGCCCATTGGTGCATGATATGCGGATGGAGATGTATGCATGTCTATGTTCGTTTTAGGAAAATGATACTTGGCTTCTAAAAAGGACCTGAATCTGTTCCTGCATGTTGTTTTTCAATAGATTTTTGATGCCATTTCATGTACTCTTTATTTTTGTATCTATACCTTACTTGGGCAGGGAGCTCTGGGTCCAGGACCAAAGTGAATTTTGTTGTGGAGTGAGTATAAAGTTTCGGAGAGAAAAAAAAAATCATAATATGTCTAAACATTTTGGGATCCACTTTCATGTTCTGTGGTCAGAATTGCACAATCTGTTACCTCTGTGTGATTTCCTGAACGAGTAAAAGATGACCTGATTTCTAAAAGGTATGAAGTTAGAAATGGTAATTTTAATATTTTATTCATTATTGCATTTTTATTTCCAACTTATACAGCTTAAAAATAAAAAAGATAGTGGCTTGAAGCAAAGGTTTAGCCACCCTGCATGGTCAGGACTTCAGGCAATTGTGACTTGACAGCTCATAGACTATTAAAACTCTAAGATTCTTAAGGAACTTTTGGAGGTTCTTCAGTGTAAAACTGTGGAGGAATCTTAAAGTGTGGGTTTGAGGAACCTTCATGGAAACTTTTTTTTTTCTAAAAACCTTTTCATGAAAGTTCCCCAAAGCACCTTAAGAGGATCCTTTAAAAGTTCCTCAAGGTTCTAATACCTTTAACAGTGTATACACGTTTTGTAGCAGCTCAGAGCTTTCAGTTCTTGTTTGAATGATTTTTATCCATCCTTCCTTGTAAAAAACATCAGTGCTGTGAGATTCTCGAGTCATCCTGCAGCACTGTTCTTTTGTGGTCATGTCCGGTTTGATATTGTTTAGCTCAGGGAATTTTGAGAATCATGGAAAAACTTTCAACTGGTCCATTGTGCTGCAAAATTCATCATCTTCACACAGACAATATGTGAGCATATATATTTTTTTCCTTACAGGACACCATTATGGCATATTGTCCTTAAAATTACCCTCCCTTAGATTTTGAGGCTTGTAGTGGGTCAAATGTACTAATCAGGAGGTCTAAATCCCTATAGAGCCTCCTGTAAATCACATCTTGTATATGTCTGCCATGTTGAATGTTGTCTTATCTTACTAGGCTTCGCAAAACCCAAAGCTCGCAAATCTGAAATGAGCTTATTCTGTGCTTAATTAAGACTTTGTCAATTGTACATTTGATTCCTCAGTAGTTGTGTGCAGCCAATCGATGCAATCTCCCCACTGCACATAAATTGACTGGCACTTACCACAAAAACAACCATTGCTCAAAGCACAAAGCTGCTGGACTCAGGTTCAGGGCGAGTTGACAGTTCATTAGGATAATGAAGGTGAGCTGACTGGATGGGCCTGGCTTAGCAACAATCCTTTAGCTCTACTTCCCAAGAGAAATGTCTATAGGCCGGACAATGTGGACTGTGATCGCAAAAGGTTAATGTACACCTGACTGGGAAGCCTTCTCATCAGCGAGTCTGTCCAAGACAGTATCCGGCTGAACATAGCGGTATCCGGCTGAACATAAAAACCTGTATTCAATTGTGAAAGTTCATAATTAGCTACAAGAGGGTGCAGGGGGGTTGTATGACCACATGTATCGAACAAGAAACATGCACAGGTGGGTCTGTTACCAGACGTCGTAATGATGTGTTCTCATTAACGTTACATGGTACATGAACATGTCTTGACTTTGGATGCTCAGAATAACAGAATAGTTTATGATACAATGATCAACAGACTCAAGGAAAAAGATGATTTTCCATTGAACAGTCATTGAAGGTAAAAGTTTTGGCTTCGCTTAAAGGAGATATGAAATTGTAGTTATGTATTTAATAAGGGTAGCTGATATATTAATGAAGTAATTATTATTAGCAATATGATCAAATTAAAGCCAACAATTCCAACTGCTAATTTTTTCAGCAGTTAATATTTTTCTGATTGTTAAAATGATTGACTTTGGTTATCCAATATACATTTTAGAAACAAAAACATGGTCAGGATTATACTATTATACTTTTAGGAGCTGTATGCTGCTCTTTTAAAGAACAAAATGTGTCAAATTGAGCTATTTTAAATACGTTTATATTCTCTGGAGAGATCAAGTGTTTATGTCATTACCGACACTGCATATTATAATAATAATTGGTAAGCCAAATATTGGTAACACCAAATGCAAATTATGCCCATATATCCACTTTATAGACTCCCCAACTCATCCCAAAAGTATTGGCTAAAGCACCATCCATCATTCCAGAGAACACAGTTCCACTGCTCCACAGCTCAATACTGGGGGGCTTTATATCCCTCTAGCCCAGAGGTGCCAAGAGGTTCAGAGTGGTCCAGAGTGTCCTATTCTATTGGTAACTTCTCTGCAGAGACTTAAAGTAGCGGAATGTATTCATGAGAAGGGGTGTCCACAAACATATAGTCATATTGACGTATAATGTTTATCAAAGGTTTAAAAATCTCAAATACAAATGAATAGAACTGACGTGGGGCTCCTTAACGACTTCTCCTTAAAGACGCAGCAAGGCTTATTACACACTAAGGTGTATTATTCAGTAACTACAGGGACGTCTGTACAAACTGGAGTGGCTATTCTTTGGTAATAGTAGTTTGTAATAACACTTTCAGCTTGCCGGTGGGACATATGCTGTTTAGGGGGTTGACTATGCCTTCCAAGTTCCATTACTGTGGACTGGGGCTTCAAAACAGTGCTACAAATTGAACTAATGTAATTTCAGTATTCTGGTGTCCAGAAAGAAGATATGTGACTTTGGATGGGGCAAAAAAATGTGGAGGTACACTTTTACTTGCCCATTTACAGCCCTGTTATCTGGCCCTAGGTTGAAACAAGCTGTTACTCCTTTTATGGTGGGCTCATGAATAATTTGATAAGCTCTGCTTTGATTGGCTAGTTTAAAATAAGACGCCATGAAGACTTACAGAGAATCAACATGTCCAGACACAATGTTGAAATAGAAAACAGTTTTCCGTTCTATTGCACCTTTAGCAGCAACCTCTGATGTCAACACAATGGAATTTACTTCATAAAACATCTTAATAATAATCCTGTACTGATAATAGCTGGTCATAACTTCTCAAGCAAATAAAGTGTTATTAGGAGTACATTATCACAGTTCCTGCTGTCTGCATCGTCTGCAAGGTAATATTGGCTATCGATATGAGGCCAGAAGTTATGTATTGGTTCGTGTCTGGTAGTTCATTTATTTACTAGAGTATGGTGGACCAAATTGGATGTATGGACCGCAGAATCACTAGGGGCAACAATCTGTAGAAAAGCATAAACTATACATGTCTCCTTTGATTTCAAGTGCAGTACTCAGTCTACTGCAGTCCGGCTGGTCCACGAGGAGGTCTGAAAAATACATCAAGGTAACATGACTCCTCCCATGTGTCTTCAATTCACACTGCGAGTTGGAAAGTGACAGGCTCGTCGGGCTCCATTCAGACATTCAGCATGGCTGGGTCAACACTATGACAGCTGGAGATGCCCACTATCCATCAAAGTCCTAGCTTAGCTCCCTTCATTGCTCCCTTTACTCTGCTGGGCTTTCACACCCCCTCTGGCTAAGGATCAATTCCCTCTCATCGCTTCTGCAAGTGTAGCCTACACACTCACACAGCTTCGTACACAAGCAGCTACTTACATACATACAGTGATGCTGAGTTTGTTGTATAATGGTTGTATTTGGTACTCAAATTAGTAAAAATGTGTGTGTGTGTGTGTGTGTGTGTGTGTGTGTGTGAGTGTGTATAACAAAGTTATCCAACATCTCTGAAGACATCTCTCTCTTATTAGGTTAATCAATTTACTTATGTGGCGTGGCATTTTCATTCACTGTGTGCCGCTGTATGGATCATAAAGGTTCTTTTTTTAGGCTTTTCTAACATTATATGGACAAAAGTATTGGGACACCTGTTCATTCATTATTGCTTCCCAAAATCAAGAGTATTAAATAAGAGTTTATCCTGTTTTTGTTGGACTAACTGTCTCTACTGTCCAGATGAGGCTACTGTCCACATGTGACTTGCCCGAATGGGGCAAAAATGTGGAGGTACAGTTTTACTTGCCCATTTACAGCCCTGTTATCTACACAGAGTTATTATCTTTTGGCAATACTTCCTTACAGGAACTAGATAAGTTGTGTGCATGCTTGTGAACATCAATGTTAGCAATGGGTGCATTCATTAGAAGGGTGTCCTCAAACATTTGGATGCATTCGTTTATCTACTTTTCTTAATTACCTCTTGCTTCCTATTACTTAACCATTAATGACTACTTTAACTACTGTACATTGGTTTTCCCTTAGTAAAGTAAAGGTCTTGAAGACATGACTGCTATCTGCTCATTTTTGCGCCCCCTTAAGTAAACTTGGACTGTGTTCCAATGAATTATTAACAACAAAATTAATAATCTGCAACCATTCATGTAAAGTGATGAAGTAAGTTAAGCTTCAGTGCCCAACAGGTTCCCAGGATTAATTAGAGAGTGTAAGGTTCAAACTCCAAAGTGCTGCGGTATTATTTTGGGTAAAATGAGGGTAAATACCAAGACAGTCTAAATTAATTACTTGTAAATGCTTCTATCATGCTAGGCTATATATGTGCTAAAAATGGACTTGAAAATAATACAAAAAATAGTCAATTTGCGTGGATAAAGTAGTAGTAACTTCCGGCTCCTGCAAATGGCCTTGCACTTGGAAAATGGGTCATAAATCAGATGTTAATGATTGGCAAAAATCTACATTCAGGTATAATTTCTAGGTAAGTGACGGGTACATTGTATATACGCCATTCATAATTACAGTCATTTCTGTAACTACCTTTGTGGTGCCTTTTTAGCCCATAACCTGGTGCTTGGATTTACCCTCCTGCCTAAGTGTGACATTAAAGTGAAATGTGTATGTTCGTATGTACTTACCACCTTGTTACCCCAAATAATTGTCCTTTTATGAGATATTTTATTATGTCCTTTATCAGTTTGATAGCTAGAACGTGTTGAGTATATCAGCGTAATTTAGTTAGACAGCTGGATTACTTTACACTTTAGCCCAAAATAATTACATAGCACTTTGTTCCTCAGACTTACCCTGTCTTGAAACTCACCATTAAGAAACCCAAAGTAATGATGTAGTTCTTTAAAGCTTGTACTTCATACTTACCCAGTTAATGCCAAAGCTTAGGGAACTGTAAAAGACAGCATTACTCAAACGATGCCCAAATTTTCATTTAATTTTAGCAGGTCAAGCTGTTAATTACCCTTATAGTTGCTTTAGATTCTGCATCAGTGAGTTTCTATTTACATGCATTTTTTTCCTGAAGACTGTGTATAAAATTAGAGCAAAATTACAAAGATTGTTTTTTTTAAGATGATTGTATGCACAGCTATACCTTTTTATAATCGTAATAGAATAGAATGATAGAATGGATTGTACTAATAAATTCTTTCATATTAAATAATAAAATGTCTTATTAAATCTACTTATGAACACAAATGCAGTATCATTAAAAAAATTGAATCTGCTCTTTTGTCATAACTTGCTTGTTCTAAATCAGAAATGATTGTAGCAACCTTTAACTTCTTAATCCCTAAAGACCAGCACGTGGACCCAAACTTTGGCTCCTCACTCTCATAACTACATAACTTGCTTATTAGATTCATATAAAGTGCTCAATAATTTAAATGACTGAATAATAATTCTTAAGATTAATAACTGAAAATGACAGTAGGTATGGAATAATACATCTTGAGATGAATAACTAAGTAACAAGCCTAAGGGTTGATATGAATCATATATCAATAATAAAAAAAAATACTCCTGGTCATTAGAAACTTTGTTAGATTTGCAATACTGGCAAATAAATGATTTATTCAGATATGTCTTATTTATAGTTTTTAATCCAGGTAAAAATGGGAATCTCAACATAATTTCTGACCTCTTATGATTATGAACCACCACCCTTTTTCAAACCCTATCTTCATCCTATAGATACGTAGCTTACCCTTATACCGAAGCAGTGGTTAAACCGCATGGGCCCCTGACCGCCACTAAAGCCGCAAAATATAAAAGCCATCAAAGGAATGATTAAGTAGTTGAATTACTCAAGTTCCACTGGATAATAAGGCTTCCAGATAATTATTCAAGAGTCTGGGGCTGCTCAACTTCAGTGAGTCAGAGTTTGCTCACTGTTGTCAGACTGCTCCATAATATTACTGCAAGGTGAGACATTGCTCTCCTGAGAGGAAGTAACCACTGTGCTGATTAGATTCTGGCATATTCCAGCACAGCAATGCTTAAATATTAAAATCATGGTCAGACAGTGGCAAAAATGCATTATTAAATTGCGGCATAGGCCTGTATGTAATATTAATGTAGCATTGACGTATGTGCCTATAACATTTGTGACATTAAGGTTTTCTTTTGAATGTAATAGAGCTTACATAGTAACACATTACCTGACATTAGCTACATAGCATTGACATCGAATACACCATAAACATGTCATAATGGATATCATAAGCTGTCATGCGTTGTTGTAACTGGTAAAATCTGCTAATATAGTAGTTTCATTTTGCCATTGCTGTCATGACAGATGTTACAGTGTATGAGATCAACACAGTTTGATTCAGTGGGCTCGTAAATAATTCGATGAGCCTGACTGGCTGGTTTATGGCACTATGGTGGCTCACATAGAAGCCACATAGCATAGCAGTGTGTAGCTTTGTTTGCTAAAACCAAGTCTATTGTATAGTATAGTGCTGATATCCTGTCCTGTGGTGTGCGGTTAGCTAGTTATGGCTACCCTAGCATGGCTTTCAATTCCATATGCCCAACATAGGCAAGGCCACAGGTGTGGTTCGGTAGCAACTCGTGTTCAACATGTATCTATCAGAGCCTGGTGGTGATAGGCATGCTCTCTGATAGGCTTGCAATTGTCGCAGGAACTAACTAAGGATATTAAGCCCAAGTGAGACCAAAACAAAGCAAAGCAAAACTGCTGAATGAAGAAGACGCTTAATTAATTGTGGACATACCTGGTTAAATCAACATTTGATCCTAAAGCCATTTTTAGTTTTCAAAAATGAGGATGCTGGGGATGCAAGGGTATCCACTGCTAGATAGGATGCTGTGGCTGGGGGGTTTCAAGTAGGCCCAAGTTATATGTAGCACTGAAAAGAGAAGATCTGATCATAAAGGCTATTAGGGCTGTTTATTATAAGGGCTGTATATTATAAAGTATGTACATAACATACTATTTTGGGCAGTGGTGGATCAGCGGTTAGAGCTCTGGGCTATTGATGACAGGTTTGTGGATTCAATACCCATCAAGCTGCCACTGTTGAGCCCTTGAGTAAGGCCCTTCACCCTTTCAGCTCCCCGGGCGCTGGAATTGGCTGCCCAATGCTCTGGGTGTGTGTGTGTGCTTACTGCCCCTAGTTCACTAGTGTGTGTGAGTGTGTTCACTACCACAGATATATAAAATGCAGAGGACACATTTTGCTGTTCATAGTACAGTGACAGATACGTACACCTATAAATTGGTTTACATGGCTTGAGAGGTATTTCCACCCTCATACATACACATGCTATGGTCCTACAACTTAGGCCTACTTGAAACCCCGTTACAACATCCTAACTACGGTGGATGCCCATAAGTCCCCACTGTCCTCTTTTAAAATATATATATATAAAAAAATGGCCACCCTGGCACTGGGACCAAATGTTTTAAGATGATGAGCAGCACACATTCAACCAGGTGTCTCCGAACCTTTTACTGGTACTGTATTTAATAAATATTTCACAGCATTAAATATTACACAGCATTAACATTTATAGCATTCAGGCTCTATAAAATATTCAAATTTAGGCCACTATCCTCCATCACATCACGGGAGGCCTTGCTTTTCTCTGTGGTGTGGTGTTGACGGTTTTTAAATTTGTCTGCTCTCCTATTTCCTAACAAGCAAGCAGTTAGACAGTCACCCCACTCTAGAGTTGTGAAGCCATGCACATTTCTGTGTCCAAGAAAGAATAAAAATGATTATACCTGTGGTGTTATGAAGGCTGGTATTAGTTCACAGCTCTAAAATGGC
This sequence comes from Salminus brasiliensis, assembly GCF_030463535.1. Classification (NCBI taxonomy): domain Eukaryota; kingdom Metazoa; phylum Chordata; class Actinopteri; order Characiformes; family Bryconidae; genus Salminus; species Salminus brasiliensis. The sequence goes on along the minus strand of NC_132896.1, from coordinate 28,370,562 downwards.
GAACTGCCTGCTTAAGTGTGGGGAGAGCATAAGTTCACATCCAAAAAAAGCCTCAGTGGTCAGTTGTCAAAATGTTTTTTACAGTGTTTTAATTTGAACATGCACTTAAATATTAAAATTGTGGTCAGGCAGTAAAAAAATGCATTATTAATGTGACCTAAAATTAACATTTGTAGCATTCATGTTTTCATTTAAACATAACAATGCTTGAATAATTCAAGTCGGGCCTGACGGGGCGGAATGCGTCATTAAACTGGCTTAACTATAGACTCATTAACTAATTAATGTTTTAACGGACTGTCATTTAGCATTGAGGTAGTAATTTCCCATCATTTCTACATGAAAAAGTGCTAAAAGTGCCCACATCCCATCATCACAACCTCTACAAACACACGCTCCTATTTTCTCCCTTAGCACCCCCTCACGTGTCAAAGAGTGCACTCTCATGGTTCCGAGTGGAATATATTTGGATATTGCCAGTGTTTCTGCTGTGGGCCTGCATATAGTACACTGCTGTAGAGCGGTAGTGGTGGTGGTGGTGATGGGGGAGCTGAAGGGTGGGGGTGCAGAGAAAGCTCCAGCCTGTCTCCATGCCGCACAGTGGAGACAGTGTGCTTCTCTAATTGCTGCACTGTCAGTCAGCTAAAAGCAGTGGGAGACGCTGATTTTCAGCGGCGCGCGAGTGGCGGTGGTCCACTGTGTTTGCATGCGTGACAGGAAGAGGAGGACATGTGGGTGTAATCCTCCGCCTGCAGGGGACCTGCGTGCTCGAGTGGTGGTGCGGAAAGAGAGAGAGAGAGAGAGAGAGAGAGACAGACAGACAGAGAGAGAGAGAGAACTCTATATGGGCAACGCGTCAGAGCCTGATGAAGAACGGCTGTTGGAAAACATCACTAGTGGCATTAATAAATTTGCACCATTGTCTGAGCTTTTACTTAAGGGAGCAGATTGCATTTCTGTCCTCAAGCACTGGAGGTTACTACATTTTCAATGTGAAAACGGAGGAGTCGGCTTCTGCCTCAGGTTTGATTCTATATGAAGGGATCTTTTTTCCCTTTCTCATTCAAAATTTAAGAGCTGGACGTCCCCAGCCTGGGAGGCTTTCAGCAATGGAGTGCTGAGCCCTTGCTGGGATTGAAATATATCTATATATAAAATATATAAATATATAATATATAATTTATATATAATATATATAAATATATATATAACAAATATTTGTGGACACCCAATGCATTCATCTAATTTAAGTTGCACCCATTGGTGACACAGATGTGCAACTGTATGCAAACACACACAGCTTGTCTAGCCCCTTTAGAGAAGTACGGTCAATAGAATAATACTCCCTGGAGCAGATGCCAGACGTGGGCTAGAGTTTAAAGCCCCCCCCCCGGCGTTGAGCTGTGGAGCAGTGAAACTGCATTCTCTGGAATGATGACTGGTGCTCCATCCAATATTTCTGGGATGAGTTGGGCAGTTGACGATGAGGTGGGGGGTCATCCAACATCCAGACCTCACTAATGCTCTTCTTACTGAATGCAATCAAATCCTTACAGAAATGCTCCAGACTCTAGTAGAAAGTCTTCTCTGGACAGTAGAGACAGTTACTCCAACAAAAGCAGAATTAATTCATTTTTGATACCTTTGATTTCAGAAGAAATAATAAATGAGCAGGTGTCCCAATACTTTTTCTAGACAAGTGCCTGCTTGTCAAGAGACAGGAGATGTTAAGTTTGAATTCCATCAACACCACAGCTCTCTGTGAAACTACTGGCCAATAGGAATACAGTAAGCAGATCCTTTTTTTCTATTACCAGAGAATAGCCCCACCAGTTTCCACAGAAGTCCCTGTAGTTGCTGAGTAATACAGGTTAGTCTTAAGGGATGTTAAGGGGTTAAAAATTAAGGAACCCTCAGCATAAGGGAAATGTTCTACACCCATTAAAAAAGATTTCTTTGAACTGATATCCAAGCCAAGAACTATTTAGGAACCTTTATTTTTGCGACTGTAAGGCATTAGGTCTGATTGGGTTAAGGGTGTAGGTGCTCGGCTCCTTCTAGGATGCATCTGAGTCACACTGCCATGACGCTCACGCTCTAAACTGTTAAAATGAGCAACAGATGAAAGAGCAGGACATTCTGCGTCACTCATGCCACACGGAGGCAGTAGATGTGACACAGGTCTCAAACGCAGGAGCTCCTTATTTGGGCATGTCAATGGCCACAAGATAACCCACAGCCTCAGAGGTCTATTAGGTCCGGTATTTAAACCATGACCAATATTCATTCAACATTCACATTTATAGAACGTATTTTTAACAGTGATTGAATTAAACTAATTTAACGCTAAGGCCTTCCACTAAGGCCTACCGTATTTCAAACCTATAGGCAGGCTGCTGTAAAATATACACCCTCGTTTTTCCCCCCACTGCCTTTTCTGATTCCTTTATTCCGTCTTCCCTCAGCACGTCCAGGCCAAGCAGCAGTGAGATGCCAGGCTCTGATTTGTAGATGAAAATGTGTGTGAAGTGGCCTCAGTCTCACATGAGTCAGCTCCTTTCAGGACATTCAGTGGCAATGAAACTCCACAGAAAGGACCAGTATGGAGGAAGACCAATCCTGAGCTGCCAATGCAGCAGGCCACGGGGGAGCTGGAACAAGAACATTTCTGTGATGACTTGAGCTGGACTCACCACTGTCCACCGCATGAATGTGAGAAATGTATCACAGCGGCGAGCTCTTTTTTCGTTTTAATTGTCCACAGCTCTGCTGAACCACCTGCAGAGTGCATTGCCTGCTGAGCTTTCAATGTTTTGAAAACTGCTTCACATCCACTCATTTCGCATTGTACACATAGGAATGACTACTGCTTTCTTTGTTGCTCATTCGTACTGCACTCCCCACTTCTAAATTGTACCCGGAGAGGCCTCTTGACCTGTGCAGATTTAGCTAGTCCTTCGAAGTGTCTTTCCTTCAGCTGTTGGGCAGTAAGAAACTATGTACACATACTCAAAACCTCGGTACTTTGAGGTTTTCACGTAAACTCAAAAGTGTGGGCTTATGTTGATCCATATCTGCTTAAGGTTGTTTGACCTCTTCAAACCCTTAAAATAAAATATTTAACTATTACATCTGAAGTAAGACTTTATAACTTGTATTCTTTATTTAGAAATTCTGCAGTATTGTGTGGACCTGGGCTTTATTCTTGTGGTTAACCATCAAAAACTAAATCATACAGTGGTCAACTGTGGGGTCATTCTTAATTTGTCATAAACAAACGTGATTCTGATTTTAAAATCAGGCTTGGGCTGCACAAATTCCTAATTAACCCAAAGCTCTCCTAATCTACCTTAGTGGATCTACGTAAATAGTAGAAACTAATCTAAAGGGGCCATAGAATGTGTATATTGAGTATTTTAGGTTGTTCTTTGACACAAATAGTATTGTCATTTTTGTTTTAGGGCCAAAAATGCTTAGATATGTTTAAACAAGCCTATTTCTAACCTGTTATTTTGCCTCAGAATTAAACCCACTGCTTTCCCCTTTTATGACAGTTTTGTAACTATTGCAGAGTCTTACCAAGCAGTGTTGCTGTCCTCTTCTGCTGCCCTCTTAATGCAGTGTGCTGTTAGCAAGCTGAAGAGATTGTGGCCAAGTTAGCTTTTAGCCTTGCCCCCACTCGACTTTCTCGAGTCAGTGAAAAAAGTCGGGGCTTTCCTTTCTGATGTGTGTGTAGCTCCAATTTTATAGTCAGCTAAGGTAGTCTAGTTTGTTTAGAGGGAGTGGATGGTTAAGAGAAGAGATTGTAAAAGGTAGTGTCAGCTAATGTTAGTTTTTAGCTTAGTGCGGATCCTTGAAGACGTCGTAGCACTTTACCGCTCCTCTGACTTGGGTCACCTGGGACTCTGGGTGTATGTAAATTTTGGGGGTGTAAATCCTGAACACTGCTTTCAGTTGAAGTCAAATGGAAGCTCAAAACTACAAATAATTTTTAGCATGGAAATCTGGGAGGCTGAAGTACTGAGCAGAAACAGAACATGGACCTCTGCCCTACCAGCTCCATTATTTGGGAATGATCCTTCATATCAATGTTATAAATAGAACAAATGTCTGTCTCTTTAGTTTTAGGCCTTTATGTGAAGGCATCTTATGTCACCTAGTGATTTCTGGCATATCTTGTTCATAAATATTAAGCTGTTACCTGTTAAATACATAAATTTAATGACTGAGCATGTGCTATGAGGTCCCTAGTAAGTTTATAACACGTTTTATCAACTACCAACTCTTGACCAACTCTGCTGTCGGCCTAAGAGATACAAAAGATACAGTGCCCGTTATGGGGTTTTATAGCCCATTACTGAGTTTAGTTTAATGCAGTTCTAGTAAAATGCTGAGTGGGCCACCACAGCACTCAGATACGCTAAACAGTGCTGGAAGTCAGCAAGCAGTGCGTATTGACAGCCAGTGTCAGAGGCGGTGTTTGCACCTTCATTAAATACAATAATTGAATTTTTAGACAGGGTGCAACACAGCACGAGTGTCCACAGTGTGGTGGCCTTAAATCAGACACGTCCATGGGCACAGCTGGGAGGCCACACGCCCACTATATTGTTGCAAGATAATTACAGTATGTAGTATATTGATATTTTCTTTTGAGGAGGAAGTCACAGTTTAAAGGAGATGCTACTGGTTCATTTAGGAAACAGCTGGACACCAACATTGGTTTAAGCCCATAATCAAGCAAGCATGTTTGTACTTTATTAAATAATGTCTCAAGTAATAGTAGCTTAGTACAGCTGGCATGAACATACATAAACATTTATAATCATTTATTTTTCCATATTTTCTACCCAATGTGGACTCCCCCAATCACTGGCAATGCCCCCAACACTAAGAGGATAAAGAATAGCAGGTCTCCTCTAAACACATGAAGCCAGCAATCACCTCTTTTCACAATTGCCTGGGCTGTGTACGGGTGGGTAAATGGCTCTCTCCTCTCATTACTCTTAAATGGTGTAGGCCAGCACAGCACCGTAGCTGGCGGCGGCAGGCGAATCGCTGGCCACATCACTGGCATTTTGAAGAGAGGTGGTGGCTGGTTTTGCATGTATTGTAGGAGACATGTGGGAAGTCCTTACCCTTCTACTTTTGGGAGCATTGCTAGTGATAGGGGGAGTTACCAATGGGTAAATACCAAAAAAAAAATGAAACCAACTCAAACTCAAATTCAACAAACAAATCTTTAGTTAATATTCATCTTCACCGTCATCCATAGTCTAGGCTTTAAGATCCCATTTACACTTGGTCACGTGATGTAACTAGTGTCTGGATTGTATGCTGAAGCATTTACACTTGGTAGTCAAATGCGGCTCCTGTTAGTCAGACTGAAATGCGGTTGCTGTGTGGGACGGAATTTGTTCATTTGCTTTGTTGAGTGGCAATTACTACTGGAGTTTCGATTGTACTGGGAGGGGCTTTGGTTGTTGAATGTATCTTGGAGAGACATGTGGCTCAAGTGCATCGCATACCACCTTCTGAAGTGGTGGCTTGGCTTTATCCAGATATAATCCTGATACTCAAGATGTGTGAAGTGACCAGGTCTAAATGGGGTCAAAAAGGCCTGCTAAACATCACCAAGGCAGCTTCATCAAGGACAGCCTACAATCATGTAGTTTTATTTTGCTATATTTATTTTCCAGTGGTCTGCCAGTAAGTAACCCACCCCCTCATCCACCTTTCCACTTTCCACTCCTTCTTCCAGTGGCGATCGGTGATTACACGCTGACTGCAGTTTGGAGAGCAGATATTCCTGGTGGGGATCTAGAGTGCCATACATTCTGCAGCGGATGACATTTTCAATGAATATATACCGCCGCTTTCCTCAGACCAACATCAATCGCAGCCTTACCTGTGGTCAAGTGGCAGCCTCACCATTCTCTTCCATCTTTACCTCCTGTGGAGAGCAGAGGCATGTCCACCGCTCCAGGCCTCCGTTCCAGCACCGATCTTTTGCAAAGCAGATGGCTGTATTTGGATTGGATTTTGCACACATTTGAGCCTCACAAAAGCTCATTTAAAGAAGTAAACCTACATAATTAGTCAACTGTATTTGTTGGGCAAATGTTTCCAGAAAACCAATTACTGATGTTAAATGTCTAGAAAATACCAACACATGAAACATTTGAATACTACTTTACTCATTTTATTAATACGGTAAAAGATAACCCATTAGAACCCATGGTGACATCTCACAGACCCTTTAAAAGATGTGGGAAATCCCTACATCACTTTGTCCTTCAATTATTAAGCCCCTAAGAGACACATACTCGGGCTACTCAGGCTACATATGGATGTAGAATTAATTCCTGTACAAGTTCAGATGTACAGTCTACATTTTTTTTTTTTTTTTTTTTGTATTTTCACCTGTGGTTCGGTTTAGAGGGTGGTTAATGCCAAAACAAAAACATTAGTAAATGAGCTGCAGCTGAAACTGCTTAAATATTTTGTAAAATAAAATTTCAGTTTCTCCCCCTCAATTTTTTTAACTTCAGTTCTGTCGGCTAGAATTTGACAGGATTCAAACTTAGGATCTCCTGGATCTCCAAGCAAGCAAGCACTTACTTAAACAGTTAGACCACTCTAGAGCTGCGGAACCATGTACAAATCTGTCTGAAAAAGAACGGAAAGGTACATTTACTCAAAACTGTGTTTTTTTCTCTGTGCTCTAATGTGGCCCAACAGTCTAACTGCACGCTCATCAAATGTGAGGAGATCAAATTCAAGCCAGGGTGCATCACTCCTCTTTCAAAAGTCTCCCAGTCTGGGGATGTTATGTGATGTGGGTAGGTCATAACCTACAGATGGAAATAAACAGTAAACAAATTGAGAAGGAGGAGCACAGACTACAACATCTTGCACAATTTTTAACCCCTTAAACAGCCTATGGTCTGCTGGTGGCCTGAGAGTGTTAATACAAACTTCTATTACCAAAGAATAGCCCCACCAGTTTGTACAGAGTTTGTGTCAGCCTCTGTCGTTACTGAATAATATGCATGAGTGTTTAGGGGTTAAAGATAAAAGTCTACATAATTTGTCAACTGTATTTATCGAGCAAATGTTTCTAGAAAACCAATTGCTGATGTTATGAGATATCTATTAAACAGCACATGTTTATTTCAGTGCAATAGTTACAGCCAAAAGCTCTATATTCGACCTTTTTTTTTGTATATTTTATTATTTTCCCCTGAGGTTCAGTTTGCAGATGGTTTACGCTCCAAAAACACAATTAATTTTTACATTACCACGTTCCTACATCTCTTTATCCCAGACAAATAAACAGACTGTTCGTATTTTGTGTGCTTTTAAAGGGAGATTGTTTCTGCATAATTCAATCACCAAGATGTAAACAAACTCAGAGTGGTTGGATGTGAAATGGCTCATTACAGAGAAACATACTGACATACTCCGACTGCTTTACAGTGGTGGGGATAAAAAGGGAGGGTGCAGAGGTCACAATATCTACAACTCAGATGCTTTAACAGACATTTTATTGGCCTATCCTTGTTTTTGTTTCTGATTGACTGTTGTATCTCTGTCATTAATATTGAATAGAAATGTAGTTTTGGCTGAAACATCACATTGAAACTGTCTAAGCAGCTTATTAATAACTAGCTTTCAAAGATTCGGGCAGAATTCCTGTTGGATATTTAACCACATTTATTTGACAGAAATGGGGGAGTTCAATTAAATGTGTTGGTTCCTCCAGAAGGAAGAGACTTCTTTCTTGGATGGCAGCCTTTCAGTTCATAGAGATGTAAAACTCTCTTGACTGTAGACAGTGACAGTGGTGTTCCAGCAGCTTTCAGTTCATGGCAGGCCTGTGCCTTGGTGGTTCTGGGGTTATTTCTGACCGTCTGAACCAATTTCCTCTCAGCTGAGGGTGACAGTTTGGGTCTTCTTCCAGTTTTTGGCAAAGTGGCTACACCTACCAGTAACTTGTATTTACGTACAACTGCGTGAACTGGTGATCTCGGAATTTGCTATTGTTTAGAAGTAGCTCAAAGCGACTTCTTATCTTGTGCAAATCTGCAATCATTCTTCTTAGGTCTGCAGTGAGCTCCATGGACTTTCACATTGAGCTACTATGTGTCAGTCAGTTCAACAAGTGCTGTGAAACAAACCCTTGTCATCATGTGGCGCAGAGAAGCTACCAGCTGTAGCCAATCATGAACACTAACTGGACCATAATCCTTCATTACGACTCATTTATTAACACCAAGTCAAGGGCCCTGTGTGGTACCGCACACTCTCAGAAGGTGGACACTATGGCTGGAGAGCCACAAGTTCAAAGCTAAAGAGAGTACAATTAGCCATGGGAATCCCGAGCCATGCTGTTCTGCCATCAGTAGTTGGAGTCTAGAAGAGCACAATGGGTGGGTAGATGGCGCTCTCTCTCCCATCATTGCTCCCATTGTGATGCTGGCCGGCACAGGTGTCTGTTAGCTGATGTGTCACTGCTGGGCATCCGGCAGTTTCCTCCAAGAGAGTTGGCTGCCTAGTGATGCTGCACTTATGCATTGGGGCAGTTTGAATAGCGGCAACCCCCCTCCTGATTCCCCATGTATTGGAAGAGGCATGTTCTTGTCCTTTACGCTATTAGTATCAGGAGCACTGCAGGTGGTAGGGAGAGTCCTAGTGGGTGGTTAGGTTAATTGGCTTGGATACACTGAATAAAATAAAATAAATAAATAAATAAAAATATTAACACAAAGTGCAAGATATACAGAGAGCAAAATTTTCTTTTTCCACCACATGAAGTGAAGTGAAATACTTTTCCGTAACTCCCACTCTTACACTGTATGTTTGTTTTTGTCCAATGCTATAGGCACTCACAGCAGCTAAATGAGAGCGCTTTTACTGCACAGTCTCAATGCACAAAACGCCAAAACGCGAGCCACAGCAGTGCTGCTAACTCTGAATGCAGTAGCTCTTATGAGCTCAAGGTTAAACTAATGTGTGTGTTAGGGTACATTCAGTTCTGTACCTTTGAAAAGGGTCAAAGAAAATAGAGTGCGCAGCAGCGAACAAACATGTTACAATATTACGCCCATGGCCTATGGTTCAGAGCATGCAATATAACTGTATTACACTCAATGCAACTGCGCTGATACCCAGAATACATCCAGAACACCTCAAAGAAAAAAGAACAGAAAAAAAAACACACAAAAAAAACAAACGTTGCTATAGCACTAAGTGTGCAGCACTTTTGGTGCATTGAGCAGATTTTATGTTGTTTTGTGTGAGATACAAACTGAACTGATATTTCAGTGGCTTTCACTTGACTGCTTGAAAAGCTAAAGTGTAAAAAAAAGCCAAAGTCAGGACAAGTTAAAATGCTAAAGAAACTGATTGCAGGGCTTTTTTGTGCAAGTTAACTTAGCTCAGTTTATTCCCATGTAAAGGTTGGCCTCCCCATCATATGATGCCCCTAAACTTGGAGGCTGAGCTGAGCCATTGCTGGGATTTGAACATATAATCATATGAGTACAGAGGCGACAAAAACCTCTGTCACTGTCCAAATACTTATGGCTCTGACTAATATATATATATATATATATATATATATATATATATATATATATAAAATAATAATCCAAAAAAAAAAAAATCAGGGCTTGCTATTATAAAGTATTTAAAAACATCCATTAAAATATTATTTTTTGTTCCTTCAGGAACGAAAATCTGCTCTTTCACGGCATCAGTCTGAAAAACTGCTTTGGCACCTCCACTTTTAAGTATACTGCTAAATTAAATCACACTGCTACAGAGGATTCTCCCATGGAAAATCCATTGTAGTCTGGGACTAGGCTAAGTCTGTGTCCGGGAAACAAGCCGGCAGCATTTAAGCCATTGATTTAATATTAATTCACCTCAGACTGCACCACCTCACCTTAAAAACTAGGGATATCCTTCTAACTTAGGTAATGATGTGATCGATAGTGTGCCTCTCAGACGATCCACTGCCGTGCTACCAAAGGAAGTGGAGATTAAGATTGATCTGAGGACGGTTTTGCTCCGTTTCAGAGATGAGTCATTGCAGTCAGGCGGAGCACTTCAGTGCTACTCGGGGGTGGGGGGGGGGGTGCGCTGTCATTAAACAGCTGATAAAAGACAGGACAGAAATGTGTCTGTAAAATAAACGTTATATATACAATCCAAATCAAAATAACATACCACCACTGTGGTACTGATTTAAAGGTGTGAACCTGCACAGCAGAATTGCTGCACTTGCTTCAATCAACTACAAGTGCCATAGGCCATAGGCTATTTAAGGGGTTAACCCTAAGGCACAGAAATCACAGTAAGAAAGCACTTTGTTCTTTTTCATTTTATTTATTTATTTTATTTTATCTGAATTTTCTCCCCAATTTGGACTGCCAATTAGCCAACCTGGACTGTAATTCCCCCCAAGGCAGCCAATGCCCCTGTCGCCAGCTTGAAAAGCCACAGTGTAAAAAATCTAAAGTCAGGTCAGTTAAAATGCTAAAGTAACTGATTGCAGGGCCTTTTTAACCCAACTTAGTTGAATCAAATAATCTCCTAACTCACATTCTTAGTTCTGCAACTCAATTTACATATTGTGACCAGCCTGAAAATTATTAGCAAATGAGCTGCAGCTGAAATTGCTTAAATATCGTGTAAGATGCTTAGTCTGTGGCTCCTCCCCCCCTAGTTTGTTTACTGTTTATTCCAATTTTAAGGTAGACCTCCCCAATCATATGATGCCCCCAAACTAGGCTGTGTAAGGGGTTAACCCTTTGAGTCACAGTGATCACAGTAAGAAACCACTTTGTTCTCTCTCATTTTTATATATATATATATATATATATATATATATATATATATAAAATTTTATCCAATTTTCCCCCAATTTAGACTGGTAAATTATGTAACCCATCCCATGACACAGGCATGAGCACCATCTACTCACCCTAGAAAGAGCAAGGCCAATTATGCTCTCTCAGACCTTGGCTGCCGATGTCTAGCAGCATGGCCAGGATTTTAATCAGTGATCCTCTGACCATGGTGTCTCTGAGTGCCTGAAAGGGTTAATGCAGAAAGCTTTAACTTTGACAGGTTTTCGCTTACCAAACTACAAATGCAATGATATTGCTAATTTTGGTCCCATATTATGTTGTGGCTCTAATAACTGTGTAGTTACACATGAACAATCTATGTAATAACAACTACAAAGGGCTTATGGGTGAAAAATATTTGTTTTGCTTTTATTGGCTGGTTACGACATCACATATGGTGGCTCACAGAAGCAAAGTTTTAGCGCTGTAACAAAAATGCTAATTATTCAAGAGTCTTAACGGATAGTGTTGCTGTGTCCTCTCAGCACAATGCGCAAGCTAAGCCGGTTAGTTTTTAGCCTTCCCCCCACTCACTTCTCAAGTCTTACTGTGCACCTTCCCCTTACTTTCCTTTCAGGTATTCAAATTTGTTTAGACGAACGGACAATGGAAAAAGGGCTAGCCTTAGCTTTCAGCTCTGAACGGAGTCCTGTTTTGCATATATTACATTTACATTACATTCAAGGCATTTAGCAGACGCTCTTCTGCAGAGCGCCTTACAATACCATAATACTCGACACTACTCTTCGCCCAAGTACTCTTAGAAGAGGTGGGTCTTCAGTCTGCGTTTGAAGACAGCGAGCATCCCAGGGGAAGTTCATTCCACAACTTCGGCCCACAATGTCTGAATTGCATAGCAACACGTTCCCATAACTAGTCTGGAGGTGATGTGCTGCTCTGCAGTCTCAACAACACCATATTCTCCCGAGGTTGCAGCCTTGCTTTACTGTTTGCCAGATTTCACTAGTGCTTTCGCTAATGGGCTGGGTGTATGTACATTTTTGGGGGTGTATTTAATGAGTCAGGACATGTCCATGACAGTTTTGAGTCTTTAACAGTGTTTAAGGTTCAGGGTATGTCCGTTCCAGGTACTGAACTCTCATTATTCTACTTTGCCAAAGACAAATACAGTCTGACCTTTCACAGCACAGAATGTGCACAGCATAACAGTCCATGATGAGAAATGCTTTTAAATGCAATAACAGTATTTCACGCTGGCTTTAAATGTGCAGCAGCTAATCACACTTTAGAACCATAACTGTCTGTTTTATAATAACTCATGTAGAATTGCATCATGGTTGTGCTTTTTCCAGCAATGACTTTGGGTCCTCTTTGGGTCCACTTTGGCCAGCGTATGTGGATACTGTGCCTTTTTTCTGAAACCCCACTGTACCTTATTTGCAGCCTTAAAATAGAGTTCTTTGTGTTGCTTGATGTGAAACCGGCAATAAGGGGTCACTGCAAGTACAGTTTATGACATTCATGGTGATATTGGACTTTCTAAGGTTTCTATTGAACTGTTCTTCTATAACTTTTTTTTTTACATCAAGACAGGGTCCAAGTTATACAAGTGGCTCGGCGGCCTAATGTGCTTCCTCTACGGTCCAGGGGTTGCAAGTCCACTTTGCCATCAGCAGCCAGATTCGAAGTGAGCACAATTGGCTGTGGGCTCTCTGGGCGGATAGATGACACTCTCTTCCATCATCACTCCTAAAGCCATGTTGGCTGGCAGAGACGTATTTGGGGGCACGGTGCTTTCCATCAGCTGAGGGTGTCAGCTGCCTGGTGATGCTGCATCGGCCGCAATCCGAAAAGAGGTGAAGGCTGGTTTGTGTATAATGGGGGAGACTACAGTGTGTGCAGGATTCTTTTTTATTATTGAATCAACCCTAAAGACTCATAAATAGCAAAGCTTAATATTTTTGGAAGTTGGAGTGTTTTTTTGTTTTTTTTTAGCTTTGGATCTTAGGAGGATATATGTTTGTGCAGGTAATTATTACTGTGCAGAATTATTAGGCAACTTAATAAAAAACAAATATATACCCATCTCACTTGTTTATCTTCACCAGGTAAACCAATATTACAACACAAAATTTAGAAATAAACATTTCTGACATTCAAAAACAAATCAGTGACTAATATAGCCATTCTTTACGATGACACTCAAAAGCCTTCCATCCATAGATTGTCAGTTGCTTGATCTGTTTACGATAAACATTGCGTGCAGCAGACAACACAGTGTTACGGTGTGGTGTGGGGTTTGGACTCAAGTGCAGTTTAAGTTTTTTATTACGATTGAATGAAACTACTCCTCTTGTGGGGTGTGCTTGAACTCTCAACCCTGGTAAAGCAAAGTGCATTTCCACTGTGCCACCACAGCTGTGAGGAGTGGCAGTATAAACACTGATCTTAAGCAACACAGAAAATGGCGGGAAAACAAACAAAGGAAAAAACAGGAGTGATGTTAACTCAAACTAAAGACAGCAACTCAAATACTTTTCACTTTTCTCTTCACAGCTTTCTACTTTTCACTTTTCTGTTCACAGCTTTCTACTTTTCACTTTTCTGTTCACAGCTTTTCGCTTTTCTGTTCACAGCTTTTCGCTTTTCTCTTTTCTCTTTTCTCTTTTCTCTTTTCTGTTCGCAACTTAAACCCACTGTTACCGTTCGCCCCTCTACAAAGGTGCGACGGGGAAGTGTTTTTGGCTGGGTGTATTTATACCATGCCACACAGGTGGGTCTGGTCAGCGTTGATTACCGCTGGGAATTCTGGGGCTTGGAGTTCTTTGCTGGCCGGGCCCCCTGCTGGCAGCTGGCGGTACATGCTGCCTGCTCACACACAGTATGTGGTGGGCTACCAGCTGTAGTCTATCATGATCACTAACAGAAAGAGGATTTGGCCTTGGAATGTTTTAGCACCACTAAATTAATAATATAAGGGGGTATATAAATGTTTTTGACCCTGTATTTATAATTTTTACCTTAAATGGATTTCAGGAAAACACAGAAAAAATTACCAAATTCTTGATTTTTTTTTAAATATAAAAAATGTATGTTGTACACTCAATCTGCTCACTCATATACTGTGGCTGAATATATATAGATTCACTGTAATGTAATACAGCAAATGCAGTGTAGTGTCATATGGTCCAAAATAAAAGGGATAGAAGAAAACATTGCAGACCAGAATAGTAATAAAGTACACAGTGGTATAGAGTGAAGTAGAGAGAGGCAGCAGTCAGTTGTGTTTACTGTTCTAATGGCCTATGGGAAGAAGCTGCATCGCAAGGGTGGGGGTGCTGTGATGCTGTGAAGCTTCATGAGTGTTTGCCAGAGGAAAGAGGAGAGAACAGGGTGTTAGGTGGGAGGGAGACTTCCATGTTGATGGACTGGGACCTCGTACAGCATTAAGTTGGATAAATATGTTGGAGTTTAGGGAGGTCAGAGCCCATGGGTTTTTGATCGTGAGGTTCTCATGGTAACATTATTATATATTTTTATATGTATATTTACAGTTTGGAAGATTCTGAGAAGTGCACCAACCTAACGGTGGTTCATCTGGGTGAATTTAAAACATTTTCTAGGTTTATTTTAGGGATTTTTATTATAGAGTTTTATATAGACACTTGTGCAGTGCCATAGAAGAACCACTTTCAGGTCTATATCCACATTAAGTAAAGGTTCTATAGACCTTTAAAAGACTCTTAACACTCTACATCCACCAGCCAGTAGTCAATCATGATCACTAACAGGCAGTTAAGAGGCCTTGACCATGGCAAGTTAAAAGACAAATTTGTTTTAGAATGTTTTCTAAAGTTTAAAAGGCTCTTCACAGCCATACATCTCTATTACAGACATGGTTTATTATGGAACCAAATGTGGTTCCTCTATGGCTACGGTCAAAGAACCATTTGAAGCTCATTTATTTTTAAGAGTGTATGTTTTACTTAATAACACACAGCTAAGTGGAAGAGCATGCAGCATTGCTTAATGCACCTCATTCACATCACAATGAATATGGATGACCCTCAAGTATAGTCCAAAGGTGTCAAAAAGCCAATTAATAAGTCTGTTTATAAAACAATTATCATATTAATCAAGTCTCATGAATTGTCGATGAGCTGGCAAATTGAATACATACATGCAAATAGAATAGCCTGTGATAGCTACTGCAGTGAACAGGGGTTGTTTAGGCACTTGAGAAATGTTGTTAAGTAGTCTAACCTCACTAAGTTCCTCGAGAGTGCTTGCGTATGATCCTGCATGATTAAGTGGGGGGAGATTATTGAAATTAAGAAAAGCCTATCATCTTCAACCATCTCCAATCGTTTTGGTTTAATAAGTTCTCCTAACAAAGTGGCATGAATTCAAATGAGCGAGTGCGTCATTAGAGCCCTTCTCTGAAGAGCTTTGCATCAGTATTCCTTGCCTTCTAAGGAGCTGAAGGGCATGTTGACCACAGATGGCTGAGTTTAGATGGCGAGGGCCACATTAATAAAACTTAATGGTCAACAGCTGTAACTGAAAAGCTAACCAGGTCAGACAAAGCATGCAGCATATTTTAAAATGCAGACATTAACATACTTGAATATGCATAAGTGCAGGGCAGAGTTTGGAGGGAGAAACACAAAAGGAAAAGATAGCATTGCTCTGGAACTGGTAAATGAATGCATAAATGTTTGCACAGAATTTGGCCCATGTGGTAATGCTCAGTCGTTTGTGTCTGCATTAGGGATGATATGGTTTGACATTTTCATGGTTCGGTAACCAAAGTTATATCACATTTTCACAGTATCACTGCATTAAAAGAAGCTCAATTCCTTGAAATATCAACATCCCCATAGAAACAGATGCATTTTCATATTTGTGCAGCCATTGTTCTTAAGCTTTTGTTTATCTTTTGAAGATAAGGTGGCACATCATTTCCCAGCAAAAAAATATCTATATTTTACATGCCTGTAGGATGAACTGCAGACCCAGACCTTCTGTTGTTATGAAGCCCACATTCTCCTGAATGGATAAACATGAACAGAGTCGCGCTGTTGTGTTTCAGGGTTGTTCAGGGTGACTTGAGAAGGAAAAATGATTGTTCAAATAAGCTTCTCGCCAGAAATTTGTCAATTTGCATTTTTAATGGTGGTCGTAACACCAGCCTCCTGCAGATAATCGGTCTACAAATACCTGCAGGGTGTGTGACGGGATTGATCGATTGAGAGGAGGTGGTATGGTACAGTGAATGTCGCGTTGGATGTGAGAAAAATAGGTGTGAAGGTAGCTGAAAGTAGCTGAATCTGAAGGTGTATGGAAGTGTACGGTCATACAGGTCTACCAGCAGTGGCAGAAATGCCAGTCTACAAGAAGTACTTGTCGGAATTGTGGCCTAAAGATGAAACTGACGCACAGGAACCGCAGGCATTTTCAGATCTTGTGAACGACAATTGTTTTGCTTCTGCATCTGAGCCATTTTCCACACATCCAACGAGACATTCACTGCACTATATCAGCTCTTCTTAATCTGTACATCCCATAACACATCCCGCAGGTATTTATTGCCTGAGCATCCTTGTGCAACGTCATCTGCAGGAGCCTAAAGTTGCTACCACCTGAAAAAAGCAAGGTAAAAACACAGGGGCCTTACATAGCCTACTGGGACATCATATTACCTACTTAAAAATTAAGGTGCTACAAAGTTAGAGTTATTTGAGTGAGGCAACAGAAGAAGTACTTTGGGTTTCACAAAGATCCATGTTTGTTAAAAAAAAAAAATCTGAAGTAATTTTTTTTTTTTAGTCAGGTCACTGATCCGATCAGTCAACAGCATTTCACTTTCTGGCCCTGACAAACTCCCTAGTTGTTTTGGGGGTACGTTGTAGGTCTCATTTTTTTGTTGCATTTCTACACCTTAGAAAAACACCTCTGAAATACCACTAGCAGTCACAGATGCCACCACGTTTCACAGATGAGATGGCACGCTATTCTTCTTTCCTCCACACTTTCCTCTTTCTGTGACTTCTGGTTAGATATCATCTCATCTGTCCATGAGGCCTTATCTAGAACTCTGAAAGGCTTTTACAGACTTCTTAGTAAACTGCATACCTGAGATCCTTTTCTTCAGTAGTTTTAGCCACGTCTGTGGGCACATACTGGATGCTATTTCTGATTTGCTCTTTCATCATGACTGAAACTACTGTTTAGTCACGTCGTCTTCTATAGCGTGCCAGCTTGTGTGCTATTACTAGGTGTTCTATCTTGTTAAAAGTAAGTGTAAGATTTGTTGTGATGTTTGCCTTTGTAATAATCTATGCTTGGTTAAATAATTTATTTATTGGTGTGAATGTGCAATAACTCACGTGCAATAATTGTCCATATTTATTATCACAGTTTTTACCAATATGCCACTTTACTACTGTATATTTATATCATTTATATATGTACGTTTTTCAAGTTTTTCTATTTTTTCTCTTTTTATCCTACATTTATTTTATTTTATAGAGTTTATTTATAGACTGTTTATTTTATAGAGTGTTTATTCTTACACGAACAGTTGAAACTGTACTGTACAGTTGCAACTGCAATTTCCCTCCTGGGATCAATAAAGAATTTCTGATTCTGGTTCTGATTCTTTGACAGTAGTATTTGCTTAATACGGTATAGTGGTTTTATGTATACCATGGTAAAAACATTAATGGTTGTTATATTATTATTTATTATTATTAAAAACAAATGTAACCTAACAGAGATTCCCACTAATTTCATATTATTTACAGAGTCAAACCAGTCAATCGATTAATGGAGAAAACAATGAGCAGTTTTATTGATAATAAAAATAATAAAGCTGGATTTTGTCAGGCCCTGATCATCACGCTCAACCCCTCTCCCCACCCTCCCCCCTGCCCACAGGCCCATATAAGGACTTCCGTCTCACTTCCAGGTCATTTGAGTTGATTCCTGTTCATTTGTGTTCATGAGTTGCACCTGGGACTGGGAGCATTTAAGGAGCTCCATGACGGCTACTCCTTGCCGTGAATTGAATCTCCAGGAATCTCTTTGACTCTCTGTGATTCTCCACGCGTTGGTGATGTGTTCAGGTTGGCAAGTGATCCGTTCTTAGTCAAGAGATATCATAGTCTGATTCGAGAGACAAGCGTGTTACGTTCGCTTCCTGCTCATGCTCCAAGGCGACCCCACCTCAAGGCAGTCACTACATACCCAAGCTTCAGGCAGCTGTCTCTCCAGCTACCCCTGTGTGTTCACAGAGCATGGCTCTGGATCTAGTTTCTGGTTACTCCTGTAGCCCAAGCTAGGCTTGCGGCTTTTCGTTCTATCCCTCCTTAGTTTACCTTCTAGTTATATCCCATTCAGCTCCTACTGCTCCCTGCTTCTCCCAGTCCCAGGTTTGTTGTTTTTGCAATCTTGTTTGCCACGTTCTGTTTTGTTCCTCATTCTGGTCCTTAGTTGCTGCACTTTGTCTTTTCTGCTGTTTGCTGTGATTCCACCTCTGCAAGTGTTCATCCCTTCTTTTCTGGCCGTACACGCCATGACAGATTTGAAATAGTTCAGAAAACATCTACCTCATGTGCAACTTTTTATCTATAGTAAAGCATTTGTTCAGTCTAATAATAATAATAATAATAATAATAATAATAATCATCATCATTCGGAGAAGAAAAAAGATGTGAAATACCTTATGTGGCCCCAATTAAACCGTGATATTTTCAGAGATATTTCCTGTTAAAATCTCATGCCGCTGCAGCACTGTTGCTTAGTCCTCCTTAGTTACAGACTGAATGTAATGTACTGAATGTACTTTTGGTTTACTACAGCTGTCATCTAACAGAATCACCATCTGGCTGTTCTTTGTCCATTTAAATGCATGCCAGTCTAGCTGATTTTGATGTTTATCCTACATAGGGTACATGTGCTTTAAAATATGAATGTAAGAAGATGATAATAGCTCTGCAATGGTGTATAGTGACCATTAAACACTATTGCAATTGGCAAAAACAACAAAGACAATGCTTAATACTATATTACCAACAAGATCTCATTAAATTCCTTCATATACCACTAAAGTGCATCCCAAGGATGAAAACCCCTGTAGAACAGTATTTAGTACATATCCTGAAATGGTCTTTTAGTCACATATGTACGAATTCCTGCTGAGACCAGACTCATATTACAACGCTAAGAATTTATATCTGACATCTGATTGTAGTCTACTCCATGTGACCAACATATCTAGATTTGCCTAAAAATGAGTGAAAACTGATACTTTGTGTACCCATTGGAGACACAGACAATCAATTATGCTGGTATGATTTCCATTGACACATTGGCAATAGAATGAGATGGAGCTTCATTCAGTGTCTTTGGAATGAGTTGGCCCAGAATTGATCCTCAACAAAAGCACTCAACATCACTAATGCTATTCTGACTGAAACACAAGCAAGCCCTCAATGCAATCTAGTGCCTTCCTAGTACAGTAGAGCATGTTCTCTTGATAAGGTCCCACAGATCTTATCTTGACCTCCACTGGGGTCAATGCACTAGTTCCCTGCACTAGTTCCCATTTGTTACAGTGCACAGGCTGCACTGTAGAAGCAGTAAGCTGAAACCACTTGTCAGTGTGTCATTTGACCAAGGATGCCCACACAGTCACATACTCAACAGGCAATTCTAACGTTTTTCTCCAACTGAAGCAGCAATGGTTAAACTGTTGGCTATTCCTGAGCTAGATCTAGTTTCACTGCCTGCAAATTATACTGGGGAGAACCCATTAAAAATATAGACTCCATTTATGCACTTGTTGTACTGTCAAAATATTAGCACACCGCTCTATCAGGACATCTCCACTAGAGCATCTGGTATGATCCATTCCAACCAATACAGACACACACACACACATGTTGCCCATTCATCAAGTCAGGGACTCCGGATGGTCAAATGAAACTGAATCGTTCAAGCACTTCAACCATCAGCCAAACATGGTGATAGATAGGATGCCTGGGGTGCAAATGAGTACGCATATGGCACACTTTACTGAAGCAGAACGCACAGGCAAGCGTGAGTGAGTCTCAGACTGGTGTAAGATGTGCAGTCATGCTACACTGACTGAGAGGAAGTCCCACGATTGTAAAATATGTTATGCTTTAGTGCTGAAACACACCAACCGTTTCAAACAACATGACCAGCAGCAAGACAACAAGTCTATTTACCACCCTGTTACTTTGCCTCAGAAGTAAATGCACTTATTTTCTTTTTACGGAGAGCTTCAGAAAAAAACAACAACACCTAAGATCTGCTTCTATTGGCTGGTTAATAGGAACAACAATTCCCATGGAAGCTGCATAGTATAGCACAGTATCCAGAGTCTTTAAGTATAGTGGTGCTGTCCTCTCGGTGTGCCCTCTCCCAGTGATGGGCTGTTGGGAAGCTGAGAAGAGTATATCTGGTTAGCTTTTAGCCTTTCCCTCACTCGCTTCCCCGGGTTTGTATTCTTAAATCTTAATTTAATATGCAATAATAAAAAGAATTAGCTGCTACTTTTCCTTCTGATGTGTGTATAGTGCCTGTCTGGCAGTCAGCTGAGGTAGTCCAGTTTGTTTTTGAGGCTAGTGTTGGCTTTTAGGCTAGCTCCCCTTGGATTTTGCTTTGTTACATTGTATGAGTTTGACCTACTCTACTCCAAACACTAGCTGAGGAAATGCCAGGGTTTCGAGGCCTGATTTGTGAAGAAATCAATATGCCCATATCTAGCAGTGTCTGGTGGTGACATGCTGCTGTCTACTATAGCATATATACCACTAATGTTATAGCACTAATTTAACTGGATCTTGGGTCAGCTGATACACTAACAGAACATCTGCAGCTAAATTATGATGTCCAGTGATTTTAAGCAATCATTGACAACAGGAAAACAGTAAATAAAAAATCCTACATTTGCATCTGTTCAGCACCTTGCAATAATGAAATTTCCCTTTTTGGCTTTGACTGATTATCATCGGCTTAGTAGAGCTGACTTTATGAGGGATCCAGACTAGTGTGGCTGTTTTGAAATGTGTAGCCATTGAAGGCTGCCTTAATAGCAGCCCAAAGGAAAATTCACTTGCTTTCCTGGTGAAGGCATGCGATTGGGAGTACAGTTAATTGCATAATCTCCATTAATAGCACAGCTGCCAGTGTGACACAGCTGTTATTGGAGATTAATCAGTGGAGGCAAACCTGAGTAAACAGGGATAAACAGCTCGACAGAATGAACAGCTCTGTGAAGGATTTTTCACACTTAGCGTGAAGCAGGGAAGGTTAGAGATCACGGATATACTCACATAAGATACACATGGTCTATTATTTCGCTGTAGTCAATAAATACAGATATTGTTGGGGTACATTTTAGACTTGTTATGTCTTGTCATTTCTTTGCATCTGGATTGGATCATTGCAATAATGAAACCACGTGTTTAGATTTTGTGGGCAAACAATGGTCTTGCCTGTTAGTTGCATTGAAATCCATTACTGCTACCTACAGCCCTTTCGTTTAGTTGAATATCAAGTTGAGCTCAGTTGTGGAAATATAATTTGATGGAAAAGCAGAACAGTAAATTATTCTTAATACAGTTTTTATGGAACTTATGAAACAATTACATGTAATAAATGCACAAAACCACAGGCCACAGCTCTGCTCCTGAATATTTTTGTATTGTTTAACCCCTTGCTGAGTTTTATTACTATAACTCCTATTACCAAAGAATAGCCCCACCAGTTTTGTCCCTGTAGTCAATGAGTAATTCACCTTAGTGTGTAATAAGCCTTGCTGTGTTAAGGGGTTAATCTCTCATGTCTACTTAAACTCAAGAAGGGCTTATTAATTACTTATTAATTAAGTATTTGTGTTGGACACAGACAGAATTTGGCATCCACCTTTAAACCATACCCAGCGGGCAGCCTGGGGAGCAGAGAGGGGTTAAGAGCCAAGCTCAAAAGCCCAACAGTGGCAGCTTGTTGAGCCTAGGTATCGTACCCACAACCCTATCATCAGCAGCCCATGTGCTTTAACTGCTGAGTTACCAATGCCCAAGTTAAACAGGCAAGAAAAATAATAGTTTTTTAATTTGTTGGCTTGTCTTAGATCCGGTTTCAGTTTTGGGGCATACATCTGAAGTTCTTCAAGGGTTTCCTTTCTTAAAGCAGTGGTGCATGACAACTCAAAGAACCATATGGATGCTTTGTCTGGTTAAACATTCTTTCAGAGGCTTTACTGTTGGTGGGAAACTTTCTGTAGATGGTTCTACTGTATATAGAGCCTTTTACAATGTTTCTAAATGGCCCCAAAAAAAGTTCCATAATTCTCAGTCGAAAAATGTCGAAAACCCCTTTCCAGCACTATGGAGAACTTGTGTTGCTTGTCGAGTGTAGAAGCCATAATGTGAGTGGGTTCAGCTAGAGTCTGTTTAAGACCAATGAGTTTAGTAGTCAGCAATTTTATGCCTCTCTAGGCTGAGGATTATCAACCCTTGGATTGTTCCATCTCCAAACCTTTGATGCCCAGAAATGCCCAAAAATCATAATGCATTTTCTGAGTCACTCGTCATGAGTGATACATCAAAGCAGACTGATTAAAATAAGTATTAATTCTAAAGCCTTAGCACTCCCCAACATTTCTTTTCCTCTTTGAACTGATTTTGCTCAGACATTCTTTGCATTCACTTTTTCAACATACTCATTCCAAGGGCTGTTATATTCATGAAGTACTTGTAACACTTGAGGTTTGGATGTGTAAATTTGTTTTATTGCAGTCCAGATCAACAGTGCGAGTTAGTTAAAGTAATGGTGGGAACTCCCAGAGGCCACATGACATACAGTAGAGTCAGGGGGACAGCAGTATTTTATTCTAAGCCAACAACAAACTGGGATTAGCTGACAGAAACACGGGTTTAGACATGGCATGCCATCACCACACTCTTCACTCAGTAAACTAAATAAATCCTACTGAATTTCAGGTTTTTAATAACAACAGTGGTAGTAGATTTACATGTGATCTGGCAGAGTTCTAGCAAACAAGGCCATGAAGGCCATGAAAGCAATCTGAGAATGGGAAGTACAGTCCCTAGAAAATAAAAAAAAATGAATTGTGAGCCTGGACACTGTTAGCAGCTCGGTAGATTGAGCTAAAAAGCTAAAAGCTGAAAGCCACACATCACAGGAAATGACCTCTGGTCCCATCAAATAAATATCCACCCATCCATGAATCCATCTTCTTATCTGCTTTTTTCTAGTCAGGGTTCACAGTGCGTCTGGCACCTGTGTAGAATCATTGGGCACATGGCAGGAATACCCCCGGCCAGGGCACTAGTTCATTCTAGTGTACCACAGACAACCATTCATGTAACATGAGGGGTACTTTTGCATAGCCTGTTCTCCTACGCAAACTTGGGAAGAACACGGAGATCGGACCGAGGATTGGACCCACCACCTCTGCCCCCTTACCAAGACTTGAAATCTAAACACTAAATATCCAATTTAGGCCCAGATTTCCTCTGTAGAATACCCAAAGCCTAACAGATGGCAAAGGGCTGGAGCCAAGGTGATCACAATACAGGACAGGGATGGAGTTTGGTTGGGGTAGGGTGACACTGCAAATTCTCATGTTACGGAAAACATACACGTGTACACATACACACAAGCCATCTGTCCTTTTCCTTGTTAGTGCCGTTCAGTCGTAGTCTTACACACACACACACACACACACACACACACACACACACACATAGAAACTCACCTGCAGACGCTTATGACAGAATCGATGACAATCCCACCAAAAGGGCAAGGGTAGTGGTGATGTATTTAAGTCGGCTGATGGCCTGCAGGTGGGAGTCGGTTTGCACGCGGCTCCCCTGCCACTTGGCGGGATGGGCCCTTTAAAAGAGCCTCTGATGTTGAGCCGCGGTTCATCTGTCTCTGCCACACATGCCATTTACCAGGCCGAGCTTGTCGCTTTGCATCCCGCTGCCTCCATTCCCCTTCCCAGCTAGAGACATTGGGATCTCAACCATCCCTTATTGGCCTCCATCAACACACAGACACACTTCCTCTATTGTGCTCAAGAATGAGCTCGGGGGGGTGTCGGCGGGGGCAGAGAAAAAAAAGACCCAAAAACCTCTGAAACATTTTCTTTCCCATTGGTATGCAATGCTTTTACGAACGCAAGCAGCAAGGCCATTCCTGATACAATATTTAGCTCATTATGATGTTCGCTGCACTCACTGTTCCCAACAACTCACGCACCCTCTCCCTGTTTTCGACCCCCCACCACCAGAACAACCGTGCAGCAGGTGTATTTATATATTATTTATCCATTTTCCTGTCAGAGACTGAGTGGTCTTATCTGCCAGGGGCGGCTGGGGTGGTGAGTGCGAGCGCTGCGGTTTCCCATAACAATTAGTCCACCACTGTCTGAATTCTGCAAATGTGTGTGTGTGTGTGTGTAAGCATACGACGGCCAAGCATACCCAAGCTTCCGCCTTAATCTGTGTCCACAACACCTGGATCTCTGACTCACCAAGTCTCAGTGGTCATTTGCATGGAGGGATGTACTGCCATTGGGTCACTATCTTTAACAGTGACAGCTGGATAAAAAAATGTTCCTTGCAGTAATTGCATAGAAGAACCACTTTTTGTCCCTAAAATGCTTTTGAAAGGAAGGGTCTTCAAAGGAAGAGTCTTTGAAGAACCATTTTCATAAATAGGATTGTAAGGTTCCACATTAAAGGTTTCCTTAGAACTAAACATCCACACCAATAACCATTATTTAGAGGTTCTTGAAACTTCTTACAAAGGTTCTCCTGGCCCACACTTATTTATGAAATGATTGACAGATGACTGAGCCGATGATTGACTACAGATCAGTTTCCAGTTTCCTATAACCTAGTATAAAGGTTATCGCATCTCCTTAACTCAGAAAGGCTTATTACTCACTGAGGTGTATTATTCAGTAACTACAGGGACTTCTGTACAAACTGGTGGGGCTATTCCTTGGTAATGCAATAATGGTTTGTAATAACAGTTTCGGCCCACCAGCGGACTATAGGCTGTTTAAGAGGTAAAATGGTAGAGAAAGTGTTATATGTGATGCTCACTCTACTAT
Source organism: Salminus brasiliensis (assembly GCF_030463535.1). Classification (NCBI taxonomy): domain Eukaryota; kingdom Metazoa; phylum Chordata; class Actinopteri; order Characiformes; family Bryconidae; genus Salminus; species Salminus brasiliensis. Next base: position 28,345,506 of record NC_132896.1, on the reverse strand, counting down.
TTAACACAATATATGCCATGCTAGTCTTTAGGGTGGGGGCCGTTGCAGTTTTTTGTACCAAACCTTGAGGTCCAACCTGTGAAATGTGCAGGTAGTCAGTGTTCTTTAAGCATCTTTGTCATATTGCTGACCTCTAGAAAAAAAGAAGAAAGCATTACAGTCAGATGAGACAGTAATGTTTGGAGGTGTAAAAGTAAGGAACTTATTCCCAGGAATTCCTATACCAGCTGTTAAGCATGGTGGTGGTAGCTACTTACCCTGGGGCTGTTTTTCTTCTTGTGGAATTGGTACACTGAAAAAAATTAAAATGGGTGGACAGCAGGGAGATAACTCCCAACCGTGCTAAAATGTTCCATGTTGAGGCAGAGTTGCACTTCATTGGTTAACATGTGTGAAGATGTTGTATGATCTGATGACGACTACGTGTACCAGGAATGCAGATTTCCTGGAGATGCAGCTAGGCAAGAGCTTAAAGGGTCAGAAGCTTTAGGGTCAGGCAGATATACCTTATTGCAGCTTCCGAGATCATAAAAGTCCTAAAGATTGACCATCTATTATACAAGAATACACACTTGTTGCCCCTCCCTAAAGCTGTAAACCAACTATAAAGATGTGCACTAAGAGACAATACTTGGGTAATTTGGGAACATGGGGGTAACTTAGGGAAACACCCCAAAGTCTCCAGTTCACTCCAGCTCTTCTTATCTGCATGAAAATACAAATATACAACCAAATCTAATCAAATTCCACCATTGTAGAGAAAAGTTACATGGATACTGTCCCAGTCAAACCCAAGCAGCAACCCTTCTCCCCAATAATGCAGTTTTGGCTCACTAGCACAGTCCTACTCCCACCACCCCAGCAATGCAAAGTCCCGGCTTGTGGTCGTGTCAAACGTTGCAACGAATGTTCTCCCGGCTCCAAGCCCAGTCGAACTCTCCTGCCACAACACAGAGTCTCCCAGCTTGCAGCCCAGACTGCCATGATGTCTCCAAATTATACAAAACAAACAAAAACAAAACCCAGTGTACATCGGGTTTTGTGCATGACATTGATGCATGCACATTCTCAGAGCTGACACCAACTCACAGCCAAGGAGCGAGTATTCCCTCTGCTAATACATTCAGTTGTTATTCACAGATCAGTCCGGTTATACAAACCTCTAAGGATCTAGGTCAGAGCTGCCATCTTTTAAAGTAGTCTTAGAGTGAGATTCAGCTGGGCTGAGCATCGGGAGAAGGTCAGCGGTAGCATTTGTCTATCATGCATTTGGCTGGCTACTTTCAGAAGCCCATTATTGTGTTTATCACTGTGTTTAATCAGTGAAATCCATGGGCAGCCTAGAGTAAAATTCATCCAATGGTTGTTTTGGAGGGGAACAAGTTAAAAATGCATGAGAAATAGCAAATGTGGCATGAGAGTAAGATATTACAGCCACATGCACAAGTCTCATGATCAATAAGTGAGAGTTTGCAGCCCTATCTAGCGCTATATTGATGATTTTGGTCAGCACTGGTTTTAACTAATGTGAAGCAACCGGCTGTAAGATTTGCTGCATTTCAGCTCAGTGGAATTTACATGTGCTATTTATGAGGCTGCTCCCATTAGGAGAACATATGGATCTACCAAAGCATGGCTTGGTCAAACAATTCAAGGAAAACATTTCCTAGATGTTCTACATTATAGTATCAAGGATCTTTCATAGACTCTATGTCTTTCCTTTTTATATGTCTCATTTGCGTAGCATATTTTTTTTCTATGACACTCTATCAAAGAACCCTTCTGAGTTTTAAATATAGACCAGTGTTTCTCAACCCTGGTCTTGAAGGCACCCTACCCTACACATTTTAGTGTTTTCCTTGCTTCCAATACCCCTGATTCAATTAATCGGCTCATTAGCAAGCCCATTCAGATTGCAGGGGGTGTGTTGAAGCAGGGGATCCACTAAAAATTTGCAGGGCAGGATGCTTCCAGGGCCAGGGTTGAGAAACACTGATGTAGACTACAGCTCCCTCCCCAATCCCAACTCTGAGGACCTCATAGCTGCACATTTTCTATATAGTTTCCACTGTTCCAAAACAATAGATTTAGCTAGATCTGTCCCTTCTTAAATTGAGTAACGTGTGTTTAAGCTTCGAACAGCAAACTATGAAGTTCATGACATGTAATGCATTAGAATTGAGACGAGTGAAAAAAGTTCTGCTCTTTAAAAAAAAATAAATAAATAAAAGCCAGTGGCAATGTCTCGCTGAGGGACTAGACGTAGATGTTAACACCCGAAGTCTGTACACAGTCTTTGGGCATACTTCCAGCTACACCACTGGTGTGCCACCATAACATAGGTCATTACAACCTTGCCAGAGTGAGGCAGCTGCAGAAGAAGGTGTTGCTGGTGGTGTTCCATCATTTCTAGCTTTCTTTTCAGTACTTATTTAACAAGCCCTCGTCGACTTCCTCTTGCACCTAGGAAGTGCATAGGACCTGTGTAACACAAGTGGCCACTTGTAGGACAACGAGCAGCAGGTTTTTCAATCACAGGGCTCTCAAAGGAAAGTAGAAAAATGCATCTTGTTGGAGTAGCAAATTGCACACTAAGAGGATACAGTATGACTTCACCATAATTTAAACCGTGGCAGATGTGTGTTCATGACAAGTAGCACTGTTCAAATGACAATTTCTTTACTTTTTATTTTAATTATATGTACAATCTGTGCTACTAGACAGGTCGGAAACCTCCAGACTCCAGCACAGGGATAGTCTCCTTGACTTTTTCTTCTAAGGAAGATCTACAGTGAACCTGCTAACAGTTAGGCCTTATTGTTTGTCCTGGCAGTATGGCAAAAAGCATATGTTTGGTTTTCAATAATATTGAGTTCAGCTATTTGTTTAGTTGTTCTTTACATTGTGTCACAATTTCATGATGGATGGGCCAATGAAAATGCTCCAAAATGACTACAGTGGCAATGTAATGAAATAATGGAATTATTTCTTGCCATACTGTACTGTAAATAGGCCCATTTGAGTTCTGTGGCTGACTATGTGCATTCTTTCATGCCTCCAGCATGATGATGCACCACGTCACAAAGCTCTCAAATTTCTCAAACTGGTTTCATAAGCATAACATTGTGTTCAGTGTTCTTCAGGGGTCTTTCCCGGTCACCGGATCTGAATCTAATAGAACACCTTTGAGATATGGCAGAATGGGAGATGTGCAGTAGGAAAGTGCCCCTGAAAAAATAGCTAGAACCGTGTGAAGCAATCATGCCAACATGGACCAGAATCTCAATAGAATGTTTCCACCATCTTGTGGAGGAAAGTTTTGAGACCCAATGAGATCACATCCTAGCATTAGTGTTCTGAGTGAGTGCAGGTGTCTGTCATTTTAAGCAAAAACTTGAGGTTCTGTCAACATCCACTTCCAGTTCAATCTGAATACAATGTTAACAAAGATTATTCATTACGTTACATCAATCAATCAATCAATCAATCAGTCAGTCAGTCAGTCAGTCAGTCCATCAATCAATCAATCAATCAGTCAGTCAGTCCATCAATCAGTCAGTCAGTCACTCACTCACTCACTCAGCCAGTCAATCAATCAATCAATCAATCAATCAATCAGTCAGTCAGTCAGTCAGTCAATGCATCATTATGCAATGCAGCTAATTCTTTGATCACGTTTAAAGCTGTCAAACTATGAAACAAAAAATCCAACCATGACAGTGACCACTGTTACAGCTGCATTACAGTAGTACAGCTTATGTAAATACACGTGTATCAACTTCTGTTTTGACTTATGTAATTATACAAATGTATCTTAATCGCTGCAACAGGAACATTTATTACACATTTATTACATCCGCATAAGCGAGAATATGCTGTTACGGCTATTGATATACTCTTGATAGACATGTATGTTGACATAAGCAGTACTTCTGTAATCCAGTAAATTCATCACAGTAGATCAGTGGTTATGTTATTACACAGTTTATAGACACTTAATATGAACTCCTTCTTCTGTACAAACTAGTGGGGCCATTGTTTGGTAATAGAAGTTTGTAATAACACTCTTGGCCCGCCAATGGACCATAGCCTGTTTAAGGGTTTTAGCCTGATCTGGTAGCCATGTGGATCCACTAGATAGTCCACTAGGCTAGTGTCAGTGCTAGCCTCATTATCTAGATAATTTAACTTCGTAATTGAGTTATGTGTGTTTTTTTTTTTTCTTGAGCTTAACATATTAGCTTTGAAAGCTAATATCTGCTATATCTAGCTTATGTTTAGCTTAGGTTTCGAATGACAAACCCTCTGCTCTGGCCTTCGGTTTTTGTCTTGCTAGCTGTGATTCACAACAGCGTTTCCTGCTTTTTTGTTTTAGGACTGAAAAATGAAACTATGTCAACTCACAGCTATTTCTACACAACTCCTACTCCTAAAAAGAAAGTATTTTACCATTGTACCTGAACAATCTGCAAAGACAGGAAGGCTGACAGCACCTTAAGAGTGAAAACAATGCTGTCAGCTAGAACGTGACGTGTGGAACAATGCCTTTTATCCACCAAGAAAACCAGGCTGCTAATTACCATACATTACAAACGTATACAACACACAGCATGCTCGCTGCTTTGTTTCCCGCATACCAGTAAAACAAAAGAAGGGATCTAAATGTGTCCTTGAGAGCATGCAGTCACCAGCCATCATGTCACCACACCAACATCCCGATGGAGGAATTTCTGGGCAGGACTCAGGTGGGTAAAAAAAAGAACAACAGCAACAACAAAAACAATGCATTAGCCACATGTGCAGCGAGGCCCAGACAACACAACCCCGGTCAGCTCTGCCTCACTCTCTCAGGGGTCGCAAATGTAACAGGGGAAGATCAACGACTGCCGGGCATATAATAACCACCCTTATGGACCAAGAGTGTTGATGCAAGGTCTGGTTTATAATTACCATCCTTTGGACAAGAGCAGGAAGTCAAGGTTCACTGCACAAAAAAAAAATGCTGGCTCTGTAGGAAATGTGTTTTCTCCTGCCTAATTGGAAATACTGGTTGTCGGAGAATATATTTGTCCTGGTCAGAGAGCAGATTTTAGCACAATGGATGCGGGACAAAAAGGATGCTGATCAAAGGAAGTGGGAACGAACCCCATGGTAATGTACAAAAGCACTGACTTTTAACTTTATTTGGTTCGCAAGACAGTGGAGGCCTTCTGCATTTCTGTAAATAAAGCAAACATCCTCAAAGTACGATGTGACATCTGGCCGAGGCACTGCGCCATGAGCAACGGCGATGAAACACCTTTCATGGGAACCACCTCATTAAAGCTTCATACGGCTGCGCTCCGCTTCAACGTATGCATAATGTATAGAGAGGACGCTGATTCAAAAACACTGCAACTTATGACATGGCCTGTTGGTAGTGATGCAACCTGGCCTTGAGGTGCTGCTACATACACAGCACTAACTACACAACCCCCTTTAAAGGGGAATCCCACCACTTTTTTCCACAAATGTATAATTAAAAACCCGACACTCGATTTTAAAGAAGCTTGTTGAGTCAGAATTGTTTCCAGTGGTGATGATAGGAACCAGCAATGAATTTTTTGCACCCTCCACATGTCAATTATACAAATCCACTAGTGGTAATACCCAATCAACCACATGGGGAACCACAGCAACCACTTGGCAACACAATAGTCAACTACAGCAACCCCCTGGGATCACACAGCAACTGCCTAGCAACCACCTAGCAACATCATAGCAAACACTATGCGAACATCCACCACAGCAACCATCTAGCAACACCACAGTAACCACCTAGCAACTATCCAGCAACCTCATAGCAAAAACAGTTTTACCCTAGTGACCATGTAGCTACAGCCCAGCAGCTGCCTGAAAATGCAAAATACTTAACACGTAAAAGAAGAACATGCATTTCATGGAAATTATGGAGAATGACCATGCCTGAAAACCCTATTTTCCACCATCCTGCACCCTATAAATTTCTTTCTTACCCCTCCATTCCTCATGGTGAAAAACTGTGACTCGTTTACATCTTAAAAAAGATTTTTTTCAGGAGTTTTTATAAACTAATCAAGATATTTTTCTTTAAAGTCATGGTTAGATTTAGATTTCTAATTATAATGATCTACAAATTCAACCTGAAATTTCAGTGTTTTATAAAGAAAGTAACCATTTGGAGTTGGCAAACATGCCAGCACATAAAAAATGATGCTTCTCAATGTTTCTTTTAATATTTTTGTGATAAAACAGCGCAGAAAATACAGTTGTCCTGAATCTGTATAGTCTGTCATTTCAATGGCATCTCATTATGACACTGTAAGTGAGTCACATCAGGCGTTATGAGGCAATGAAGAAGGGTAGAGAAATGCATCTTCTGCCTCACTCCATGTCTAACTTGTGGATTTGTGTGTCCATTATCTGCCTCTCATTGGTAATGGGTGGATTTGTCTGAACCTAAGACTTGTGAACCCATTTCAAGCACCAAAACAGTGCGATTCTTGTGTGAAAAGCATTCTTAAATATTTCTGGTTGAAGGTCAGATTATCTCTAGGTCACATGGGGTCTCAATATGGAGAGAGCGGAGAGTGTTCTAAACATTTTGTTATAAAGCATGTGAACGTTATCTATTATGCAAGTTTCTTTAAAAGTGAATTTGAGAAGATATCCGCTTAGACCTCAGAAGAATTCATGATGGACTTTCATTGCGATATATGTGTATCTCACTGGTCATTGAACGGTGAATAAAGTGGATTGGTTTCACTGCTTTACTACCATCATCACATTTACAAAAATATCCATCAGCAACTTTCTGTAAAATAAAGCATTCGATTTCACATCAAATGTTTCTGAATCATTTTGTTCACTCTTACCAATTAATTTATGCATATTTTTTTTAAATGCATGGAAATTCTTTTCAAAAATGTTCACTTTACCCAGTTAATAAGGCTCCACTAAATCTAATGTCAGCCTCATTGCCTCTTAATTGACCTATCCAATTGGCTTGTTATCAGGTCAGTAGATAGAGGTCAACCACCGCAGACATGTCCACTGTCCAGTGGACAGAGAGCATCAGCAATAAGTAGGTAGAAAGTGCCTGGTTTATGTCCAATTAAGCTCTACGACTTGCATTTCAAGCTAGTTTATCAGGATATATGTGTAATATTTGCACTGAAAGCCTTTGAATTGCATATAAATCATTTGCCAAATGCCACTTTATCATGTAGCAGAGTTCTGGATGTATACAGTGTGTACTAGGTGTACAGTCAAGTAGTGACTCAGTGGTTAGAGGGCTGAGTTAGTGAATACAGTGTTGTGGCTTTGATTTCTGGGTCTGAGGAAGTTATCATCACTGTCAGAGCATTAATCATCAGGCTCTGGACTGAATAACAGCATAGACTCTAATGTATAGGTTCTCATAGACAACCAAAAAGCCTTGTTTACCTGGAGGTCCATATTGCCTTTTTGAAAATGTGTGTATTGAATACTTTGGGGCCTGACAGCCCACATTACATAACAAGGTTTGAGATAAATGGGTAAAATTACATTCTGCCCATTGCCTTATAGGGTCATGCAATTTATGCCTGAGTAGGGGGTTATATATAGAGGCATCCACACTTGTGGCCATAAGAGAGGCTTTAGGAATTGGTTGTTTCTCTCCAAGCATGACAATTTATTTTTTTAAATTATAGATTGAAACTTTATCCTTTGTCAATGAATTTGTTTCCACGGGTCCACTAAGCTGCCACTGTTGGGCTTATGAGCAAGGCCTTTAACGCTGTGTGTTTGAGGGGTTCCGTAGCATGGCTGACCCTGTGCTCTGAACCCAGCTTTCTAAGCTGGTATATGTCAAGTCAAGTCAAATTTATTTGTATAGCTTTTTATAACTGTTGTCATCCCAAAGCAGCTTTACATAATTTGTAATTAGTAAAAGACAGAAAAGAAAAAGAAATAACATAAGAAGACATGAAAGATCCAAGACCCCCAGTGAGCAAGCCACCGGCGACAGTGGCAAAGAAAAAACTCCCTTAGAGCTGGAGGAAGAAACCTTGGGAGGAACCAAGACTCACAAGAGGGACCCGACCCAACCCATCCTCCTCTGATCAGAACTATTTAACTGTTGAACTGCTCTGACCATAATCATAATATAATAACTATGGTGTAGTAGAACTTAATATAGTCATGGCAGTGATGGTCAGAGTAATGAGAGTAATTATAGTTAATAGTGGTGATATTAATAATGGCAGATAGTTAAGAGTCCATTTAGGTTTTAACATGGTCATTAGACAGGTAGCAGTGGTAGGAGGGTGTGCCGTTGGTCTGGCATGGGTGGTGGTGGGGGCAGGGCCTGCTGGTTGTACTGGTAGGTGGCAGCTGAGTGAAGAGATCAACCTCATTATACTATACAAGTGTTCATGACAATAAGGGTACCTTCATCTTCAGTCTTCTATTACATGCGATTATGCACTGGCTACTTTGGTCAACCGAAAAAGAGACCCACTATAGATACCACAGAGACAATCCATGAGTCAGTTTAGTTACTTAACACCTTAACGCAGCAAAGCTTATTACACACTAAGGGGTATTATTCAGTAAGTACAGGGACACAGTGCTTGCGAATATATCTACGCCGGTGGGCGTGGTAGTCTCGAAATGAGGTGTGTTCAGGTAAATCTTTGGTGTATTGCTATCTTGGCAACAGAAAACACAGGTGAACACTGACTGAAAACAACCTAGGTAGACGTCAACAGTTCATTGCTATCTTGGAAGTAAATTGTCAACACCCCCCCACAGTCAGACCACACCTAGCTCTTAAAAGAAATGGCGAGTGACACGTTGATTGGTTTATTGCACATTACACCCAAAACATACCCATGATTAATTAATAGTACATGCCTTTTGCACATTTCGAGCCACACAGGGCGTTTTCCTGGCATTACGATAGCAAAGACACACTGACATGTCCTAAATCAAGCTGCATGATGCACAGTTGACAGCTCACCTAAAGATCGCCAAAATTGGGCCCATAAAGCTCCATTAAAATAGGCCCCTGCAAACTATGAGACTTTGAAACGTAAGGAAAATGAAAAAGTGTTTTTTCTTCATGTTTCCAAGTCCTTTTATCTTTCCAACTTTAATCTCATCAGGTATCCCAGGTATTTTGAAGTGTGTTCCTCTCTTTTTGGACTCAGTCCTGGTTTCATGTTCTTTTTCTCTGGGTTATATATATATATATATATATATATATATATATATATATATATATATATGTCATCTTGCATTTATTGTTCCCTGTGCTTCCTGTTTGTTGTTTTCTCTCGGTTTCATTTCTTTTTGGATGAGCAAGTGCTCAACCCAGCAGTAAGCCTCCTTGTTATTTTATGCCTGCAAAACAACTGGCTTTAAAAGCTTGGCTAATTCACACCAGGTGAATTCAATCCAAGCAGCTCAACTCCGAGTGTGAGCGACGAGGCATCTCCATCACTTCACTTTTGAGAAGCAACAGCCACCTGGGGAGCGTGCCGCCAAGCTGCGTTCATGTGCCTTGCTGAAGGTAGCACAGAGTTGTGCCGAACAAACTTTGAGGTCAGAAAAAGGCTACCTTGAGCGGAACTGATTGTAGCTGACTGGCTGGAGAATCCAGCGTGTTGCACTGTAAGAAAAAAAAAGGTAACCTCAAAAAAATGGGAACAAGCAATTGAACTTGGGTTTATTCAGCTCTTATACATGCTCTGAATCTATCACTTGTTCGTTCAGTGGGGTTATTTGGAACATTTATGTTATTTAGAAGGTCCTTCAGTCTGTTAAAGTGTCCTTCACACTCACACATTTCATTTCCAAAGTGCTTCTTTAAAGAACTTCTTCTGAACGGTTCTTTAGGGATCCAGAAATTAGTATTTCTAAGGCACAAATCAAAATAACCCAATGGACTCAAGCAATCCATGTAAAAATAAACCAATTAAAGGAAAACATAGATGGATGGAATGCCGTTTTTCACAGGTTTTTAGAAAGAAATCCAAGCTCGGTGATAAGCCCTGAGATAAGCTGTCGCTCTTTTTTCAGTGCTAAAAGACAATCTGTCATTTTATGGCTCTAGGTTTGCCATTTGTTCTGCAGACGTTTGAGCATCTACTCTAAGAGATCCATGTGAAAAGACATTTTTTGCCTTAGAGGTCAGCTGTGGGAACCGACATCTAATCTAGAAATGGATAACTTATCGAATAAGTGGTTTTGAGCTATGGAGCAAGGATTGAACCCACAACCTCAAGCTCCTAGAGCTATGACGCCATTAATACTCTGCAAGCTGTAGTTTTTCCCTGCAATCCACTTCAATTTAAGAAGGGGCTAATCAATTCAGATGTCCCAACAGGTGTGTTTGGACCCAGGGTAACCCTGACAATGGGCAGGGCACGTGTAGTCCAAGACCTGGATTGAGAACCAAGTCATGTAAACTGCTGACTGCCAATAAAGACACAAGTCAGACTGCAGTGTTCTTCAGTTCTAAATGTTACTTCTGTACTTTAACACTAAAGCTGCCCAGAAGGAGCAATGCAATGGTGGACTATAATGGATGAACCTTCATAGGGTCCTTAAAGTCCACTTAAGACATTTGTCTGGAGATTATGTACAACATACAGTCCTATATGTCCTATTTGACCTTTGTAAGCTCCTTTAGAATCCATTAGAATTGGCTCTCATGATTGGCTCTCATGATTGGCTCTCCTGTTTTGTGCTTCTTTCCGAAAGTAGTTCAGGCTAGAACACTCCTTACAACTTCAGGTTGGATAAGCAGAGCTAAAATGATGTGCTTCATAGGATTCTTTAAGATATGTCACAAACAAACCATTTTATGTTTCATAAAGATTCATTTTTTGTAAGAGAGCATTGTGTACCTTTAACCCCTTTAACACTCCAAGGCTTATTATACAGTACGGTGTATTACATGGTAACTACAGGGACTTCATTACAAACAGGTGGGGCTATTCTTTGGTAATAGACCTTTGTAATAACACTCTAAGAGGTGCTCCATAGCCTGTATAAGGGGTTACATTTTGAAGGAATTCTTCTTCATTCACACTTCTCTTTGGAAATGCTTTTTTCTGGCATTGCTTAAAGAACCCCTTGTAGCACCCTTTGTTTTTAAAAGCACCCGTGTATAGAAATGTGATTTTATGGCATCACAAAAATAGTCTAAAATAAGCTGCTTTCAGTTCACTATTTTTAATTTACATAAGTGAATCTAATGGACTGATGAGTGAATGTTATGCTCTGAAGCTTTTACCATGGTTATTTACATTATTTTACATTATTTAAGGAAATTTAGGTGCTTGTAAAGTCCTTTATATCCTCTTTAGGTCACCATATATAGCACTGCTCTAAATGAATCTTTAGGCGTCTTCATTTATGAGTAGCATCTCACTTTTAAAATGGTTTCAGATATGAATAAACAGTATATATATACGGTATATTTGACTCTACTGCACACTGCATTGACAATGATACATAACTTTAGCATTCGTTTCGGACTAGGTGGCCATGACTGTTTGAAGTATAGCACCATAAGGCAAATATTATTTCCAGGTGAGTTAATATGTTTAACTGGGTCTCTGGTCATGGTTGGAGACAGTTTTACGGTCCATTATTTTCAGCATCCCCTCTAGGTGCAACCTCCCAAGAGAGCTTCTGCAGAAAGAAAAAAAGTGTGTGAGAGTGAGGAGTAGGAGAGTGAGCATGTAACTCTCCTATAATTTCATGTATGATTAATGTAGGTTTACAAGTTTCTACAGTTATCAACACACTGCACTCTTAAATGCCATTGAAGAACCATTTTTGGAAAAGAGATGAGAATGTGAGAAGAGCTTTTTTTTAAAAAAAAGGAAGGAAAAGAGTTGGCTTATTGAACCATAAATGGTTCTCCAATGGCTTCGCTCAAAGTGTGTCAGAAAACTATAGGTCAGGTAATCTTTTTAAGGATGTTGCGTTGCACTGTTACCACAACATGGCCTTACCAACGTCACAACTTACATTCGAGATCATCGTATTTTCTCTCTGAGCCGAGACATCCGAAGCTCGCTAAAGCTGTCTCTTCTCTTGGCTTATTACCACGTCTGTCCTTCTGTAATGTTCACAAAATGGAGTTTTGTTCGGCGGATAAAATGACCTTTACAAAGCTCCTTGCACTCGGCTGTGGAGTGCAGGACAAAAGCAGAGAAGATGGAGAGCTCTTTATCGGCGAAATTTTACGGGCTTCCTTCTCGAGCTAGCACAGGCTCCAACAGAAGAGGAGAGTGGAAGGCTTTGTCTGAGAAATTGTCTCTAATACTAATCCTATTTCATGCCAGCTCATTCCTGCTCAGTAGAATATCGGAAACTTGCACAAGAAAAGAGTGCTTCTAAGGAAATGGCACAATTGAAATTCTCCCGCCGAAAACTCTATCAAAGCTGGAATTGGACATGGTAGACTCCACAGTGGAGGCCAACGGTACTCACAATAAACCTTAACTTTTCTTTTATGGGAGCTATCACTCCACAAATGCGGAACTCCTTGGATATGAATAGGTCCTTCCTTCTTTTCTGTTTTTTTTTTTTCCCCCAGTCCACCAAGTTCTACAGCAGTATACAGCGAGAAAACCTTTCTTTAGAGGCCAAATAATAGATGTGGCTATTAACATGTTCTATATCAGCAGGTAGCTGAACAACCATTTTAATAACCCCCATCTCTGCGCATGTTTAATTTCCTGCCACGTAAGTTTTCCTTACCGTGGCCTTTAGATTGTTTGGTAGCAACATTATTAGTCTGATGAAGAATGATGGAAACAAATGGGTACAGCGGAACGCCCAGAGCGAGACTGCAGATGTTATTTCCCATTATCCAAAGCAGAGTGAGAGACTCTGGCTTAATTATACACAACCCATGCAGTGTGTGTGTTAGCCCTGCAGGCCAGGAAGGAACCCTCGCAAACACTGCTCACTGAAAATAGCACGGCAAAGATCTGAGGAGCTTGAGCAGCACAGCTGGCGCTGCTCAGGAGAGATGAGGTCAGGTAGGAAGGTAAGACGAAGCTAAGCTATGGTCAGGATATTTGTTTCTGCTCTATCGTCCTGTAATCATATCTTTTAACTTATTGGCAGAAATGAAATATCCTTTCTCGCATACTGCAGATCTGTGGCTGTGACTGCTTTGCTAGCCTCTTGGACGGCGTTGAGGCCGGTTGAAATTGTAACACTAGCTCCTGGGACATTACATGTCGCTTTGCCGGGTATGAATCAGCCACGGTATATGAGTCACCCAAAGTTTGCTGTTAAAGATGCTCGGTAAAAAGGTCACTGGAAGCATTCTGTCCCTGTGCCATCTGTACAAAGGAGTGGGGTACCTGTCGTTGCAATACAAAGGGCAAAAAAAAAACCAACAACATCACCATGTGCTTAGCATAAGTTAATTCCAGCGAGATAATGACGCTCTAAACCTTGACAGTATCCTTGACAGGAGCCAAGTGAACTGGCAGCTTGCAAACACATGGAATGACTCTGGAGGACAGAGCAAGTGAAATCCAACTCATCATCTTCATTTGGAATCTTTGCATCCACTTTGCTCCTGCAGAGGAGATCTCTGGCAAGCGTAGCCGTGGGCCTCATGCTGGCTGGACAGTAGGATCTGCTGTGTTTGGGAACATAATCCAGAGCAGCTTGTGTGAAAGGCTTGGGAGCAAACGGTCTGCGTTTGGAATTTGGCAGAAAAGGCCGGTATTCTCAGTCTGACCCATTTTGGATATACAAACATTCTCATGGCTGAGAAGAAGAGTAACAAGTATCAGATTGAAGGAGGAAACAGATTTCCAACATAATTTCCAGGGGAATGACATTACATCAAAACCAAACTGTAAAACCCTGCATTGCAACAGTGTAAATAAATTCATTGTAAGGGCCACATGACTTGGACTAGGGGCAGTAGTTGCAGTAAGAGCAGATGCCTCCAGTTTCTTTAATCATCTTTAATGTTGAATATTTCAATTTAGATTCATCTTATTAAGTCTTATTTCGAAAACTTTACATGTCCCGATCAGGCTATTTTGCAACTCCCCCCCCAGGCCGATCTGAGTCTCCTAATGAAATCAGCCGATACCGATCCGATCTTTGCTTGTATAAATAATACAGTCACACAGCCGAGCTGCTGATTAATACTGAAGTACTTTATTTTTAGTAGCAGTTTCTGTAATTAATCATCCTGGACTGATTTATTTAGTAGCGACTTTTCTTAAACCAACTACTGATGTGAAATAACGGGTTCATAGTGGGTGAATGAGCTGTTATTTGGGTTTCTAAAGTGTGTGTGTGTGTGTATTAGCATTAGCTTTAGCCTCCACTCAACTCTGAATGCACTTTTCAGTACTGGAGTATTTCAGGGATAGTTTGATAATGTTTCAGATTTTGATATTACAGAAACTGCACTTGGCTACTTGTGCTCCAGTGTGCTGACTCTAGAGCCCACCCCCTTTACACACACACACACACATACACACCTAAATGCACTTACTAGCCTCGGTTGAGGTTCATACCTTGACAAATTGGGACTTTATAGGAGCCTCTAGCTCTGTCTGTGCCTTATTTACTATATAGTACACTACCTTTTTTTGTTCATTTGTTTTGTATCTAAAAAAATAGTGCAGAATTTTCTAGTGCACTGTAACAAACCCCCGACATGCACTGCAATAAGTAGTTTACAAATAATAAACACTAGTGGACATGGAATACCCATAGTTCATTGCGTTGTCGGTTTTGAAGATTCACATGCAGCTTCTCTGAGGAAGGCCGGTGTTCAGATTGCTTACATGACGCAATCTGCTGTCACACAGCGATGAGCTCACACACATAACAAGGTGTCAAGTAGTGCTCTGTATAGTGATCTGGATTTCCGCACGCAGGGGATAGGGAAAAGGGCACAGTTTCGAGCACAGCTGCTGTGTTTGTACTGCTCCTTGAGAAGTCTCTGTGGTTGCAACTCTGTGTTATTGGTTTACCTGCTTTTTAAATCTGCTCTTGCTTTCCGTCATTTCTGATTTTTACTTTATGTAGGCAAATATGTATGCATTTACTTATTTATTTGTAGAATTTGAGTATGGATGGGCCTTTTCTGCTCCTGCCTGCCTATGAGTTAACCCAGGCCTGTCTTTAGCACTTGCTCTGGACATGTATCCTTCCTCAACTCCTTCATTACAGTTTACATTTAGACACGTTTTACTTTTTACTTTTATATCTATAATAATTTGCCCAAATTCTTTTCAGACATAATGTACATTTTTACCTTTCTTTTAACTTTGATGATACATGTCTTTGCCACAGACTGATAGAAAATGTATAGATGAAAAATGACAGTTGTTGACAGTTTATGCTGATATGACAATAATAGAGGACATGCACAGAACATGTTATAACAGTGAGATGCTATCAAATTTATGGTATGTCCTGGCAACCCTGCTACCAGTTCTTTATAGTTTTTATTTTTGACAATAATACCCTGCATTTTACTGTACTTTGTTTACAGTAGTAAGGCACTTTCTGGCAACCCTGCTGTCATTTTCCTACAGTAACAGTACAGTAAGCTTACTTATTTTGCAGATTAAGACGTTCTACTAATAAAAGGTTCATTTTTTGTGTATTGCAAGATGTGATGTGTCTATCCAGAAGATTCAGCCTTCTTTTCTCCTTTTTATCGACAGTGTAAACACCCTATAGTTATTTTTTACAGAAGTAAATCATCAGGGCAGCATAACATGACTGATTTACCATCATGTTAATGCTGAAAAAAGTAAGAGCCTGTAAAGATGGCTTTATTCCAATTGGATGGTCACCCTCTAGACATAACTACTGAACTACAGACATACAATTAAATCTGACGGTAGCAAAATGTTTTGGAGTGATGCCACTTAGAACCTTAGAAACTTTTAATGGATGGTTCCTAAAGAATCATGGTTACAGATGAGGTGCATAAGCCTAAGGAGCCTCCAAGCCTTCTTAAATCCATACATCCATTCCAAGAACCATTTAGAAACACTAGTGTATGTGGCATCACAATTCCTCTACTACACAAAAGCTTGATGCAGTGCCAGTGTTTTTAAGGTTTTGACTTGTGTGAGTTATCCACAGCTCCACGCCACAGGTTTTCCAGCACTCTTTTTGGCTAGAATCGCCTTTAGCACTTTCAGGCAAGAGAAGGTTTGTGTTCGGTTTCTTTGTTATGGTCTCGTGTTATTAAGTCTGATGTGATCTTTCACATTGTGACCCAAGTCCCCTGGGTTGTATCAGTGTTCATTCAGTAGACATAAACTGTTCATACCTCTTCTTCTACGTCGCCGTTGCACACCTCTAGCTATCTGTTTCCGATCAGACCCTAGTGTGAAAAATGGCCTTATCCAGACATACACTTAAAACTGACAATGACAAAAGGGGTTCTTTGGTGCACTGCCATAAAACAACTATTGGCATTTTCATAATTTTTGCATATCTTCTTAAATCCGCTTTAAAAAGCACTTGCATATTATATGTATAGCAAAATGTTCAGAGCAATCTCGGCTCTCTATATGATGAGACCACGTGACCCATAGCACTGTGTGAAGAGCTAATTTGACCCTAACCCGAAATGTCAAATTTTAGAAATTCTTCAATTTTAGAAAAGGAGTCAAAGGTTCACAAAATTGTTGGATTATATGAATAAAATATTATATAAATATGTCATATATTTTGTAAAAAATGAGACATATGTAGACGTACATGATTTTATGTAGACATATATATATATATATATATATATATATATATATATATATATATATATATATATATATATATATATGGAAACTCAGGAAATCCAATATTTTATAGTTTCATGAGTCTCTATTAGTCAGTTTCACACAAAACACAGACAGAAGCATAAATCCATCAATTACAGATTAGAGGTTGTTGACAAACACACAAATCCACCAGTTAGACTCGGCAAGAAGCAGACATGAGTATCCTTGAACCAGAAATATCCAATAACCATTTAGGAACCTGGTATCACTTTACTTGAATGGTCCAGTATAGGTCCTTTGTAGATGCTCACCTGACATTTAACTAAAATTCAATTGAATATATATTAAATACAACTGAACTCTAGGCTGATTGTAAGTGACTATTGTGTCTATTGAATGTTACCCTAGTTTGTCTACGTTTTTGTATCTGAGTGTCTTGCTATCCCTTTTCTGCTGTGACACTAAGAATTACCTCACTGTGGGACTAATAAAGGATTATCTTAACTTGTCTTATCTTATCTTACCCTTACCTGTGAATCAACCCTAAATCCTAACCTTACCCTAGACCTTAAATCGAACCCTAAAAGAGTAAGGTTACGATTATGTGCAGGTTTACATTCAATAGACGATCATTCACATTTTACTAAGAGTTCATTTGCTTTTAAGAGACATTTAGTTGACCATCAAGTGAGCATCTACAAGGCATCTACAATGGACCATCCAAGTAAAGTGTTACCAGGAACCCATGGTTTTTCAGAGTGTAGCTGGCCTCACAGGTCACAGCCATTAAAAAAAGACTGGCACAGCATTCAGCTCTTGTGTTGTAGGAGAACTGTGTGAGTTATCTTCTGCTGGAAGCCTCAGGTTTTCCTATGTTCTTTTTGGCCAGAATCACATTTACCACCTCCGGCAAAAGATGGTTTGTGGTCGGTTTCCTTGTTATGGACAAGTCTGTGAGTCTCTATTTATAGAGAATGAGCAGAATATGCCTTGTTGAAAGTATTCTCCTTTTACATTTTGACCCACATTATGTAAAATTGAAGCCGTAGTCCCCCGTGTTGTATCTGTTTTCATTCAGTGGACATAAACCCCTGGAAATACTGTCCAGGAGCATCTTGAGGTAATATATCATGCTCAGCTGCCTCATGTGACATTCCATGCAGACTCTCAGTGGAGGTTACTCAGAGGTTCGGTAAAATGCTGTCCTTATTAGCTACTCTGGTCAACTGGGTTTGACAAGGCTGATATTTTCCCCAGCTGATCTTCATTCCTGGTCCCTCAGATTCATCGCCCATTTTTGTAGCCTTCTGTGATTGGTCTCGCATTGTCTTTCTAAAAAAACGAGTGTCATCTATGCACACGCTGCAGTGCCATCGAGATTGTATGGAAGACCATGCAAACGTCTTTGTGTCTTCTTGGGTGTAATGAAGGTTGTCAGCTTTGCACTATCCTTGTCCAAAGGGATTTGACCAAATCCATTTGCAGCATATGAAGTGCACAAGGTAGCACTTCCAGCTAGCTCGCATGAAAATGTCGTCTAAGGTTGTAAGGATTCATTTTACTCTTGACATTTCCATTCTGCCTCTTGAGATCGGCGCAAATCCTGATTTTGCCACTTGGACCATGGGAACAACCCACTCACATTTTCAGTAATTCCACCAGCCCCTGTTTCATCTGTACTCCTTATTCTACAGTTTTGAGCCGGATCTCCATTGCGCAGTGCTAGCTCTGTGTCCAATCAGTCCCTGGTGTGGAAAAAAGGCTTTCACCAGCACCGATGGTTAAAGCTACTATGGAGTAAGCATCTTGACATGTTTCCTTTCCGGATGAGGCTTTCAGCTATAGACGAATGGCAGCCGCAGCACATTGGTTGTCCAAATCTCAGTTTAGCAGGCTTTTAGACAAGTTCTTTGTAGGTGGACTCCATGGCTGTTGTGTATGTGAATTGCTTTTTGACTCACTAGAAATTCCTTTCACCACGGACATCCATGGTCTATCATCACGGTCACCATTTTTTGTTCATACGTAGCTTTGCAAGCGTGGAACTGGAGTCTACAACTGACCCTTGCAGCGGCAGTTATTACCCACAATATCAAAAGCATTGTGAAATTAATAAGAATTTCTCCTCATTCAAAGCTTTATGAAACAAGTGGTGGAAATCTGTCAGAAGTGCAGATTCACAGAGAATCTGCAGAAAGATTGTACCACGGTACTGCTTTATGTATATTTAAAATACATTGTATTTTACAGTAGTTACTAAATACTTGCATGTACTTGCAAGTATGTACCAGAAAAAAACATTTGGTAACACTCGACTTGGATGGTCCATTAAAGATGCCTTGTAGATTCATCTAACATATAACTTAACCTTAACCTTAACCTTACCTGTTTAGGTTTAGGGTTAGATTTAAGGTTTGGCTTAAGGTGAGGGTTTCGGTTAGGTGTAAGGTTTAATAGGTAGGAGATAGCATCTATGCGGAATCTAGAACGGACCATCCAAGTAAAGTGGCACCAAAGGTTCTTGTAAGTACTAGATTTTACCCATAAAATACTAGGTTCTTACCATCTTCACATTTTTACCCAAATACACAAGTCCACACCCAGAACCGATTCCGCGCTAGTTTTGGGGGAGGGGTACATTATCATTGGTTTGCTTTAACATAGAAGAATTCCATTCAACCCGTGGAGCAACTGTGCAATGTTAAACATCACTTTTCTCTGTGCATATTTACAAAATGGTAGGGCCTAGGTTCATCAGTTTATTGCTTTTCATTAGATTCCTTTATTAAAATCACTCATGCAGTAAAGATCTGTGCTTTCATTTCTCCCCGCAGGAACACCTGCAAACAAGTAGCTGTTCCGGTAGAAAAAGTTTTTTAGCAATGTATGCAAAATGATCCAACTCACAATGCAGTGCCGGTAGCAGATAGCTTTCACGCATGCAGCAGGCTGCACCAGAGTCCGCTTGATGGGAACCCCAGACCACCTATTTCAGGAGGACCAATGATGATCAAAATAGCTTTCACACTTGGCCAAACAAACCGAACCCTTAAGTGTCCCTGGTTCCAGGTAATGCGTAGCAGTAATGTGTAAATATTTCCTTGAATGGTCTTCAGTCTTCAGAAAATCCCATATGTTTCAGATTTTAGTCCCCGAGTCTTAAGTAGGAGCAAACATTTGGACTGCCTAGGGGGTTCCTGAGAAGTGGTTAATAACCACTGCTTCAGAGAACTGTTTTTGCATGTGGAACAGATGAGTCTGTAGAAATTCTGAAGAACATCTACAAAATGTGACGGTTCTAGAAAGATCTATTTAATGGGCATAGAGCCTTTCCATTAAATGAAGCGGTTCCTCTGTGGTATCACTAAAGAACCCTTTGTGGCATCGTCTTTTAAAGGGTGTAATTATGTAATTACATTGAAATTGTATGACAAAATGACAGCAATAACTCTCTTTCTTAGGGCTAATTACTCACATGACACCCTTCAGTGAGTGTGCAGCAAAGCAGAGAAGGGATTTTCTTCAATGATTGTGAGAACCGAACCCATGTTATATTATAAAGCATGGTAGCTCCCTTAAGCTCATTCACCCTAGTGTTAGAGGCAGTGTCTTTGAAATGGAATCAAGGAAATTCTTATTACTAGGACTTGAAATATTGAGATATTGCTTTGGCTCACATGGGCTTTGTGCTTTGGAGCATACATGTGACCATTTGGTGGCACAGGATAGTTCATTTTCAATTATACTGTCTCACTGTCTCTTAAGCACCTTCTTAAGTATGTAAAGAACATGGCTGATGTATTGTTTCTGGCAGAGTGAAAGTGTATGAGAGAGAGAGAGAGAGAGAGATGGGGAGAAAAGGAATAATTCTTATGACAACATGAAATGATTAAAATGCAGTACAGATGGGTCAGAAGTTGTTCAAGGCCTTTTTTCATTTCAAAGCAAGAGCGATGTCTACAAATTTCATTTCTAAAGATCGAGACAGATTAACAATAGTTGGCCGTGAGGGAGCAGATGGCAGGAGCGACTTGACTTTTGGTATGAAGGTGGGAGTCTTACAGCTTGCATTAAAAGCCAAGGGATGCTTTCAGCTCTGACAAAGAGCAGATCCAATGCTAGCACTCCTTAACATGGAAATGTCTCATGATGAAGTTCCCATCATATGTTCCTAATGATGTGGTTCTCCATTAAAAACATTGCTCTGGAGGCTCTGAGAGGCTCAGCAGACTACAACGCTGACACTACGGCCTGAGGATCGCGAGTTCGAATTCTAGAGCATGCTGCTTTGCTTTCAGCAGCCGGAGACTGAGAGAGCACAGTTGGCTATGCTCTCTCTAGGTGGGCAGATGGTGCTCTCTTCCGCTGGCCGGCACAGTTGTCTGTTGGCTGATCCATCAGAGCTGGGGATCCAGCGTGATCTGAGTTTGAAAGAAGGCAGTGGCTGACTTCACATGAGGGTATCATGTGAGGAGGCATGTGCTTGTCCTCACCCTCTCAGTGTTGGAAGCATTGCAAGTGATCAGGGAGCTCAGGGGGCTAATATTGGCTCAACCTCCCCCCAGAAAAACTCGTCTGTGATAAACAGCGAAGATATTTTCCACCAATGTCATTAGTCAATACAGCGACTTGAAGGACAAGAGTAAGTTGACTGAATTAGTGACTGTGGATGACAAGATTAATGGAGGGCAGAAAGCACTTGGTGAATTGCTTGCACTAAAAAAATACATAAGAAAGCTCCATATATTATGACTGATAGCCCAAAGTGTCTGTGAGAAATATTATCAGGACAGCAGAAATCCAAGGACAACCAAGAAAAGAGTCAAGTGAGATCCCATCCCATCTCCTAATAGTTCACTGTAGTGAGTGCACTTAGTTCCATTAACAATCCTCTAACAATCCTACGTTCTATCTTTACAATAGAGGAGCTTCAACAAAGTGATGTGGTGGTATATTAACAGATTGCTAAATATAGTGGCTGGCTAATTATCTCAGACCCGAACCTCCCGTAAGTTGAGGGAGTCTCCTGCATATTGATAGCGCTGATAGACCCTGATGCCCCAGATTTATGTACCATATCCCAGACAAAAAGGCACGCAAGAGTGCGAGAGAGTGAGTGACCATGAGAAAGTAAAGTAAAGACCATGAGAAAGTAAAGCATTTTTACACATATTTTACACAAACATCTATTAATAATCAAGGTGAGTTTGAGGCTGATTTGCTCCTCTTGACAATGATGAAAAGTCTCCTGATATCAGGGTGATCTTCACCGATGATCTTTCCAGATTATCCTGTAGAGTGTGGTGTCTACAATCTAGGCTTTAGTCTGCTGATCTTCTCCCAGTGCAGTCGGGGCAGCCCTGATCGTGAATTGTAAATACGGAACATGTTTAATATTTATGACTTAGTATCCTGTAGCGTGGGGTGGACACAGATCCTCTGCTGCGGAATGTGATGTTGATGTCATGCCTGAAACCGAGCCGAGCTGAAGTGAACTTTTCAGATATGGTCAGCAGGGCTCATACATACTGCAACACGAGCCTGAGGTGAATACACACCTACACACATATACACATATATACATATGTTGCATACACACATGAATGTGACCAAATACAAACAAGCACTAAAATAATAAAAAAAAGGAATATTTTATTTCAGATTAATATTTGATGTATTCCAAGGTTTTTCTTAAAATGCTCCTAGCCATAGCATATTTTTCTTCAAACCCACTACCAGCACATCCTATTTGATCTTTTTTATCCCTTCATATAGCCTATGGCCCACCAGTGGGCCGAATGTGTAATTACGAACTTCTATTAGCAAAGAATAGCCCCACCAGTTTGTACAGAAGTCCCTGTAGTTACTGAGTAATACGCCTTAGTGTGTGATAAGCCTTTCTGCATTAAGGGGTTAACAAAAGCAGATAGTATGATGAACTCCAGACACTGCTGGGCTTCATCAGTAAGAGAAGTAGGTGAGTAGTTGGCACTTCGATTGACTCCAAAAGCAGTCCTTTCTGGCTTTATATGTTACTACTTGCGTTCATTCTACTCCTCTTGGCTTTTTCTGTGTGATAAAGCAGTTCATGAGAAATTCTTTCAAAGGTTTGAGGTTCAGAGCCATCGGTCAGGACTCTTGTTTGGCGCATAATCTAAAAGTGTGTGGTGTTTCATTAAGGGCAGATCATGTAATGTGGTGACTTTGAAGACTAACAATTGCCAAGGACAGAAAAATCAGTGAGAAATGTCATTATGTGTGGAGTCTCTCATGTTTCCAACATCGGTTAGGATTTTTTAAATCTTGTAGTGTAGGCCAGGCACAATCTGGAGGACAAATCCATTCATTTGCATAGAACTTTTACATAAGCTTCATGACATTCTTTAAAGGTTCTGGGCAAGGGATCAGGGTTAAAAACCACTACCCAGAATCATGTTTCTAGATAGAAAGAGTTTGATTGGTTTCTTATCTAAAACATTACCTTCAACTCAAGAGGGGCTTGTTAATTAGTTGATGAGCTGCATCAGGTGTGCTGGGGGCAGGATAAGCAAAGGGCCTAAAAACATGCAGGAGAGTAGGTCCTCCATGATCAGGGTTGCCCTATATAGTGCACAACTAGTGCACAACTTTGGGGTTTATTTTGTGGTGGTATCCAAAAATACAGATTATTAGTGCACTGTAATCCTGTAACTGTAACTCCAATCCCACAATGCACTGTAATATATAGTGTACTAACAATGTACACTAAATGGAAATGGATATGGGATGAGGTTAAGGTTAGAATTAGGGTCAGGGTGTGTGTTGGGATTAGGACCAGGGTGAGGGTTAGGATTAGGTTTTAGGTTGAGGTTAAGATTAAGATTAGGTTTAGGGTTGAGGTTAAGATTAAGATTAGGTTTTGGGTTGAGGTTAATATTAAGATTAGGTTTTGGGTTGAGGTCAATATTAAGATTAGGTTTAGGGTTGAGGTTAAGATTAAGATTAAGATTAGGTTTAGGGTTAAGGTTAAGATTAAGATTAAGATTAGGTGTTGAGGTTAAGGTTAGGGTTAGGATTAGGTCTGGGGTTGAGGTTAAGATTAAGATTAGGTTTGGGGTTGAGGTTAAGATTAAGATTAGGTTTGGGGTTGAGGTTAAGATTAAGATTAGGTTTTGGGTTGAGGTTAAGATTAAGATTAGGTTTGGGGTTGAGGTTAAGATTAAGATTAGGTTTTGGGTTGAGGTTCAGGTTAGGATTAGGACCAGGGTGAGGGTTAGAATTAGGTTTTGGGTTGAGGTTAAGATTAAGATTAGGTTTAGGGTTGAGGTTAAGATTAAGATTAAGATTAGGTGTTGAGTTGAGGTTCAGGTTAGGATTAGGTTTAGGGTTAAGGTTAAAATTAAGATTAGGTGTTGAGTTGAGGTTCAGGTTCGGATTAGGTTTAGGGTTGAGGTTAAGATTAAGATTAGGTTTTGGGTTGAGGTTTGGGTTAGGTTTGGGGTTGAGGTTAAGGTTAGGATTAAGGCCAGGGTGAGGGTAAAGTTTTGGGTTGAGGTTAAAGTTAGGATTAGGGCCAGGGTGAGGGTTAGGATTAGGCTTTGGGTTAAGGTTAAGGTCAGGATTGGGGTGGGGATGATTTGCTTAATGGAAGTATGTCTACTCGATTAGTTCATCAGTAAATCTACTGAATGTCAGTGATTTTCAGGATGCTTACCTCAGTGTATTCAGATGCTTCACTACTGCATCTGCACTGATATGCTGTAGATGTGTTAGTGATACTCTGACTTTATTAAAAAAAACTTTATTAATCATCTACAAAGGACCACTCCAAATAAAGTCTTAAACCTTACTTTGTTTGATCTAAAAAGTCTTTGAAATTTAAAATAAGGTTCCAATGCAAAACATTAGCTTTCATTACCTTCCACCATCCAGGCCAAAACACACAGATTGATGTGGAACCAAGACTGTTTTTTTGTTCTCCTTGTGTCCACTCTTTTTAGAAACAGTGTTGGCAGATGTTCTAAATTATCACAACACATTATTTTTCCTGGCAAACTCAGGGACAGCATGTGTAGAAATGGTAGCCCCATGAAACAAAGCTGGAAAAAAAAGCAAAAAAGAGAAAGAGTCCTAAGAGAAAAGGCACAAAAGCTCTGGCTAAGGAGTTCTGATGATGACGGAAATTAGTGGGTGGAGTGGGAGGGAAGAAGGTGGGGGTGGCAGAGAGACAGAGAGTCTGTAGTATAGAGCAAGCAGGCAAGCAAGCAAAAAAAAAAAAGAGAAAGAGAGAGATAGCAAAATACCAACTCCACAGAGGCAATAACAAGCCTCACACATTTATGAAAGCTGAGGCAGTGGAGGGTTTGGTCCCGCAGGACTTCATAATGTGTTTTTACTGCAACTTCCCCACGACTGCAGCATGCTAGTCCACTCTGCTGTCACGACACCCCTCGCTTTTATTCACGGTGTATCAGTTTTAAAGCTGGGAGGGGACTGAGGGCAATATGGATACTTCATCTATCACAGCATTCTTCACTTACACATACACACAAACACACGAGTCCACTAACCTTTGTATGTGTGTGCGTGTGTGCTGCCTCCTTCTCCTCCCACTCCCCACGGATCCTCTGAGCGGCGATGCACTTTGGGGTGTGGAGATTGCTTTGCCGGCTACCCAGGAGGGAACCTTGAAAAATGGAGAAATAAACCACCGAATCCCCTCGAGCCGCCCATGTGGAATCCTCTATTGCTTTGTTATTATTAACTTTCTGTCGAATCCAATTTGCCCTTGTCGAACCTCACATTTTCATCATATGGAGATGAATCAGAGTGTGCGCCTGACAACAAAGTTACTCCTTTATCACTCAATCTGATCCGATGTGTCATTGTCACTGAAGTGGAGATGAAGGGAGGCGCAGAACAAGGAGCCAAATGAGTGGCCCTCACCAAAAGCCGCCCTTAATGGCATTTGTGCTGCCAAGGTAAAAAGGGAGGGGTTTGCATTGTTCATCAACATGTGTTTGTAGCCATCAGCATTACAAAAGAGACAGACAGAGAAGCTCTCCACGCCTGGTTATTGATGCCCTGTCTTATTTCACAACTGCAGGTGGATGAAGTGTTGGAGTACACTGTTCCATTGCAGAGCTGTCAAGCTTTATGCCTGGAGGGCCACAGCAATGCACACTTTAGTGCTCTCCCTCCATTAACACATTCCTCAAGCTAGTGGAGAACTTGATAATTAGCTGATGAGTGGAGTCAGATGTTTCTTCTAGCAGAAGAAAACATACCTTGCATCACTGAAGCCCCCCAGGGCTGGAGCTTAAAACCATTGCTGAATACAATTAGAAGCAGTCTAAAAACCTGCATCGTGTACCGTGGCACAGGGTTTCAAACACCCAATTAGTGAATTCAATTGCCATACAAGCATTCGCTTATGCACACACAGCTTCTGAAATGCCATGGACCCACAATGCCATATAAAAGCATTGCCAATAGAATGGCAATCTCTGAAGCAGCTGCATACGGCCCTAAGCCCAAGGTATATAAAGCCCCTCAGCTCTGGGCTATGCACCAACGGAACTGGTGGGAGGTCTCAGCAGCGATGGAGTAATCATCCAGTACCTCTGGGATGAGTTGGAGTAAAAAGTTGGTGAAAAGATCCAGTCATCCACCATTAGCACCTGACCTCACTAATGCGTTTGTGATTGGATGATCTTCAGTAACTGTTAATTGCTTTGGTAGCCGGATCTTGGTCTTGCTAAGCACTCCTAAACACAGCTGTATTTACCTGTTAAATGACCCTATAGTTGAATTTCACAAAGCCTGAAATTTAGCATCACATCGACTAGGAAACAGCAGCCTTTCATTAACGATGCTAAATTATGGCCTACATGCACAAAACATAGCTAAGCTTCTGATTAGCGATATGATTCAGTGAAAGAAATCTGCTTTAATTCACAGATTTATTGACTGCAGTACAATTTCACATTAACATTTCCTTGTTAAAATGTATCTCTGTCACTTCTCAGCAGGGCCACTGCTCCATATAGCCTAGGCTGAGCACTTGCTGTGTGTAATGTGCCACATCCCTGTTGGGGTCTCAACACAGCAGAAGAACAACAAGGCATTGTTAGTGACACTCGTGATTCCAAACTAAATACAAATGCAGATATTTTGAGCACAAAGCCTAGCACTTGCTAGACTGCTCGGTGTAGGACTACCATAAACAACCATATTACAATGGATTATTTTAGGAAGGTAGGAAGGTAAATGCCCCATCAACAGTTCATTGACCTTCAATGGATGCAAGATATGTGGAACTTATATTATATGTAAACTTTTTAATCATCTAAATTAATCAAAACTAAAATAATAAAAAAACAGACAAGCCTAGTTTTGCCAGATTGCCATTCGCTGCATAGAATCATCAATGGCATTTCAACAATGGGGAGTTTGGGACCAAAATATCTTCTTTTTATTGTGGGCAAAGGTTTTTTGGCATGAAATGACATCTATTGTGTTTCATGTAGCATTTCCAGTGACCCTGCCTGGTAAAAACTCAAGCCTTGCCCTCAGAGCCAGGCTTGAGACATAGACCACATAATTACCAGTTTTTAGATGTGAAGGGCCCAGGACCTCATGAACATGACTTGTAACTGACACTGTGCTAGCAATGCAGGGTGAGGCCATCAGCCAGGGTGGTAGTAATGGTAGCTAATGCTGCAACAGTAGTTAAAACCCTGCGCTAGCGTTGCTGGGCGAGGCCGACAATAGAGATGGTAGCAATGCTAATGCCACAACAGCGATGCTAACACCATGGTAGTTATGCAAACGCTGTGGTGGCGATGCTGGGCGTGGCCGGCGCCATGGCAATGCTGACACTGCAGTAGCAATGCTGGATAAGGCCAGCAGCCACCGTGCTGCTACTGCCTCAGTAGCAATGTGGAGTTGACATGCTATAGCTACAGAGTTTGAGACACGCATTAATGCCACAGTCTGTCTTAAGACCACTTCCCTTTCTAATAATATTTCAAGCAATGAGACCCAACCTCAGTTTACCTCCTCTCAGCAGCACAGATACTTGTTAGATTTGTGGCAAAATGTAGTTCTTAGACAGTCAGTACAAGAAAACGTCTTTTCTAGGCAAGGTTTCGTCAGTCAGTCACTCACTCAGCTTGGCAGTAAATGAAATTACCCCTCTAGGCCAGACAAAAATAATGCACCACAAAAGGGTCTTTAAACAAATGGCATATCATTTTTGCTTCTTATTTAAGTTCTTGTTCCGTGTGGATGTTACATCTGGAGGAGACACTAAACAGACTACGCAGATATTATCATATTAAAACAGACTACTAACAGATACAATCATATCTCTATAGTGTATCTTCTGGGTGGGCCCTTAGCAACACCTGTTCTTGAATATGTCCTTGCTTTAAACATAAAGTTCCGGGAAAAACATTGTTCCGCTCAACTGTTCCAGAGCTATACATTACATGAAGGTTATTTTAACATTATTTTTAACATTTTAATTCCAAATGTGGTTCTCTGAAAAAACATTCTCCTAAGGCTTTTTTAGGGAATAAAAAGTGATCCTTCTATGGCCTTGCAGTGATCCTTCTGTCCTTGCAATGGAGTCAATGCAAGACTTTTCTTTTTAGCACACAGACTTTAAGGGTATGAAGGTACCAAATTATGAAGGCATTACTTTGGCTTACATGGCCTTTGTGCTTAGAATTTACATTTTTCAATTCGTTGACTATTTATTTTCAGTTACATTCAGTCTCACTGTTTTCATTTAAACATAGACAGCACATAAATAGCTTGCTTCAGTGCTGTTGAATAATTTCTGAACTATACCAAATATGCATAAGGCACAAACAAATGCAGAGAGAGAGCGAGAGAGAGATGTTAGAGTTATGTTCTCTTCTGATTATGAAAATGCTCACTGACGTCAGTCAAGGCAGACAGCTGTTGGGCTTTATGCACATTTCCCCTAGAAATGGATTTTTTTGGATTCCCATATTCCCTCCTCCCTGCTACCGTAAAAGGGTAACTTCCTCTCAGCGAAGTCATATGTAAATCATGCTCCTGTTTGTTGGCTTGTAAATCAGACCCTCAAACCAGTGCTATTGGTTGCACATACTAGTAGGCTACCAAATCCACTGTGAACACTTAGCCAACACAGTGTTTATAGGCTTTACATAAAGTTTGCTTGACTGTGTTCATCACTGTACTTCAATTTTATATAATAAGACTCTATTGTATTGAATCCTAGACATACTGTTATTGTTCATCTGAAGAGTTATTAATTATTGAGAACTATAATTAAATTAAATACTCTATAACTACGAGAAAGTATACCAGGACCATGGACTCTGAAAATAAGGGTGCCTATGTGATTTGTAGCTTGGATCTAAAGTTCTTGGAAAAGATTCCTCACACATCTCCTCCACGAACTTCATCAAAAGGTTCTCTCAAGAAATGATTCTTCAGTGGCATTGCACCTTCAAACTCTTCTAGCAGCTCTTTGCTGGTTTTGTGCCCTACAGCTTGTCAATAAATGCATGTGTACAGCTGTCTATTTGGAAGCGCTCAAAGCATGACTGCAGAACGACTGCAAAAAAACATAGACAGGTCTACGGGTACTGGTGCCCAGTTATGGTTCTGGTGATCTTCCCCTTTACAGAGTTGCTCTCCAGTGCAAATTTTATCCTGAAAGTTGTTTGTGTTGAATGTGAACTCAACAAGGTGCTAGATCTCCAGGACCAGTATTGGGAATCCCTGGCTTGAGTTATCTTCAGCACTGCTTTGGTTAAACCCCACTTTTTATTAACTAAAATATCTAAAAGTTTCAATTCAGAGGGAGCTGTTAGTTCTACCGATGTGCAGATTTCTAAAGAACATGATAAAAGAGTTGATGCCACCGTCGCTTCTTCTGTCTGCTGCGGCACCTGGCGCGCCAGAGGCTCATGTCATATGCTGAGCTGAGTGACAGTAATTGTGCTGTGTTCAGCTTCCCTGGGAAATAGCGCGAGGTTTGAAGAGGAGAGGGATGAGTGGAGGAGGACTAAAGGTCAGGATAATTCTGCTGGTGTCATGGACTTGTTCCGCCAATGTATATTCCATAAGAGAAGAAAAGCGGCACTTTTTGTCTGACCCACACACATTTTCTCTGACCCCTTGCCCCGTTTTCTACGAGGGTTAGGGATGGGCACGTACTTCTTTTGGATTGATAAACAGGCTTCTTTGGACGTAGCACATCACCGTCCTATAAAAGGAAAAAACGGGCCTGCGGAAGACAGCACTACGGTCTCATTTCGTTTTCAGCGGATGTCCAAGTTATTATATAAGGCAAGAATAAACTGGATATTGAAGGTGCTGCATTTCCAAGTAAATCATGTAGCCTACATCTCAGCCCGGAGAACACCGTTTGGAGTGCAGATACAAGCAAATTTTGTCAAGAGTCTTCTCCAGGCCTTTTCTCTTAAAAACTGTGACCTGAGTCTGATTCAGGGGGGTGTTTTGCTTTTCCATGTCCAAACCCTTTTGCTTTCATTCTGCCATTGTTTTGAACCCCTTCTCTTCACATTTAGAAGTTCTGTTCAGTCTTGCCTTTAGCTGTCCCACACAACTCATCCACCCACGCTGACACCAGGGTTATAGTTTCATTAAATGTGGAGTTAATTTGTTTTGAAGATAAAACAGTTCCCCGGGGTGCTATATATGCCTCATGAAGTAAAAAAAATAAATAAATAAATGGAGGGAACAAAGTACAATGTTTGGAAGTTTCATGGCCTCCTTGTCGGTTCTTCTCATGAAGGTTACTGAGTAGATGGGTGTTTTGGAGTTGTCATGTCAGTGTTCTTTACTTTTAATCAACCCCTTCCTCATTTGTAATTGTCTGAATGTGTTTCCAGGGTGAATACTTGGGCTTGGCTAAATTGAGCCTATACATCTCCAACTGATACACTTAATTTTGTCCCATTGATTTTCTGCCCTCCCCAGTTTAGATCATTGCACCACAGGTTGGCTGATGAAATGTGTTCTGCTTAAACAAATAGAGCACTGGAATCCTCTTTGTTTGGGGTGTTAGGAGTTAATCAAGTGTAGGAACTGTCGTCCACGGTGGGCGGACAAATGAGAAAAGTCCCGACTGAAAGCAACATCTGCTCCGTTTGCACAAAGGAGGAACTAGCAGTAGGAACATGGCTATAGCATGCAGCAGCCTCGCTGGATTCAGCCAAAAATGAGAGGCAATTCAGAGGCAAATTTCTCAAGTTCTTATCTCATGTGTCCAAGAGAGTCATACTTACAGCTACAACCATCATACACTTGCCTTAAGTCATGATGCATCCCATTGGATCTGGGATGTTGGATATTCAAGTAGAGTTCCAAGTAATCTCAACTAGAATGTCTAGTTGGATTTTCTACACAGAAAGCCTGGAGAGCCTCACCAACCTGGAGTTCAAAATCCAAGATGGTTGCAGCAGACATCAGCAGTTGTAAAAGCAGTAGTGTTATACAGTTTATTAGCACTTCTATTTTTTGTGTCTCATTAAATCAGCCGTACACATGGTTCTGTCCGACATTTATCTTTATACATTCATCATGTATAATACAACGTTATCAACTGCTATAGCTAACAGTGCTAACTTGGGACACTGCTAGCAAGGATAATCTTGGACATAAAGAAGTGGGACCTATTGAAGTTACATTCGCCATGAAACACTGGTAAAGGATTGTTGTGGTCCAGTTGTGGTAAACTCCACTGCTGAAGTAGTGTACAATTATTGGAATGTTGAACATGGAACATGGTCAACTCGAGTGTGACGTCATTCCCAGCCCAACGTCTGACTTCCGAGGTAAATGGAGCGTAGCCTTCGTCATCCACACTGTCAGTACCAACTGAGAAGCTACACATACTGTGTCATCCGATGTTTCTGACAGAGTGAGAGACCAGAATTGTGTCAAATTGGCTGGCATCCATGCTAGGTAAAGGTTAACCCCAAGAGACCGGCTGTTCTTTTCACATTTCTCTTCAATGTCCGCTGCCAAGGGATTATCTCAGACTGGAACTAACCACATGGTGGGAGATGATCGAGGGGTGGCTGTATTTTTATTTTCACTGAAACATGACTAAAACATCACTGGACTGTTGGTGGTATACAGGTACGTTACAGTAAGAGTAACTTTAGCCAGTATATTGCATTAACTGCTTCACCATTCCTTACTAAAAAGAAACCAATGAAACTCCTCTAAGACTTGGTAAGAATGCCAGCCCCGCTGCTAAGAAACAGTAGGAAATCTGTCAGGATGCGCTATTTCCCCCCTCCCCAGGAGGTCAGGAGCAGTAAATAATAAGCGCCTCTTGGTTGCTGTCACTCTTGCTGTTGATTAAGAAAGTGGTGTGTGTTTCTTCATGGAACAGAAGACTAATAACCTCATCTCTGAAAGGCAGCAGACCATGCATTTCCATTTGAGGGATGGATCCATCTGCGATTCTGAGTAACAGCGGAATACGAATAACATCAGCGTATGATGCATTTCATAATCAGCCTAATAAGGTATTCATTTGTGGCGGTAAACTTGGTTTAGAAATACTTAAATTCTGAAAAAAAAAGAAAATCTGAACGAGCAAAGAAAATAAAGAGGTGAGAACTGCTTGAATTATTCTTCATATGACTGTGGGGAAGTTTAATACCTTGAACCTTAGAGCTGGATATGTTTTTCCACATGCTAGAGCAAAATAATTGTCATAATATCTTGCTGTAGAATACATTACTGGAGTTTAGGTGAACTTTTGAAGTGAACAGGTGCAGGTTCTTTTTGAGTTTGAGTTGACTCCAGTCATAACTCAAAACGAATTTGTTAAAGCAACATTCTGTAGAATTTTTGCATTACAATAGCAGCTTCAAATTCATGTTGATGGTCCACTGACCCAGAATAGGTAGAATAGTGTTTCTAGCATTGTTACTGTACTATGTTACTTTGATGAAGCAGACAGGACAATGAGTTTTCCGAGAGCTGCATAAAACCACTGAATAACCATATAAAGTATTTAAAAAATATAGTCTATGTGCTTCTTTCACTTCAGATGCCGGTACTGTGTCCAGAAAAAAAAACACTTAATTGGTGCCTAATAGCTCAAATTTCTTTCACTTCTGGAGTGTAGGGGGAGCCAACGAGCAGGAAATGCCAATTCTCACATAATGCTGCTTTAATCCCTGTATGATTTACAACTTAGCTTTCTGACATATGAAGCGCCTTTCCTAAGCTAAGGTTTATATTCACTTGTCACTTGTCAGAAGTCTGAAATCATTTTTCAACAATATCAAATCAATTTTGATATAATTATATCACAGGTGCACAGGTTTCATTAGCAAAGAAGTTAGGCTTTAGAAGCTAAGCAAAAGATTTTTAAACGACTAATTATTCCAAATGTCTAATGGTAATGTATGTAAAACAATAGGTGGTCTACCAGATCTTATTTTTAATCATTTTCAATAAATGTAGTCACTGGCTTATTTTATGGATCCTTCTGACTGCCTCTGCTACCCTCAGCTGTAAATTTCAATGACTAATTATGTCTCTCAAACTGTAATGGAATTACTTTACTTATTATGTCCCAGACAAAGTAATCTCACTACTCATTACACTACTTCAAAGTTACTGGAAAAAAAATGTGAAGCTTACAGAGCTGATCTGAAAACTTGAAGAGCAACACTGCAGACCTTTTAGCCCCGCCCCCTTTGCCATGCTTCTTTTGGGTTCTGGAGGAGCAGCCTCTGGCCATCATGATGTAATCATGTGTTGAACACTGGCCCTCCAGGACTGCCAGTAGCCGCCACTGCTTTAATTCGCTTTTCCTGCCCTGTTACTGCTTTGCACATTTTTGTGCGTTTCCTGCTGTAAACACCCAAACGGCAGTAAGATTTTCGACCACAGTATTCTTAGCTGCATTAAATGACCACATTAACAGCTGGAGCTACCCATCAGCCTAGCACATATTCGCGCTTGCCTGCCACGCTTCTGCTGCCTTTTGCATCAGTTTTGGTGTCCCCTATTTCGGCCTGCAGGCTCAAGTAACATTGTGGACAATAGCAAGCCTAGTGCAAAGCTCTTCAGTGTCCCCTGGTTTGGCCAGCAGGCTCCCACGATGCCGTGGACTGTAGCAAGCGTAGCGCAAAGCTCTTCAGTGTGCCCTATTTCGGCCTGCAGGCACACGCGATGCCGTGGACTGTAGCAAACCTAGCACCCAGCTCTTCACACAAACTGAGAGTGGGGATTGTGGCTGATTGTGACGAAAGCGACAGCGTTAAGTGCACAAAGCACAGTTCACAGTTTTTAAGCCGGGCCCCCTGTCCGTGCCTGATGTCATATCACTGAGCGCTATTCTGAGAAGTTGTGAGATTCATTAGCAAGCACACATTATTTTTTACGTAGTCATAGACTATTAAAAGAACACACAACCAGCTACCAGATTGTGTTTTTGCTACATTTTACAGTAATGTGCTCTTTAGGTTAGGCATGTTTTCATCGTGTGTTTTCTTTCTTCATGAATTATATTAGAATGATTAGGTAATTAGACAGATGGTTGTCAGGTTTATGGCATTCATGCTGCACTGAAATGCACTGAAAGTCATAAATACAACGTAGATGTCAGTTGTGAGCTTCTAAATATATGTTTTATGTTTTAAATGTATGTTTTATTTGCATTATTCAGTTTCTTTTTATTGTGTAAGTATGTGTAGTGGCATTTTATGGCAATAAATGTAATGTGATTTGAGCTGTAAAGTGTTACACTACTGAGTACTACTGTTTCGCCAAATTACATTACATGTTTTGTGTCACATTACCACCAGACAGACTAGCCGGGCATCAAAAGTCTGAATAAGCAACACTGAATCAAATAAAACAACCATGTATAGTGGTTTTCCTAAAGAAACCACCACTGTGGGATTTCTGATATTACTTTGTTATGGTAAGAACTGCTGTGCTTCAGAAATAAGGCCAATTAACAAACTACAAGCATATGGTCCATGTCCAAAACCACATCAGCATTAATAAATGTGATTGTACAAGCAGTTCGGATTGCCCAGATGTGGGTCCACTGCCCGAATTCAGCTGTCCATTTCTTTTCCTTAGGGAAAATGTTCATAGTAGAGCAGTTGACAAATGATTGAATTTGACGTCTGTGATGCCGAAAGGTCTAGGGAATACCGGGTATGGCTGTATCATGGGGAGAGCCAATCAGGGATAAGATAATGAGATATTACTTATCATGTAATAATTTCAGTTTTAGCCACTTCCTTTTCAATCACACATGCTTACACATTGCTGTTGTTTGCCAAGTCATTGATACATGGTTGCTATGGTGTTGCTGTGGTATGGGTTGTGATTGCTAAGGTGTTGCCAAGTGGTTGCTAAGGTGTTGCTGTGGTATAGGTGTGTGGTAAAATATGGGGTTATCCAGTAAATGTGACAACTAGAGCTCTGCCCACAAACTTCTGGCTGAAAGGTAGGGTGCCAAAACATTTGCCCAAAGTCTCATCCAGTACTTAGTACTGGCTCATAGAGCTGTGTCCACAAACTTTTGGCCAAAATGTTGGGTGCCAAAACCCTTGCCCAAGAGATGGTTTGTCCAAAAGCACCAGTAAACAATCTGACCAGTAAAAAAGTTTAAGGACACATTTCAATGCATTTCTATGGGAAAAATGGATCAAAAAGTGTCGATATGTGTCGATGGTGTTGATATTTTAAAAACTGCAAGACAACATACGAAAACTATATAACTATAGAACTATATAAATATAAAGAATATAAATAACTCTGATAACAATACAGTTGCATAATCATATATACATTATCATATGACTTATGACGTACATGAGGCATGCATGCCAGAGCATCAAAAACAGGCAATCAGATCAGCGTAGAACACTGGAAATCATTGCACAAGCTGAGAGAGACCAAGGGTTCTCTGAGGTACGGTGGCTGACTGTTTGACTCCAGCAGCAGACCTGTATTATGGACTGACTCCACATGAGGTTAGCATATGACAGGTTAGCCACTGGAGACTGGAGCTGAACTGAATACTAGCTTTGGTGCTAGGAAAAATGAAACACTCTTCTCTATCTCTGTTCTCAGGTTTTCTATTAGGTCTGCGTATTAATTGGCAGCAATCCTATATAACATCAAACACCCACAAACATGGGGTGAGAAGCAGACAGCCCAGCCTGACTTGTTCACATTCTTTATGAAGCAGAACCCCAGCCTGCCTGTTCATGAGGGGTCCAGAGGCAGCCAGCCTTACACGGGCCACAAGTTTTAACTGCACATATGTTGAGAGTTTCTTCAACAGCCTTGGACAGATCACTGAGGAATACGACTGCGACAGGAGCAACATATGGAATGTAGACAATATTGGTGTGATAACAGTCCAGACACCAGACCGTGCTGTTGCATCTCACGGTGCCAGGCAAGTGGGTGCGAAGGCATCGGGCGAGAGAGGTGTGCTTGTATCAGTAGATTGGCCTACACTCTTCAAAATAAAGGTGCAACACTGCAGTTATATCTAAACTCAAATGGTTTAAGGGAACTGATTGCCTGTGAGTTGTAGTTACTCAAACAGAGATATTCACATTTGCATTGAAGCCAGTTTCCAGACCTGGACTTGACGTCCAGCAAGAACAAGGCAATATTCCTCCCCTGATAATTGACATGTAGATAAATAATAATAATAATAATAATAATAATAATAATAATCTTATCCTGTTGAAAAATATGTTTTCACATCTTTTTTAAATATGGAGGTGATTAAGAAGGCATCTAGTTTCGTCGTACATGACACAGATACCTTGGGGTCGTTCAAATATGGGGGAAACCTCAGTCAAAGGAGACGTAATGGTGCTGGCAGCTGTAGACTAATCATTACATAGCGTAGCCTATAGCCAACATACATGTTAGGAACATGTAGCTGCTCATTATCAAACTAAAAGTTAATCATTACTGTAAGTGGGTTATACGATTGGTCATTGAATCATCATTTTTTTGGGAGGTGACGGCAGCCCATTAAGTAGCCACTCCCATCTCATTCATTTATATAGAGATTTTTTCCGGTCGTAAAATTACATTACTCCACCTCCCCATGTAAAACTAATCCCGGCCGAATAGAGCTTAAGGCAATGAGCGAAGAACCTTTTGTAGCACTGGAAAATGCAGTTCTCCCCTTATTTGTATTCCCATATTAAACATTACAAGGAATTTTTTATTCATAGCGGGCCAACAGAGAGTGCTGGAAGCGGTAACGCCTCAGGATGGATGCAGGAGGAAGACTTCCCTAGTATTCATTAATCACTTTGCAAAACACGCAAAGGTCAGCCCAGGGAAAAGGTTTTGCTTTTGTGAAAGCAGTCAAAAGTTTGCGTACACTTATCCTGAAGGGGAATGTCATGGCTATGTCAAGGGGCCTCCAGTGATTTTATTGACCAGGTTATACTGGATCAGAGTAAATGCACAACATATACGTTTCCAGCTCAATTTGAAGCTATTTTGCTTCAATATCAGCATGCTGGGTCGGTTGTAAGAAAGTAACACTTGATCTTTTACAGCCACTTACAAGGTCTGCGATATTCTTGCAGATGTCTGAATTACTGCCACTTGTTATAAACGAATGTGGGTACTTTGTGTAAAAGTTAGGCTACGCTATGTAAAGAACTCTAGCTCTCTAGGGGAAGGTTAGGGATATGCTGACATTTTCAGTGTTCCAGTGTTCTGCTCTTGCAGGTGTTCTTGTAAATAATTCCTTGCATGATAGCTCTATTCCTTGTAGTTTGGATTTGCCATGTCAGCAAGACTCTCACAAGACAGCCGGAATGTTTTAACATGGTCTATTTGCACTCTTCCTTTTTTTCAGAGTAGGTAACCTTGCACAAATTGCTCTCGGCCCTTTTGTGTTGCTGCTTCAGTCGAGCTCAAGCAAGCAGTGGTAGAATATTTGGTGCCAGGCTCTAGCCACATTAAAACAGTTGGCAGGAATGGCTGAGCGCTAATCAGAACTTCTAATGTGTCTGGGCAACAATGGACCCGACATGACATGCAATCACGATGTTCAGAGCGCTCACAAAGGGTCATTTTACCGCTTAATTACAGATCCATTATTCCGGCAAAATTGACAAAAAGTTGCTTGACAAAGTAGGCACAGCTGCATTAATCATGTGTCAAGGGGACAATGGAAGGGAGTGAATGGAAATTATGTTCAAAATTCATAAGGGTGGCTAATTCTCACCAGACACGCAGATATCATGGAAAGAGAAGACGAGGAGAATATCTGATAAAAGTGATCGCAACAGATGCCGTCCCCAAGCGCTGCAATCTCATTTGCCCGCTGTGAACTCCATTTGATCTTGACTTTTTTTTTTTATGTGCACGTTTCACACTCCGCTGACTCTTGAGGGAAATGGGGAACATGGTGAGCCACTGAAGCTCAATGGCTGACCAGGGACCCTCAGTCTGAAGGACTTTCAGGAGCAGACGGACCAGCAATCGAATGGACGTCTTTGTATGTCTTTAACCCCTTAATGCGGCAAGCCTTATTACACGCTACGGCATATTACTCGGTAACTACAGGGACTTCTGTACAAATTGGTGGGGCTATTCTCTGGTAATAACACTTTCAGCCCACAGGTGGCCCACGGGATGTTTAAGCGTTTTTTTAAAACACAGCTGGCTCCTGGGGAATTCCTTGACGCTGTGTTACTGATGCTACATCAAAAATCTCCAATTTCGGCATATCCCTTTTAGTTTAAGGGTGAATTACAATCCCGTGCTCTGGCAGTGACATGTGTAATCAACACTCATTCAGACTCTAAATTAGTTATTTCACAAAGCTCTCAGTAGTTGCATAGAATGTATACTTATCACTGAGCTGGGAATCCAGTCTGGATGGGTCATTTCTTTTTACTCTTTTTGCTCTTTTAAAGGTGGCATGTAATCTGCCCTTTCATAAAGGCACATACACTCTTGAAAATAAAGGTGCTTTAAAGGGTTCTTTAGACAATGTCCCAGAACCATTTTGTGAGATGTGCGGGTGTAAAGAACCTTTAAATCAGCTCATTTTCCTAGCAAACACCAGAAGCAAACACCTTCTCAGTGTGCAAATGTAAAAAATGACTGTGTAACCAAATACTCTGAGTGGTCCATTGAACTGAGACATTGCTCTTATGACCTGAGGATTGCTGGTTCAAATCCCAAGTCAAGCTGCCTGCCATCAGCAGCCAGAGCCTGAGAGAGCACAATTGGCCTTGCTTTCTCCGGGTGGGTAGACATCTCTCTCTCTCTCTCTCTCTCTCTCTCTCTCTTCTCAGCAATGCTAGGTGTTTGCTAGCTGATGCATCAGAGCTGGGTACCTGCTGCTTTTTTTCCAAGTGCATAGGTTGACCGGTGATGCTGCATCGGCAGCAGTTTGAAAAGAGGTGGTGGCTGGCTGGAGGAGGCATGTGTCAGTCCTTATCCTTCCAGTGTCAGAGCATTACATGTGCTGGAGGGATGGTTCTAATGAAATTGTGCAAAAAATAAAAAAATAAATAAAAAGAATCATTCTCCTGTAGAATCAAACTTACACCTATGTGCACAAACATCATGAAGATCTGTAAATACTGCATTCAGAGAGTACAAATTAACAATTACTTACAAATGAAAACAATAGAAAACATAAGAGAAAGGATCTGGGTGACTTATGACTTCTGTGGCCCTATTTTAGCGATCTTTAGACGAGCCGTCAACCAAAGTGATGACCGAAGAGTTTTGGGTGTAACTGCAATAAACAAATCAGCATGTCACTTACCATTCCCTTTAAGAGCTAGACGAGGTCTGACTTTGGCAGATTTCAGGAGCTTAGCACTATGGGTTTGTGCACTGCTGACTATCCATGTGTGTGAAAAAAGCGTGGGTGTATGCACGTTGGGCACGCACCTGTGTTGAC
Source organism: Salminus brasiliensis (assembly GCF_030463535.1). Taxonomy (NCBI): domain Eukaryota; kingdom Metazoa; phylum Chordata; class Actinopteri; order Characiformes; family Bryconidae; genus Salminus; species Salminus brasiliensis. Next base: position 28,305,738 of record NC_132896.1, on the reverse strand, counting down.
AATTCACTGCCAAGATAGCAATAAACATCTGACTGTTGACATCTGCTATGGTTGTTTTCAGTCAGTGGTGCATCTGTGTTTTCCATTGCCAAGATACCAACACTTCAGAAATTTACCTGAACACACCTCATTTCGAGACCACCATGCTCATTAGTGTAGATATATTCACAAGCACTGTTGCTATGTAAACAACACAGGCAGAAGGCGTGAAAATAGACTGTTGGTGGGGTGTAGGATAGCAATGAGCATTACAACACTTTGCGCAGGGTGTAAGGTAGGGCTCCTAGTGTTTGTTAGCAAAAGAACCAAACACCTTTAATTACATGTGCACTGCTCACAATTAAGGTGCTTTAAAGGGTTCTTTGGTGCAAATTCATGAAAGAATAACTTCTGGTTTCCTGAAGAACCATATTTCTGAAATATATATGAGAGTGTGGTGAAGCTTTTTATCAAGTAGAGGTTCTTTAAACCTTTAAAAGGTTCTTCTCACTCACACCTCTCTCTTTACGAACCACAAGTGGTTTTTCTATGCCGTCGCTCAAAGAACACATTGAGGCACCCACACCTTCAGTGTGGAGTAAGTGGAAATTGTACAGAAGCCGTAGGCTGTGCTTTTGAAATGCCGCCACCACCACCTTCAAGTATATGCTAACACCTTCACATTTCAGTTTAGTCAGCTACTAACCTGTTGGGTGTCGCCACAAAGACATGAAATACCTCATTATACTGTAAATGAACACTGCCTCTGCTGAATCCTGGAAGACATGAGTAAAAGATTCAGAGTGTCGGGTTTTACATGCTCTTTAAAATTTTTTTAAAAGGAGTCGTTTGCTAACTTTACTCTAGGAATAAGACAGAATGTGACTCATGTATTCCAAAAAAAAAGACTTTCTACAAATAGACTGAAGCTCAAATGTATATAGAGTAAATCCTACAGAGAATAGGGTCTGCGTAAGAGAATGTGGCTTTAGAGGCTCACTAACAAATGCACTATATGGAAGCTCATGCTTATCCTCTGGGAACAGGTCTGACTTCAGAGCGTCGGCACATTGTCTCGCTCTCCATATCACCACCTCCACTGACAACTAACCTCATTGTTGCGCCCCTTCTCTACATTCAAAACGTCTGAGAGTGCATATTGTCGGTCTCAATGATATGCAGGTGCATAGAGTGTCTTAGTTAATTTGTCTGGCAGGCTGTGGACAAACACGCTGCATCTGCATGAGAAAAGGCTGCAAGCCCTGGGGCTGGCTCTTATAAGCAATGCCATAAGTACAGGGTTGTCAAAGAGAGAGAGAGAGAGAGAGAGAGAGAGAGAGAGAGGGAAAATGAAAAAGACAAGGGGCCTGAGCACCTCTGCTTGCATTTCCTAGGAGAAGTGGAGTGTGCTGGGCTCCTCAGCAACAGATGTCCATTTGACAGATGTTCTCCATTGACTTCCATTCGTTTGTGCTTGTCTCTGACAAGGCAGGTGCTGAATCTCTCATCCACTGTCATTTGTTGGGTAACACAAGGAATAAATATCAATTCATTGTGGTGTCTTATTGTTTCTGTCCACCCCTGACTTTAGTCTTTAGTTCATTTGTAGAAAGTTGCGTATTTGCAACCAGGTACAAGTAACATTGGCCACACGGGAGGCTATTGACACCCTTTAAATAAAACAAGGAAAGGCTCAATTTCAGAGCTTCTACTGGAGCCACCAGTAATTATGTATTTTTGTTCCTTACATATTCCATAATACAGTTATTTTTATTTTAGAACTGTATTTATGAGACATGTATGAGACATAAGGTGGTCATATCTATGTCATGTCATATTTCTACATTGTTCTACATAGTTCATAAAAGCATTATGACAGGGGAACAGATAATGAAGACAACTCTTCTAAACTGAAGCTCAAAGGCAACTGAGAGAATGACAATACATCGATTTGCTCACTAGTTTCTTTAGCTGTATTTGAGCTTGCTATATTTAAGCTAGTCTTAGCCAGCCACTGGCTAATGTAGCTAACTCACTCAATAGCTCAGCATCAATTGTTGCTATTTATGTGAAATGTTCATAACTGCTTAGGAAGCTTGTACCTAATGTTAAGTTAATAAGTTGATAGTTATCATTTGTATTGGTGGTTCCGATAAAACCTATGAGCTAACCACTATCTAGCATATTTAGCTAGCTGTTTTAAAGTTAGGCATTATTATTGGTGCTTCTTCCAAGCTTGTAGGTTTAGACTAGTGTTACTTAAGCAAGACAACTTGGTTAACTGCTTGCTGACTAGCAGTACATTATATTGACAGTGATGGTTCTGGCAAACTGAGCTAGAATGAACGTACATTGCAGTGCAAGGTTTGTCGCATTATACGTGGATGTATGTTTGTGTTTGTGTGTTTTTTGACCAGACCATCATGACCAGCATGACCAAGCATGACCAAAATCTAATGCGACATACACAATGCTGGTCAAGAGCTGGTTAGCCAGCTCGCTTATCAGCATAGGATACATTTTTGCCTGGATGACCAGCTTTTTAACCACCTTGACCGTTAAAGATCTTAGACCATCCGAAACTACAGCTACCTGGCTGGTCTTAGGTTAAACCTTATGCTAAACAAAGATAGGGCAACTTATACCAAGTACCAAGAGTAACAAACTGAAGAAAGCCGGTGGAAGCACTAATATTAACTGCTTAAAAAGCCCATGGCCCGTCAGCAGGCCAAACACTCTCTTAGCAAAGAATAGCCCCACCAGTCTGTACAAAAGTTCCTGTAGTTACTGGATAATACACCTTAGTGTGTAATACGCCTTGCTTTGTTAAAGCATAAATGTAGGAGTAGAGAGAAGACATCATAGGCGACAGGAGCCGATGCTACCACTCACATAGCATTCATATATAACTGCATTTCTTATTGGTATGATGAAAAGAATGGAAGATGGTACCCAGACAGATGACCCCAGTAGAATGTAATGTCTTCATATCATCATTTCTTGTCATGTGCTCGGGCATGGGAACGTGAAGATAAATGATACTGAACAGGACGCTATGGAATGTTCCCAAGATTTGAAAGGGAAGGCATCAGTGTCATATGTAATAAATGTAAATGACTGCAGTTACTGCAGCAGGCTTCACTGCAGCGAACAGATGCTATAACATTAGTCAATATATAGGGGACTGATATGCTTTATTATCATTTACAGTGTAATCAACAAAGGAGTAAAACACTGTAGAACCCAGAGGACAGCTTCATAATGAATGCAAAACTGTTACTGCAGCTCCATCTGCATATTTATCATTGTTACATGAACATCATAACTGTAGCACCTGTAAACTGTAAATACCTGACTCGATGAGAGCAATCTTAGAAGCTATTTATTATCCACACCACATATTATCGCAAATGATCTGGATAATAAGATTTATGACTTCTATGCTGATTTTACGTCCTCTTTACTGTCAGAATAAAGGATACTACATTGGTCCATTGTTCTCCCCAGGGTAAAAATCCAGTAAATGCACCCCCAATAGTGCATCAAGGGTTTTAAGGTCCTTAAACAACTATTATAGTACATTCACTTTCCCAAGGGAAAATGTGAATTTGTAAAATATTTATCATGTAACTTTTTAAAAAAGAGAAATATCATAAAAAGCCTGGAGTCAAGACAGAGTGTCAGCAACAGGATTCAGTGCTAAAAAAAGGACTGCATATAGAATATGGTGCATTTGTGTTCCACTGCTGTGCATTCACTGCAGAAGAGTCCTGGCGAAAAATTATATGACCTGCATCATCTCCTGCTCACTGAAAATGGCAAAGGGAAAGGGGACCCACATCTCATAGAATTTGTGAAATCTCAGCCTTAGGAAATACACACAAACACTGCTAATTCATTTAAGACTTAATTCAACCTTAATGCTTTAAAAGAAAATGACCATCTGTTTCAGACTTAAGTGTGTGACTTTGCCAGTAAATTTTGCTATGGTTATGTGTAGTCACTGCTGCAGTGCCATGCTCCCATAGCATGCAGTGGTTTCAGACTTTAAAAATGAGATTTCCATTACAGGAAACCTTTAAAGTTATGAAAAGGAGGGAAGACAGCATGCTATACGTTTGGTGTACATTGCAAACATGGCAAACTTAAGCTAGACTCGAGACTTGAGATTCAATCAACCTGGCCTGGAGTGACTCATGAAGAGAAAGAGAGAGGGTCATGAGTAATTTCTGTGGTGATACTTCAATCCTTGAACAACTTATTGTATTGTGTGAACAGAATTCAAAGAGTGTGTGAGTCAGTGTGCACTGAGCCTAAACAAGGGCTGCATCTACTGCAGTAATTGACAGAATTTAGTAGGCAAGGAGGTTGACTGTACAAAGATGCCACTATTACATTAACCTAATTCTTAGAAAACAGCTTTCGTTATCTATGTTTGTTCTTTTCTTAGGTCAGGAAATGACAAACACATGAAAAAATGTTAAAGATCTGTCTTCTGTCTTTCTTCTCTCTGAAAAACTGCACTGTAACATAGAATAATACATTAAACCTCTCCGTGGGCCCCTGAGTAGCTGTAATTACTGCCACCTACTTCTCTCTATTAATAACATAATGTTAGTATGACTTATGTTGTTGGATGTAATTATGAGATAGAAAACACATCACTCAAGGAATGTCACACATCACTCAGATTTTATTATGCACAATAATATACAACAACAATAAGCAATAACAAGTATCCACTTATAACTGTGCCCTGAATTAACTTGTGAGACTAGTGAGAAAAACATAGTGCATCCAACAAGAATGAAACCCTTATCCATTTTTATACTGCAAAACAATCCGCATGCTTACATAAAATGCAGATTTTAAAACCATATCTATTACACTACGTGCAGCATAAATAGTCACACTCATAAAAAAAAGTATTCAGACAGTTGATACCATTATACTGGCGACTTTTACCACGGGCCTGCTGAAAAAAAATCAGGCAAAATAAGACTAAAATTACAAATAAAGAGATCATTCATAGCAGACTACACCACAGCTGTGTTTTCCCCATCAACAATGGCGACTTCTAAGATTTAATAAGCAACCCTATAATAATTTAGAATATTCTACAGGCAAAGTTAAAGGAAATTGAAGAAGACATAATGGTTCAATTAGTGAATTAATCGAATAATACGTGACTGATTATAAAACTACATCATTATTTGCCACCTTAATACAAGATCATGGTGCCTACTCCATCCTCTTCACTGTTATGCAGGCTTACTGTATGTCTGTGTGGCCAGAGGGCACTAAATATAGCCAACCTGTACACATTCAGGATTAGATATCCACAGTGACAGGCATTTTTTTTTTTAGCTTTAAAGATGTTAAGGAATATGTGTCCATTTCAGTAGAGTGAGTAAGAGTGTATGTATATGTGTGTGTGTGTGTGTGTGTGTGTATGTGTGTGTGTGATGAAGAGAGAGAGCAACATAGAGGGTGGAAATAAAGAGGGGATCAGGTGAGGACGACTTTCATGCCAATCACAGCATCAGATTAAGCAATTAAGCACTGATGTGCAATTCATTTAACCAAGCACACATGCACTCCGACGATGGAGCCTCAAGCCATATAAATAAACTATGAAGTCAAATCTAGGGGAATGTCACGACCCTTAAAAATTAAATTCTGCACATTTAACCATTATCCAGTTAGACATTTTGTTAGTGATGCTCCATAACTATATACAGTACAATGCCAGTCCTTACTAATATTAAAATTCACCTTCTCAGATTTTAATAAAGGGTGTTTGGATACAGTTTAATTTTAGCATGTAGACATGACTGCCTTTTTTATAACCCACCTCCCAGTTCAAGGCACCATAATGTTTTGAACACAGGGTTTCATAGGTGTTTATGATTACTCCGGTTGGTTTAATGGTTTCATTACCGCAGGTATTACAGACATTGCAGCAAGCTTCTGGTCATCTTTGGAGTCTGCTTTTGTTCAGTGTCAACATGAGGACCGGGGTTGTTCCAGTGAAAGACCAGGGAACTGCTATGAGGCTGAGAAACAAGAATAAAACAGTCAAAGACATTGACTTTACATTGTGGTTTGGAGGTCTTCCAGGCCAGCCAGTGGAGCGACTCTTATGTAGCGGCTCGGTGGATAGCTGGCTCTGCATTGTGGTTCAGAGGCTCCCTGAGCCAGCTGCTGGAGCAACTGTTCATTGTGGATGGAAGATTGCTGGGCCGGCCACTGGAGTGATTTTGCATTGCGGCTCTGAGACCTTAAGGCCTAAAGGGGCTTAAGGGGCTTTTTTTTTGGTTGTTGTAAAGCATCCTCGGGTTTAAGAAAGATGCTATCTAAATTAAATGTGTTTCTAATAATAATAATAATAATAATAATAATAGCATTAATTGTATATAATAATAATAATAATTATTATTATTATTATTATTATTATTATTGTTGTTGTTGTTTTTAGTTTTTATTATTATTATTATTATTATTATTATTATTATTATTATACAAAAACAAAAAGAAATACAAATATTTATAATAACATCTATTTTATGTTGCCCTGTTAAAGAAAAAATATGATGGAATTAAGATATTTTAAATTATTTCCAAAAATGTAATGTAATGTTAATATTAATGTCGTTATAACTAGTATTACTCAAGATGGTCACTTGTTATTAGCAGCGGATGCTGTAAGTTCTGTAAGTGGTGAGGTAAGGCCTCCATGAATTACATCAATGAGCCTTAGGTGCTTTTGGTCCAACACCCAACAACACCTGCTTTTTTTGGAGATGTTCACAGTTTTGTTGTCTAAATGTTCTGATCCTTGATCATATTCCCTGCTTTTAACACATCATCACCTTCAAGAACTGATGGTTCACTTGCTGCCTAATATATCCCATCCCTTGACAGATGCCACTGTAAATAAAGATAATTAGTGTTTTTCATTTTATGTAAGCTGCTTTCTTTCAAAATATTATTATTTTTTTACAATTAATTATTATTAATTTGAAAAACAAATTTACATATTCTAAACCATTACCAAGTGTATAATAACTAGTACTACTCAATACAGTCATTTGTATGTTGGTATATAATTGGTATTGGTAGCCAATTGGTAGCCAAATGTTCAGTTAAAAAAAATAATAATAACAACACTGGTTGTACTGAGATTCGACTGTTAGGCTGTTTGGTACAACTATACTTACAACACTCATTACTGTATGTCCCTTCTTCACATTATCTTTTTACTGGCCCAGTAAGTGACCTAATTATGTTTTAGGTTAATGCATGACCAGATCGACACTTGGCATAATCCCAATCATAATAATCAAACTAATATAGACTTATTTTAGTGGTTCACAGGCATTTCATATCGACATTTCTAACAGTACAATGAGCGACCGGGATCAATGGGGCCAACTGATTGGGGATGTTCATTAAAGAAAGAATATGAATATTGATCAGATGTAGTCCCATGCAAATTTGTGCTAGCTTCGAAATGAACTGGTTTTCACCTTCAAGGCATCTCTGTGGGAAAAAGCTGTTAGAGAATTTGAAAGGCTAACCCGGCACTAGCTGTTCCCCAGCATTAAGGACTAAAATGGTGGGCTCACAGGTGGGATCAGAACAGAAATAATGAGCGCAAAGTCACTGCCTTGTAGAGAAATATAAAGTAATAAGCGACAAGAACTTTTAAGTATAACTTTATTTTTCATTTCTTTGTTATGTTCTTTTTGGCACCTTAGTTTTACATTCACTGTTACATTTGGTGCATTTAGCAGGCGCTCTTATTAGGCACTCAGAAAATACTGCTAGCTAGTGTGCATAGAGTCCAAAAATACTTCTAAGCTTAGATAATAACACATAGAAAAGTCAGCAAGAATACCTAGAAACAATGGATGTTCAATCCCAAGCCTGCAAATTTAGTGTTGAGTTAAGTGCTCTTAAAGAAGATGAGTCTTCAAGACCATGAGCGACTCCTAGACCACGAGGGGAGGTTCTTCCAGAGATTCTTCGCTACCAGGACAGAGAAAAGTCTAGATGTTTGTCTTACATACATCTTGAAAGATGGTGAGTCAAGCCAAACTTAAAGGGCTCTTGGTATGGATCAAGTTTTGACCATTGCCATCAGGTATGAAGGGGCTCATCCATTTTGGCTTTGTAGGCCAGTTTCCGGGTTTTGAATCTGATGTGGGCAGCTACAGGAAGCCAGTAAAGAGAACTCAGCAGAGGAGTGATTTGGCTAAACTTAGGAAGATTACAGATGAATTGTGCCACTGCTTTCTAAATCAGTTGCAAAGACCTGATTGGTACGCACAGGAAGACCAGCAGTTAAGCCTTGAGCTGCTGAGAGGGTGGAATGAGCACCTGGTTGACCTCCCTAGAGAGAAGAGGTCAAATTCTCCAGATGTTGTAGAGGAGAAATCTGCATGACCGAGTCAGGTTTGCAACATGAGTTGAGAATGATGCATGGAGGAGATTTGGATCCCTCCATGTTACCTGATACCTAAAGAGCTCCCCTCCAGTTTGCAGAGCCAATGCAGAGCCAATGAAGACTTCAGGACTGGTGGGGACGAATGAGAGGCTCTAGTGGTCGAATGCATTGTGTAGGCATATCAAGGAGAATCAGGACTGATGATAGTTTGGATGACATTGCAGTGCGATGCTTCAGTCTGCAAGAAGAGTGGTATAGTATGGCACCATTCCAGGAGTTTCCAAAACTGTGGTTTAATTAATTATTAAAAGGCTTCTGAGTGGACCAACCATCAAAGCCTTGGCACTATCAGGGCCAGGAGTCTAAGAGCACACAACTGACCTCTGTAGAATGACCCTCCGTAACCCCCCCACCCATTACTCAGCATTATGCTAACCAAAACAGGCATCTCTTAGCTGATGTGACAGAATTGGGCAGTTAGTGTTCACCTCCAAGCTCATTTATCTGTCTGATGGCATTATTTTGGCAACACTTTGAAAAGATGTAGATGTTCAAGTGACTCAGAGGAAGCATGTGCTAGCCTTAACCTTCCCTGCTTGCTAGCATCATGCATGATGGAAAGAAACCTAGCATTGGATATGACAGACTGCATAACCATGCAAGATCGGGTAGTCCATCAGAACTGGCTCCACTAGACAAACAGCACATAAAGCTTTCATCTTTGAGACAGAGGAGAAAATCAGAACAAATCCTCATGTGTTTCTGTTCGTCCTTCCACTATGAGAAGATGACTCAACACTGAGGGTCTGAGAGGAAATTCAACAACCTCTTTCCATGATAAAGAACATTTAATCTGATCAAATAATAAAAAAAGCTGTTGCTGTTCTCAGAACAATGGATTGCCAACTTTGCAGACCTTGATATCACTAAATGTGTTTGGGGATACTTGGATAGTGAGAAGCAAGAAATGCTCCACATTTTAAGACTGGATTTGGAAGAATCTCCCTGCAGATTTCTGCAGACAACTTAAAGTGAGTCTCCTGAAAATCATGGAAGCTGTAATAAAGGTAAAGGGAGGATATTTTTAATATTAATGCACACATTTATAAAGCTTGTCTGAGTATAATCAGACATATCACTTGTTTACAAGTATGTTAATGACAAGAAAAATACTCATCAGTATTAAATACAGACCAATAACTGTAGATCAAATGTATACATGTATATGTTGCAGACCACATTAAATATGCCATAAGGACATATAGGGACATTAGGGGTACTTTAGAAGACTCTCATATGGTTGAAAAAGTGGTTTGGAGCCATAACATTAGTACCACCAACCAAATACTAAGTATGTCACCCTTTTGCCACCATAACATTCAAGACATGGACTCCATAAGACCCCTGAAGTCAGTCTTTGGTGTCTGCAACCAAGATATTAGCAGCAGGTCTTTTAAGTCCTGTAAGCTGTGAGGTAAGGCCTCCACAGATTCCATCAATGAGCCTTAGGTGCCCATGACTCTGTTGCCAGTTCACCGGTTGTCCGTCCTTGGACGACATACGGCACTGTAGATTGGGAACACCCCACAGGACCTGCCTGATGTTTTGAAGATGTTCTGAAGTAGTCGTCAATAACATCACAAAAAAGTGGCTCAATTTCTTATGCTTGCCCATTTTTTCCTACTTCCACATACTTTTTAAGAACTGACTGTTTAGAACTTGCTGCCTAATAACACCCCCCTTGATAGATGCCAATGTAGATGAAGATAATCAATGCTTTTTACTTTACTTTTTAGTGGTATGGTAGTTTTTAGTGTAAGCATTTAATGTTTTATCAAAGTTCCTAAATAATTTCCTTTGAAATGTAACAGATTCAAAACTAGACTAGGCTAGAATCATGTGGAAGGTCTTCTGAATCCCAGGAACATATTTCAACCTATTTTTTTTTTTTTTTTTTAAACGAGTTTAAAGTTTACCTGCAAATTAAAATGAAGGGTTTTCTGTCAGGTTTAAATACATAATTATACATGGTTTTTGTCTTAAAAGCCAGATAATATCACAGTACTGTTCTTACTGTCCCAGCAATTACCTCAGCTGCCTTTTAGTGTTGGCATCAGTATTCATAATGCAAGTATTATTGAATGTTCACATCAATCAAAGTCTTGTAGTAGATAATGTAATACATTAGGGTAAAATAGGTGCCTTATTTAAACTTCTAGTTATGAATCATATGAATAATTCAAGCACTTTGATATTTATTATATTTATGTGTGGGCCTGTGAACAGGCACTGCATAGCATTGGTGGCAGTGGCTAACCTTCAGAGAGAAATCTGGAACAAAATGTTTATGAATTTGCATGGGCACACTGAGAGCCTAATAAGATGGCTATCTTTCTCATAATGCATGAGTCATTGTGAATTGTTGGAGTCCGTGATTCAAGGAAATTAGCAGACCGCAGACTAGTAATTTGCAATTAGGCCCTCTTCAGATTTGACAAGGAGACCACAGGAAAGATCTGGGCTTTAAAAAAGAAATAATAAAAGGAAGCTTTTTTTTTCATTGGCGTTGTAGAATGGCTTTTTATGATGAACCTGAAATGACCTGAAGATTAAGTCTCTCAGTAAAATAAATATAAACAGAAAGACCATACAAATACATTTCAATGCAGTTTCAGGAAAAATCAAGACATGCTAGGATGTCGTATGCAGAGCACGCAGCTTTGAAATACACATATGCATGTGAGGACTGACCTTCGGAGAAGATCGGAAATGTACCAGCTCTGTGCTGTGCCGAACCAATGTTAATGGAATTCTTGAGAAATAGCATGTGGTGCATTCTGCTAATTACAGTACAAAAATGATGCTGTAACATACAGTATGTGAACTGACTGATATTAAAATAGACTGAAGTTATGCTGTGCTTACTGGCCCAAATGATCCTCAGTAATGGGGATAGCCTCATAAAGATTTATGGTTGACAGATTGCAAGAGTAAGCAAATATTGATGAGTGGAGTGATAAGGAAAAAATACCCAAAGGGTCCTGGCATCTTCCCAGTAATTATTTATAGGCCTACTCAGATGAAACAGAAAGATAATTGGATAAAAAATGAAGAGTTGGTGTAATCCTGATTTTTTTTTTCGTTCTCAGATGAAATTGCTCCTGACATTTTATCAATTATTTAAAGTAACTGTTACCAGTCTTATGACATGTTCTGTACACATGAATGTGGAACATTCTTAAAAATAAAGGTGGCAAAAAAGTATGGTTTGTGCGATGCCAGAGATGTTATTTAAAGGTGCCATAGAATGTGAACCTAAACGCTGTTCTTTCTTCATTGAAAAGACAATCTAGCACATCCAAAACAGAGCTCTAAAACAGGCCAGTTTTAAAACCTTCCGAACCTGTTAACTTTACTGTTGAGACTAAGTCTTGCCTTTTGAGGCTAATCGCAATGGATGCTTCTACAGAGTATGGAACTGAGGCTAAATAAGCTTGAATAAGCTAATGCTAGGCCAACTAAAAACCTGAGAATGGCCACCAGAGAATGCCTGAGGTCCGGCACATGCAGCGAGGAAGCTAGTGAAGTAAGATGCAGTACTAGTGGGAACTAAAAGCTAAAAGCTATCCCAGCCCAATCAGCTAGCTAACCGTAAATCAGGAGGACAGCAAGCAACACTGTCTGCTAAGATCCGGGAATAAAAAATAATCACTTTGTTTCCCACTACAGTGTAAATCTAGGATGGGCTAGGCTATGCTACATTGCTCCTGTGATCCGTTGCAATGACATAGGCTACGTTCAGACTGCAGGCAGATCGGTGAGAGGACTGTCTGCACTGTTATGTTGCATGTGCATGGGTTGCTGTGGGAAAAAACATAGGTGCATTTATATGTGGAGTTACTCTGGATTTCGTTCGTTTCGTCATGTGGCGCGAGTGATGCAAAAGAAACTTTAAAATCTAACTGGAATGACCAGAGCATCCAGACTGAGATGCATTTGTACAAATACAATTGTAACCACCTTTCAAACAATCTCCAAATATGGTTTGGATTTCATGAAAAAAAAAAAAGTGGATACAATCTAGATATGCCCAAGAATCCGGCTGGCAGTGTGTACATTGCCATAGATGAGCCAATGAAGGAAGAGATTAGCATTTCTAAAATTTCTATCTGAGGCATAATAACAGGGTTGTAAATCGACATATACAGCACCCTCTGAGCAGTGTTTGTCCCTACCGAAGTCACATACTTACTGCTTCTACATTAAATAACAACTTAAAATACCTTTAAAGAACAGGTTGAAAATAATGTAAACCTATGATGTTAAAGTTCTGGAAAAGGCCCTCCACTGGTCTAGAACCTTTATATTATATCATATTAGTCCCTTTAAAAAGTTCTTCACACTCAAGCTTCTCTTTCTCCAATGTAGAAAAGAGTTTTTTCTAGGAATTGCTCAGAAAGCTTGTTCAAGCACCTCCTTCAAAAATCTATAATTATGGTGCACTGCAGCAATTAATGTTAAATGCAATTAATGTTTCTTAAACAAAGATGTGTCATCGAAAACTGGCTGTAACTGCTGAATTACAGCATTTAGGTTGAGTATTAAAAATGCTAATTGTCTTTTAAACAAGCATGTTTAAAACAAATCTCATTAGAAGTGTGTGATTTTGTTCATTTTTCTCCTGCTGAGAGGGAAAACTAGCTAGGACCTTGGAGACCTGGCAATTAACCTACACAGAGTTTCATATTTCATCACAGATATAACTGCCTATCCTGATCAAGCACTGAATCAAGTGCTATTCCCAAGCCTCAGCTTCCACACGTAACATCCTCATCCCAAAGGTAATCTCCTACTAACAGAAAGAAATCCACCATGAATTCATTACTTGCACAGCTGTTGGTGCAGAATATAAATGCGGTTTGCGCATGCATTCGCTGTAAGTGTAACCTCTGCAATAAGCTCAACATCAGGTTGACAAACATATGGACTCCTGTTGTTTTGTACATGGCAGCGTTTAAAGCTATGTTTCGAGGCAATCATTTTTGTTTGTGGAAACCTCAGGTAATCGTGTAATTGGACAGCCACATACAGTCCTGACCACCCTTCAATTATTTAATTTCCAGTCAAAAGGATCATTGAGAATCTGAAAAAAAAGCAGGAAACATGCACTAATTACACAGTAGGGGTTGCATGACTGTTATTTTTTTTCTGGTAGACTAGTCATTCCAAAAAGTAATCAACATGTCTTGATTAGTCTGTGAAAAAAATCAGAATGAAAATAAGGAGCTTGCTAATAGGAGCTGATGTAGTGGCATGTGCTGAGGGATGAGGTGGGAGGTGCGCACTGAAGTAGGTTTCTTTTTGTATTTTAGTAATTGCATGCTAAATTCAGAATTTCAGAATCTGGTCTCTCACAGAGCATATTAATCTCAGTCTGGCTCAGTAAAATAAAGAAACGTCTGAATTAACTTAACGGCAATTGGGTGAGATGACGAATGTTTGGTAGTTAAGAAGTCAACAGCCTCAAAAAGAGGATCACAATGTGGAGAGAGGTTACCTTGTACTTTGATCATGGGCATCGTTTTGCAATAGAAAATGGACACATGTACTTGACCGGGGTACAAAACCTTCCGGATACGCATTAGTAGTCGTATCCACACTGCCTGGCCTAATGGAAAACATCCTAAAATACTACATGTATGATCAATACTAATACTATCATCATGATCACCTTCACCTACCATGATGATAGAGTCAGGGTCCTGTTATCAAGTCAAGTCAAGTCAAGTCAAGTGGGTTTTATTGTCATTTCAACTACATACAGAGTACACAGTGAAACGAAACAACGTTCCTCCAGGACCATGGTGCAACATAGACAGTGCATACAAGACACAAGTGCAACACAACACAAGTGCGAGCACCATTTCTCTGAACAAGAGTGGCCGCTGCGTGTTAACGCGCCGCCGACCGGAACCAGACATTGACAAAAGTTGAAGGCCACAGAGGATCCACTGGTGGATACTGGTGGATACCAAGCCCATCACTGGTCTGTTATTGGGTCAGTGTTTTCTTCGTGCTGTGGGGATGTAATTGAGGGTTTTTACTCTTGGCCCATGATTTCCCTCTTCAAAAAACATACACCACACCACCAAGGCCCTCACCTTGGGTCATGATCTACCTCTCCAAGTACACAGATGCTCAAATCTTCTGCCACTTTCTCTTAGAATTGATTATCGGATGTTGCTGCCTTCAACTTTTGTCAATGTAGTTTTGGCCACTTTCCTCTGGGTTCCTCAGTTCCACTGTGGATGCCTGTACCTTCACCCTGTTTTCATTACTGCAATAGTCTGTGATTGTTGCTTTGATGCTGTCTTTGCTCAGCGGAGGTTTAATTGAGGGTCTCTAATCTACGCCTCTGAACCTCCACTCCGTATCATAGAAACGGTCATGGTCATTTACCCGTTTAAAATGCTCCAATTGCTAATGGCTGACTAGATATGCTCTAATTCTCAACCATTCATGATAGAACCCACGCAGGACTGAGTAAACATGTATGAAGTCCTCCCAGCAGGCTGGTTAGTAGAGTGTTTTCTTCCTCTGCAGTTCCACTTCCACTTGACACGCTTGACATGCTGTTCCCCAAAGCTTCTCCTCCAGCCCCCAAACCCTAATCTCATCTCAAGGGAGTCCAGTCTGAAGCCTCCAGAGTGGGGCCAAAGAGCTCAGTCACGGTCTCCAAAACTGTTTTCATTCTCACCTCCGGCATGAGGCCTCCTCCAGCACGGGTCAGTCTGCTGACACTACTTTGGTACACCAGGGCTTAGAGAGGCCGAACATGGAGAAGCACCTGTGATTTGCTGGTGGATTGAAGTCTTGAACTTTGCTTTTATTTTGCGCACTACAAGATTATTAGTTTCCTCACAGGTTACGTAGAAAAGTACTTGTTATTTCTTAGGCAAACATTCCCATGATGCTAAGAATGAAAAAACATCCCCCATATATATATATATATATATATATATATATATATATATATATATATATATATATATATATATATATATAATTCTCAACCATTCATGAAAGAACCCATGCAGGAGTGAGTAGACATGTATGAAGTCCTCCCAGCAGGCTGGTTAGTAGAGCGTTTTCTTCCTCTGCAGTTCCACATCCACTTGTATGTATGTATGTATATGCGTATATGCATATATATATATATATATATATATATATATATATATATATATATATATATATATACACACACTACAGTTCCCACAATGTCATGCAAACCATGTGACATTTAGTACATTTATTTATTTATTATGTATTATTTATTTAATTTATTTATTTAATTTGTCTTCAAAGACAGTTTACCGTGTACCGCTTATTTTCCAACGTCTGCAACTGCTTTCAAAAAACCATGACATCTGTATTGCAGCAGTTCTGTATAAATACACATACCATAAAACCCCTAGCAGAAACCCATTAGATGTTGCTTTATAATGTCACAAATAGTCAAAAACAACACTTTATAACATTTTATTGTGTATTTTCCAGAGTATTATTATTAATTATTAATTATTATTATTATAAACATTATTCATCATTAGTTTAAACATGCTTTTAGAGTTTTTAGGGTTTTTGAATTACTAGCAGAAGAAGAAGAAGCAGAGGGCACTCTGCAATCGACTGGCTCCCTGTCTAGAGGGCATTCCTTTCATAATTCTAGGTAGGCTCTGCAAGCGATAAGTAGTTGGATGGATGGAAGATGTCTAGAAGGCTAACCTTTCAGCATCTGTAATGCTCTCACTGTCCATTTATCCTTCACCTTCATTTCACTAAAAAGAGAAGGAAAAGAATTTTATAGAAAAAGGTTATCAGTTCAGTAAATCCAGATTTACCAGTGTTACCAGGTCAAATTAGAGGAAGATGTCTGTCCATGTGGGAATGGCTTACATGTTGCAGCACAGCAGGGCATTTTCAATAAATACTGCCGGATATTTGACGACCTTGCTATTGCCAGCACAAATGGAAATAATTAATCAGATAATATTTTACAACCTGTGAAAGTGAATTAAAGTGAGAGTGACGGGGAGACTTGTAAACATGACAGTGTTTTAGTTTGCAGGTCAATTAACTGTGATTTCGAATTTATTTTTAGTATACATGTCAAGTTATTAAATTGAAATATTTACTTAGTGAGGTTGTTTTACTTAAATAGGTAATTGGTTTACATAAAAATCACTAAAATGCTTCTATTTTGTTTTCATTGAAATTGAATTTTATATCATAGCCCCCAATTTTTTGTATTATTATTTTTATTTAATTTCATCCTATTTTTCACCCATTTTCCCACCAGTTTGGACCGCCAATTACCCAACCCGTACGTACTCCACCCCCCACCCCATTGCATGCAATGCCACTGGCACTAGTGAGGCCGGACCAACACACGCCCCCTCTGATGCGCGCACAGTCAAGCCTCTCGCCTCAGTGCCGCTGATGCCACATCACCGGGCAACCAGTGCGCCTGGAGGACAGCGCTGCATACCCAGCCTGCAGACGCCAGAGACGGCCAGCACCGCAGTGAAGTCATGTAGGGAGAGAGCACCATCTACCCACCCTAGTGAGAGCAAGGCCAAATGTGTTCACTCAGGGCCTCGGCTGCCGATGACTAGCAGCATGACAGGGATTTGATCCAGCGGTCCTCTGACCATTCAGGGCCACCCCCTAATTTTTGGTTGCATATCAGTCATAGTCCATGACTGTTTATTTCATGAGTAATAAAGAAATGTATATCCCAAGTAATAATTAGATTTACATTCTCCCAAGTGGTGCAGCTGTCTAAGCACTGGTGCTATCATCGAGGGATTGCAGATTCAACTGCCCTTGCTCTCTCTGGGAGGGTAGGATGACCCTCCCTCTCTCACTGTACTCAGAGCAATGCTCTTGTCAGGGCAGGAGTCTGTTAGCTGATGTGACACAACTGGCAATTAGTGTTCCCCTCCAAGTGTGTTCAGCTGATGTTGCTTTTAGCAGCAGATGCTGGTTTCATTTGGCTGGTTTCATTCGACTCAGAGGAACACATGCTAAACCTCCTATCACTGGTAGAATCATGCGATTGGAGGTGTCTGAACTAGTGGGGGGGGAATGGGAAATGAGACAACTGGCGAGGAAAAACCTTGATAGAATGTAGTCCAAACATGAAAACCGTTTTGGCTTTCAGAGCTTGAGATTTTAGAGTCTCATAACTTCTAATGGAGATATCTTCAACAAAAAAAACCTAGATTTTGTATAGAAATATAAAATTTGAGACCCAGCTGGCCACCAATGTTAACATCAACACAATGTAACATTCACATACAATATTAAATTGTAATGTGGTCGGTTTTAAGGTTAATTATGTGTTTTAAGGTACTATGTGAAGGGTTTTTACAGGCCACTAAACACATAGCACAAATAATATAGATAGAGAAATCTACTACGGTATAACATTTTGGCATAACTTTGTATGAGTAATTATTAAATATATTAAATTACAGCATAACATTTACATTTACATTTAAGGCATTTAGCAGACGCTCTTATCCAGAGCGACTTACAAAAGTGCTTTGCTATTTACTTAAGAATAACCTCAGCTAGTTTGAAAAGGCTAAAATTCAAAGATACCTCTAAGTTTAGACATTACTTGACACAAGTTAATAGGGTGACCACTCTGCTATTCGCCCAAGTATTCTCAGAAGAGGAGGGTCTTCAGTCTGTGTTTGAAGACAGCGAGCGACTTGGCCGTTCGGACACTCAGGGCAAGTTCGTTCCACGACTTTGGTGCCTGGACGTTTGTCTTCCGTGGATTTTGAGGGATGGCGGGTCGAGCTGAGCCGTACTTGAAGCTTGAAGGGCTCTTGGTGCGGATCGGCTTTTGACCATTGCCATCAAGTACAGAGGGGCTGGTCCAGTCTTGGCTTTGTAGGCCAGCGTCAGGATTTTGAATCTGATGTGGGCAGCATCTACAGGAAGCCAGTGAAGAGAACGCAGCAGTGGAGTGACATGGCTGAATTTAGGAACGTTGAAGACGACCCGTGCTGCTGCGTTCTGGATGAGTTGCAGGGGCCTGATGGTGTGCAGAGGGAGACCAGCCAGAAGAGAGTTGCAGTAGTCAAGTCTTGAAATGACAAGAGACTGAACAAACAAGAGTATATCGAATAACATTGAAATTTCACTTTCATTTCCAATGTTTCCAGCATTTCTAGGGAAGCTAGGCAGCTGATAAAACAAAGAAAGCAAGAAAGAAAGAAGAAAAGGAAATTTCAGATATGTCCAGAATGACATACCAAGTCAGAGAGGATTCTAAAATGACTGAGAAAGCTGAATGGCTACAGTATGTTATTTAGCATTTATTCATTTCTTGTGCTGCAAATATTTGAAAAACATTCGTCTTGTTTTTTCCACTCGCAGAGAGCTTCAGATGAGGCCATACGAGCTGTGTGAATGGGCACAATCCCAGGACAGTAAATATTCACTTATGTCAGCAAGTCATGGGGGGGACTTTAGAAAGGTCACACATGCTTGAGAGATCATGCTGGGTGGAAATTGGTCTCTGCTCACGCATCGCGTTGCCTGGCTGCACTAAGAGGCCGATTTGGACATAGTCAAGCTGAGCACTTTTGTGACAAATTTCTCGCAGAATTGCAGACATCCCACCACTAATGTTTCTGACACTTTCTGTATTTCACCCCACATTACATCTGATCGAGGGACTCCAGTTCTCAGTGGCTGTCTTGTGAAGCGGCACACCACTCGGGAGATGCTCTTCTGAACGGGTTATTGGCTGTGCTTGCGTTGACCTCAAGTGCCTGATTGGGAATTCAAACAAAAGAGGGAAAATAAAAGTGTGTCTAAAAGTGTGAGGTGTTCTTCTAGATGCTGGCTAAAGTGGTCAGCTCTTTTCTATGCGCAAAGATTTGCACAATTCATGAAGATTAGTGCATATGAATATGGATTAGACGCATGAGTTGCTCAGGCGTCTGACTGTGTTTTTTTATTATCGGAGCACAAGGCAGATACTTGTGGAAAATTAGCCATTTCCTGTTGCCTTATGCTAATCGGCCTCAGTTATATAACCTTTAATTTGACGGATTCTGTGATTTCAGGAGAAACAATGTTTGTTAGGAGGCTGAATACATTAACCAGCAGAGCAGAAATAAAGCACATGTTCTGCCTCCTCTGACGTCTTTAAAAAGCATTCATTCAACCCAAAATATAATCCCACTGAGCTCTGGAGATTAAGATATTTTGCATGCTAATACCCTCCTGTGCAATTTTAAACATTAATAACTTTAAAGATTATGTGCTGACATAGTATTTGTTCTCCTTCTCTCTCTCTCTCTCATTCCCCTTTTTCTCTCTCTAGCTCTTCACGTCTATGCACATCTCTCCTTGTCAACAATATAGAGAGGCTCAAGCTGCCTATGAGCACTTTGGGTCAAGCAGTGTGTTCACTGAGCAAAAGTTCAAGAGCCCTTTCTGACTCATTCCCTGTATATCAGGAAGGCAAGCTTGGTGGAACTGTCATAAATAATTGTTGCAAAAGCCTGTAGTAAACATGTGGAAGGAAATGTGGATGCATATTAAATTTGGAAGATTCAAACATGAATAATTAAAATACATATCTAAATTTAAAATGGTACAATTTTTTCCATCTGGAAAATATGCAAGATTAAAGAGTCCAATACCATGGAAAACCAAATGCTCTTCACTTCTTTACAGAACTTAAATACGTTTAATGTGGTATTTAAACTATTAAAAAAATTACTGAATGATGGGGCCCATTTGGGAAGTCCAACTGGGTCCCAGTAACAACACATTTACGAACCCACTCAGAGCCCTTGCCCACCTGGACCTTACCTAGCACCACATTACGCCTATATGAACCCCACATGAGCTTGTTGGCTGGGACCAGCAACTGCCTCTTTTTGAAGTGACGCCGAAGCAACGTCATCAGGCAACCAACCCGGTCGCAGTTAAGCCACAGGTACCCAGCTCTAATGGCCAGCATCACACTGAAGTGATGATGTAGGAACAGAGAGAAGCATCTACCCACTTCCAGAGAGAAAGTAGATTTATAAGATTTTTCAAACTTTCAGCTTGAATTTAAGGGATTTAACAAAAATATTGCATTAACTGTTTAAAAATTTGTCATTTTTATGTAGTTCATTTATTTTCAGAGCTTCAAAAGCAATTGGACAATTAACAAACAAGCTGATTATTGGCCAGACCTGTTCCCCTCAATAATCCCTAATAAATTAAGGAGAGAAAAAGGTCAGAAGTTGTTGATGCAAGATACTTCAAGAGTAGCCAAATCAACTATTTGCTGATTCTGAAAAAGACAGAAGGCACCGGTGAGCTCAGCCACAGCAAACCACCTAGACGACTCTAGAAGAACGGAAGTGAACGGTCGCAGAATTCTTTCCTTGGTGAAGAAAACGCCTTCACAACATCTAGTCAAGTCAAGAATACTCTCCTGAACACTCAAGAGCACTCTGTCAAAGTCTCAAGAGACGCCTTTATGAATGTACATACAGATGGTTTTCTTCAAGATCAATCTGAGCTTGAGTTTGGAGACAGAAGGGAAGTGTTCTTAAGCATGGTGTAGGCAACGTTGTGGCATGGGCATGTCTGGCTGGACGTGGAACTGGGTCACTGGTGTTTACTGATGATAGTAGTAGCAGGATGTAATCTGAAGTGTAAAGAGCTGTACCTTCTGCTCAGATTCAGTCAAATGCTAATGACCCAAACATTCTGAGAAAGCAACCCAAGAGCTTCTTAAGGCAAAGAAATGAAAAGTTCTTAAAAGGTAAAGTCAAGTCACCTGACCTCAACCCATCTGAGCAGCAGAAAAACCCACAAGCAAATAGCAACCAAATGTGGCTGCAGTAATAGCCTGGCAAAGCATCTCAGCAGAGGAAACTCAGCATTTGGTGATGTCCAGGGGTTGCTCAATTACTTTTGAGCCATAGAGGCACAATGTTAAGATGGCAATAACAATACAGTAAACTCATTGAATTTAAGCTGAAATATTACATTCATATTTGGACTGCTTCATTTCAAAGAGGCAAACATGACATAAATTGTTACTGTCCAAATATTTATGGACCTGACTGCATCTGAGCATATCTTTTTACTTTATTGCAGTAGTTGTAATGTGTTCTTCTGAATCTTAAATCTCAAACACTGATCCAGCAAGACATGCCCGAGATGCTGTCACTATGCGAGACATCTGCTTTAAAGCATATGCAGTGCAACCTGCTTTGAGGCGTATTTGTGAGCAGGATGCAGGAGGTGTAGCTGGAGCTTCAGACATGGGACCTGGGAAGAACCTGGCAAGACCTCAGCTTCTCTTTCACCTGGCTGCCGGATCAGAAGCTCAGTTGAACACTGCGTAAGGGGGTTCCGGGAGCTCCAGGGCCAGATGGCATAAAGGTAACATAATTATTCAGCCCATTAGCCAGCCTAATTAAACACTCCCCTCATACAGCTCCATTGCTGTCTTTTATAACTGTAGTATATCTTACAAACGACTATATATATATATATATATATATATATATATATATATATATATATATATATATATAGTATCCTAATTTTAAGTTAGACAATTGCACAGGAAACTTTATTTAGTTGGTAGGATTTCATTCAAGGTCACTTTACTGAAGTCCTCTGAGAAGCCCATGATGTGCACACTGTATTTTTTTAAATATGTAATTATTTATTTTGTTTGTTTGTTTGTTTGTTTGTTTTAAGTTAGTTATTTAGTTAGTTGGTTTTTGTCACAGAGTTCATTGACTATTTAATTGTTTTTTTCTTTTTAATCCTGTAGTCTGACGGGATTATATATATATATA
Organism: Salminus brasiliensis; assembly: GCF_030463535.1. Taxonomy (NCBI): domain Eukaryota; kingdom Metazoa; phylum Chordata; class Actinopteri; order Characiformes; family Bryconidae; genus Salminus; species Salminus brasiliensis. The sequence continues at coordinate 28,283,406 of NC_132896.1, read as the reverse complement.
TATATATATATATATATATATATATATATATATATATATATATATATATATATATATTAAAAACATAGGATAAAACTTTATAATTATAGAGAACTGTGCAAATGTAGCTTGCTAACCGCTAATGACACATTTAAAGGCATGCTCATTTCCTGACAGAAAAGTCTGAAATGTCATCTAGGCTGACAAAAAATGTGTAGTTTCTCAGTACAGATTCTATTATTATAACCACTTTGTGAAGCATTATGAATGGGCCCATTACACTTGTGATAATTAATATGAATTAATTATTATTAATTCATAAATATGGCACTTGCATGAGTGCTTCCGACACCATGGTGTTGCTCACTGTAATATTTCCAGTCAAGAATTGTTCTAAAACTGACCACTGATAAAGAGCAGTATGGTCAGGTGCATGGTCAGGTGTGTACAGTAGTCAGCGCACTGTAACTGTATGTGATTTGCAATTTCATTTAATGGCAATAGATTTTACAACATATACCACCAGCTCCTGTGGCATCACATTAATATGACGGACCTAAAGCCTTCATATTCTTCTGGTCGCTCTAAATGGAGGAGAAAAATAAGGGCTATTTTCCAGTTAACTGTAAAATATTGGACTTTGGGTTTGTTCGTGAGACTCAAAAGCCGACTGCCAACATACAAAGCCCGCTTTGAAAGCACCACCCCAGGGAGTTTTATACCTACACTTTTGATCAGGTATTATTCCCCAGGTTATAAAAGTCTCGAAGTTGAAAAGTGTTTCATGTGTCAATAAAGAGGAGTTATAAGTAGCGATTTCGAAGTTCATTCCCTGTTGTGGCAACTTCAAAATCACATGTTTTATGTATGAGAGCTTGGGAAACAAACAAAGCGAAGGGAACACCAACCTGCAGTAGGAAGCAACCTGTTTGAACAGTGTCAAACCTGAACGGTAAAGAAAGGGCCTTTTAAGTTGTCCCAGTAGACTGCTGTTCAATTACATCTTTAAAAACAGTGAGGCCTTTTTCCCTGGAAAGGTTTGGTCTCTCTTACCTTGTAAAAAATAATTAGGCACAAATAAGCATGCTGATTCCAAACGCAATTAGTGAAATAATAGATGCTGCTTTAGATGTGACCAAAACAGAATGCGGTGTTAGGAACAGAGAGACAGACAAAGAGAGAGAGAGAGAGAAAGAGAGAGAGAGGTCAAAGTGGCTTTTTGCACTGTTGCTCTGTTCCTGTGCCTCCAGGCTTCTGTGGTGGTCTTTACTAAAGTCAGAGAGTGGAAAACAAACACATTCTTATGCTCAGCCATAAAACCATTATCCATAAACTCAACTTTTGAGACTTTCTTTTATTAGTGAATAAAAATGGTAACTTTACAGATTCATCTGCTTAAAGCTTTTGCATGGAAGTCGAGTGTGATATCATTATTCCGCATTATTATTCAATATTATTTCAAAGTTGTATATCAAAACAATGGTGTATTACATTGCCTCATTCAGTTTTAGTGCTGATGTCAGGTAGCACTTTAGAATGTAGTTTTACAATGTAAATATCTAGCTAGCTAACTGTGGTTATGTTTAGTTTGTTATGTAGATGTAATTGCATTGCTAGCTAACTGTAGCTGTTGTAAGTATGTGGTAAGTATCAGGGCAGTGGTGGCTCAGCGGTTAGAGCGGCAGGCTATCGATAACAGGGTTGTGGGTTTGATTCCTGGGCTTGGCAAGCTGCCACTGTTGGGCCCTTGAGCAAGGCCCTTTACCCTCCCTGCTCCCCGGGCGCTGGAGTTGGCTACCCACCGCTGTGTGTGTGTGTGTGTTCTCTACCACAGATGGGTTAAATGCAAAGGACACATTTCACTGTACAGTGACACTGTACAGCATCAATTTTGTGAATAGAATTAGCTAGTAACTGTAGCTGTTGTATTAGCTTTGTTTTGGATGTAATTGCCTTGCTGTCTGAATTAGTGTTTGTGGGTGTAATTAGCTAGATAGTTAACTGTAGCTAATGTTTTAATTGTTTTTTTAATGTAATTACCTGTGTTGGCTAACTGTAGCTGTTGTTTACATTAGTTTTTCGTACATACTTAGCTAGCAAACTAACTGTAGTTATTGTATCAATTTGTTTTGTGGATATAATTCACCAGCTATTTGTTATAGCTATTGTATTAGTTTGTTTTGTGGACGTAATTAGTTTTCTTGGTGTAATTCGCTAGCTATTAACTGTAGCTAATGTATTAGTTTTGTGGATGTAATCATTTTGCTAGTTAGCGAGGTGTTGTATTAGTTTGTGTTTTGTATGTAATAAGCTAGATAGCTAACATAGATAATGGTTTTGTTTGTTTTCTTAATGGAATTAGCTAATTAACTGTAGATATTTTGTTTTGTGGATGTAATTAGCTAGCTAACTGGAGCTGTTGTATTAGTGTGTTTTGTAGATGTAATTGGCTAGCTAGTTAATTGTAGTTGCTGTTAGCTAATTACATAACCCAACATTTTTATTCTATTCTATTCTATATTCTATTCTATTTTTTATGATAGATTTTTAGCTGATTTATCTTATGCACTAGTCTTCATTAGTTATTAATGAAGTACAATGCATTATTTACTTTCAGAGGTACTACGTTTGTGCATTATTTGCTGTAGCATAGTTAGGATACCATATTTATAACAACCATACTGTTGTGTGTCTCCTGTATTTCTTCACAAAAAGTTTTTCCAATAAAGAAACTTCTCGAAGACGTATTTTAAATCATTAAACGCTGTTAAGGAAACTTCAACAGGAGTCACATGAGGGCATAGCTCAAATCCCTTGAATGTTGCATGTATAAAACAATGCATCAATCTGAATCAGAACATTAATAATTGTTTACAGCACACACTTAAGGGTCCTGCCCCGTCTGATGACAGAATCCCAGTCAGAAATTGTCAGACTAATTAGATTAGCTCATGCTCTTCCAGCTTATTCAGAATAACGTCAGAATGCCAGGGATGACCTAGGGGAGTTTGTGTTCCAGACCTTAAATGACAGATCGTTTGAGCGTGGGTGGGTTTTGCATAATGATCAGTGTCGCATACAGATGAACCGGGACTCTGAAGAGGGTGCATGGGTTCCCAGGGAGCTCCTGGAGGTTACGTTCCAGGAAAAGATCAAAGGTTGATTATGAACTGACATGGATGCATGTCTCTATCTCATTCTTTTTTCTTTTTTTTATGAGAGTCAAAATTACTCATCAGGGAATTTTTAGCATGAGCTAATGTACATTTTTCACACATAGTTGGGGCTCTGTACTTCATCATAGAAAGGCGGGGAAAAAACAAATGTAATTATTCTCTAATGCTTTGTTTACCATTCCTACATGACCCAGATTCAACCAATATTCGTGCAGTAAACCTAATACAGAAGCAAAGCCAATTCCTCAATGGTTAAAATGTAAAAATGCCAAAGAAGTTTATGCTTTGTGGCATCCCATTTCACTGCAATGCTTGTGCAACTCTCCCGGGACCCACATTTCATTGAATATCAAAAGCTTAGATAGTGGTACTGTTTCCCACTAATGGATGAATGTTCAGATTTAGGAACATGTTTAAGGGAGAAAGAAAAAAGTTATTTCAAGTGTATGCATGATGAAATTATTATGATGTAAAGTTTATGATTATGATGTAAAGTTCTGAGTGTTTTGATGTGAATGACTCCATTCTGGAGAAACGATTGAGTTACAATGGTTTTCAGTGGTGTTAATAGAGACCAGACTACTGAAATATTAATTGTCTATAAAAAATCCTTCACAGAAAGATAGCAAACTGAAAAGTCCAGACAAAGACAAAACTGAAGACATTTTATTTATGCTTTTTTAAATAAGCATGTTCACACATACACTTTTATTAGTGATAAAATTCGATTATAATATGTAGCCTTCAGAAATCCAACCTTCTGCAAACTTTGTTTGTTCTCTTGTTGTTTTTTTTCCCCCCATCATTTTAACACTTAGCCTTGTTGTGCAATAAGGGACTTTCTTTACTGTTTCTGTTGTTTTGCTGTGTTCCGTATATCCAGTGGTGGAATGTAGTGGAGTCAATCCTATAGTGGAGATGTTTTGAATGTTGTATTCTCTTAGCATGAGGTTAGCATGAAGTGTGAGAATAACGAGAAATACCTCCATGCGGTCTTCTAGCTAACTGTAGTTGTTGTTTTAGTTTACTGTGTGGATGTAATTAACAAGTCACCGTATTATGTTATACAGTGGTTTTAATTACTGTCTCATATTTCTTTATCATTTCAATTATTTGATGATTAAAGTCTTAGATTTTGATTCCAAATGGTGCCAAAATGTTTTTCTGTCCTTTTTCTCTTTAGACTATAAAACATTTTCAGACAAACTGTTTCAGTGGTTACAAATATACTGTTTGTTATGTATTTTGCCCTATAATGTTTTTACAACCACCCATGCTGGACTACAAATAGCAGGCATTGTAAAGAAAATACCATTACCATACCACTATTTTTTTCCTGTTTACCAATGTCTTTCCATTATCAACCCAAAAGACATGTTTAGGTTTACATTGCAACCCCTGTTTCCTACCAGTACTGTAAATAGATCAGTATGTTTCTCTGTAATCCCTTTCATGTACAACCACATTGTTTTATTTATTGAATTTACTGAATTATGTAATTATTTAAAATGGTAGAATTGTCCTAATATTGCTTGTTCCATTTACTTCCACTTTAGGAGCCATAAAAGAAATGCTGAAAAATAATTCCAAAGAAAGTTTCAGCTAAACCACTTTCTGCAAAATATCCGAACCAGAGAAGCATCTTCAACATAGCTAATTTGTGCTACAGTATCCTAATGATGCAGTGCGGGGTGGTATTTATTTAAATATCTGGCTGGAGGCGAGTGAAAGAACACATAGAGGCGATTACTGTCAGCCTCTCCTTATCAGCGCCCTATTAGCTTTCCCAGCGTTCCCGCCTCGCGTAATCCCAACAGGCTATGTATAGCATGGCACCTTAAGACATCCAACAGATATACATTTTCCTTTGTCTCCATTAACACGACTGCCTTAATCCTAACACAGTGGCCCTGCTAATGCAACATCAAGGAAGCAGATGGCAACTGCTAATCCAAAGCACTTTGGAGAGCTCCGGATAGCACTGGATACAACCGAGCTGGAAAATGAGCAAATCCTAAACGGAGAAAGCAAAGATGTCAATTCATACTGGAATAGAACGTGACACTTGGTGTAAGGGCTGTCATGGTGGGGGGTATCGTGCACAAGGATTTGCAGTGTGTTCTTGGCCTTTCTCCATTCAACGCAGCCAAACCCTGGGAGGTAAGCTTAGTACCCACGTTGCACCTTCAACCATGTAATCAGAAAATTAATTTCAAATTAATTTAGTCTCTAGACAACCTGAGAGAAATCCCTTTGTTTTGTTGTGTAAGAAGTTTTCCGAGGGCATGAGAGAGCCAAACTACAAAGGTTAAAAGGTTAAAACCATTTTTGGATGTCAATAATAGAAAATTATACCAAGGACCATTTAGAAAGGTTTATTACACACTAAGGTATATTATTCAGTAACTACAGGGACTTCTGTACTGGTGTAGTCAAACTGGTGGGGCTATTTTTCTGGGGTAATAGAAGTTTGTAGTAAAACCTTCGGCCTGTCGGTGGTCCATAGGTTTTTTAAGGGGTTAAGACATAGAAAATAGACTGCTGTATATACATCCAGTAAAAATCCATCAGCAATCTAATTTGACAGTAATCAGTTGTTATTTGCAAAGCATACTGTGAAAGTGACTAGACCTGTCTCAAATGCTGCCCTAAGCCCGGTGTCCAGCACAGTTTATTGGTCTACCTTGCTCAAGCCCTGCCTATAAACCTTTTTCTATTTAAAAACAGCACTGTTAAGCCAGCCAGCCTGATTTTCCGAATCTTTTTCATGCTCTCTTTGTTTGTAGGTTTTTCTTTTTATTTATTTAGTGACAAAGACTTTCCCTAGCCCTGCCCCAAATGCTGCCCTAAGCCCCGTGGTCCTCCCCAAGATGTGTGTATGTTAAGGGTTAGAGACCTCAAGGTCGCTGTGTTTGAATGACAGCATTTGTTGTAATCCGCAGCGTGATAGCTCAGCTCCAAATTCAACAATATTTCAAATGTCTGTAACCCTTTGCTATCTACAGTAGACTCCTGTTTTATGTCATTTTAGTCTTACTTTGAAAAAGAAATTACAATACAATGCTGTATATAAACAGAGCAGTTTACTATAGTAATACATTATTGCAGCAGTTTCAGTAATGTATATAAACAGCACCGTACAGGAGAAATTACATCAAGTTAATTACTGAGGTTTTACTGGGACGTTTTACAGTGCAGAAATACAAAGTCGGTCGTGAAGGGCCAGCGTCCAGCATAGTTTATTGATTTACCTTCCTCAAGCCCAGCTTCTAAACCTTTTTTATTTCACAAAGCCCATTTACCACCCCTTACCTTTACCTACGCCCACATGGAATAATTTAGCAGAATTCAAGGATATGTGCAGAACAGAAAAGTTAATAAATTACTTCTTTTTTAACAATGTTAAGTAAGCCAGCCTGATGGAGCAAAATCCTGATGGAGATTTTGTTTATGGTTTTTTTCCAATTTCTAATTTCCACTAGTGAGCACTCCACCTATCACACAATGCCACCAATGCTAGGAGGATAAATGCTGGCATGTGTGTCCTCCAAATCACAAGATGGAATGCCAATCATGCTCTCTGGAACTTTTGGCCATGGATGTCTTTGGCATCATTTGGGATTGAGCTGGCAATCTCTCGGTTATAGGGCCAACTCTTAGACAGTTGCATCACTCCTCATTAAGCAGCTGTTTCACCAAAGAGACCCTGAAACAAAAAATCATCCATTGTTTAATCATGTTAAAAAAGTGAAATTCTTATATTTGTATTTCCAACATTTTCATGAGGTGAAATCATCAATAACAGAAAAGTTAATAACTGACAGGGCAGTGGTGGCTCAGCAGTTAGAGCGCAGGGCTATTGATAACAGGGTTGTGGGTTCGATTCCTGGGCTAGCTGCCACTGTTGGGCCCTTGAGCAAGGCCCTTAACCCTCTCTGCTCCCCGGGCGCTGGAGTTGGCTGCCCACCCCTCTGGGTGTGTGTGTACTCACTGCCCCTAGTTCACTAGTGTGTGTGTTCACTGTTTAATGGAGGACACATTTCGCTGTACAGTGTACCGTGACAAATATGTGTACCTTTACCTTTAATAATGTTGATCATATGAAAGTTCATGGCAAACCTCATGACTGTACAACACAACTCACAACTCACGAGTTTTACCTCTATAATGGGTAACAACACTAAAGACGTCCAGATTTGCCTGCTGTCCTACCTCCAGAGGACATAAACAATATAACCCTACGCCAGTGGTGTAAGGCTAGGTGCCCCCATATCCACGTGATTGCAGTTTTTCAGCATTGAGTTTTTCAACTGCATTCTCTCACTCTCTTTACAAAACCTTGGGGCTAACTGTATTGTTTGTGACCCTTGAAATTAGTAAGGACAACAGAATTAGAGCCGCTGCCTGTATGATGGATTACTTCAGTACATGCTGTCAGGTGTAGCAGCGGCACAGAACATGTGCATGTAGCGCGGTGCACATTTCCCCATGTTGTTGCTCTCAGGTTTCCTGGAATCGAGCAGCTTTGGCGCCTCCAATCTCATGTTCAGAAGTACTTATGCAAGAATTCTTTACTTTAAATCCGCTTGCCGTGATTTTAAGCAGGCCTGTCTCCGACTCCGCTGTTGGAGCCTCAGGGAGACGGGGTGTTTGTTGCCGTCTTTGTGGTGTGATATTCCTTTTGACAGCATTAATCTCACTTTAAAAAGAAAAGATGTTTAAGTACGTTGCTGATTAGGCGGTGAAGCGCCTCTTGGTAATGGATGCGGTTTAGTAATTACCCATTCAGTTTCACCATCTCATTTGCTTATTACCTATCCACTTCATCGCTGCAGCCATACACAGCGCATTCCATTATTCAGCCATTTCGCGAGAATACCCTCATTTTCCCCACACATTAAGACCAGACCTCGCTGGATAAGATGTGCTGTGCATACTGACAGTGTCCCTTAGGAAAGAGCACATGAGTCAACCACCCAACCTTCGAGGAGTGTGTTCACTGAGGTGGTCTACAGCATGCTAAGCACTGCATTGCCTAATGTACTGGTGTTTATGGGCCTACACATCTACAGAGATGCACTTGCTCACCTTACTTTCTGGGAAGTGGTCAGCTAAAACATTTTCACGAAGCATTGTAGGCTCAAAAACGGTCACATGATGTCAGAGAAGAACCTCATTGGGTTCCCTAAAGAACTATTATGGTTAAAGAAATATTTAAGTGAATAATCTTTAAATTGATGAAGAACCTCAGCCTCAAGGCAAGTATTTTAAAGGTTCTGCACACTGGCCCATCTCTTTTACAAAGATACTGTATTTCTTCATGAAACCAAAAGTGTTTTTTTTATTTATTTTTTTTTTCATGCCATAACTCAAAGAACCTTTTGTAGCACCTTCATTTTTATTTTAGGAGTGTTGTATGCTCACTTTTTGTTTTACCCTATTTGCATATGAAATTACATTTCTTATATTACACTAGGCTTAGGATTTGCCCATTTTACCATCATTATACATCAGTATTATTCACTTTAGTATGTACATTCTTTATATAAAAGGAAGGAGGGCACAGCTACAGGGGTGTCTTGGGGTGTTCTTGCCCAACCCCACATGGAAATTAGGCCCCCCAGGTGGGTGAGGTTACATTGTAGGGTCAGTAGAGAATAACAAAAAAGGACTGATTGGTACTATTTTAGTAAAAGAAATCAGCTTTCCATGATCTGGGCCCTTTAAAAGTTCAGCAAATATGTGTTGAACATTTAATTCCAGGATGTTTTAAGTATTTTTCTAATGACATAGCTGGGTGATTTTCAACTGGGGGCTCTTTGCACCATCTTACCTTTTAAAAAAAAGTTAAAACTTAATAATGGCTCAAGACTGAGCTTATATAGATTAAAATATTTTTATATTTACACTACATGGACAAACATTGGGACAGCAGCTGCTTCATGTTTTCTTTTAAAAGCAATTGTATTAAAAGATTATAATAAGATAATATAATAAATAAGTATTAAAAACCTTGTTTTGTTGTAGTAACTCTCTCTTCTGTCCAGGAAAGACATTCAATAGATCCTGGAGCATTGCTGTGAGGATTTGATTGCATTTAGAGACAAGCACACAGAAGTGAGATCAGAATATTGGATGATCACCACCCCACCTCCCTCCAAACTCCCCAACTCATTCCATGAGTGAATTCTGAAATGGAGCACCATCATTCCAGAGAGCACAGTTTCTCTCTGGAGCAGATAAACATGAACCTACCCCAGCTAGAGGGGTATAAAGCTCCCCTGCATTGAGCTGTGGAGCTTTATACCCCTCTAGCTGGAGCAGGTTCATGTTTATCTGCTCTAGAGAGTCCTATTCTTTTCTCCTATTCTCAGCAATGGGTGCAACTTACCTAGCTGAACACATTCATTAAAAGGGGTGTCCACAAACATTTGAACACAATTCCAAGCGTTCACTTACTTTTTCAGGACTTACAAGATCATTTCCCCTTTCCCCCATTTTTCTTTAATATACAGCATGTATTTTTGGTAGTGCATTAAGTGATATATGTAATTTAATTAGCTAAACTACGCTCGTAATACAGTATTTCTAACATGACCTGGGGACATAAAGGTTCCTTTAATTGAAGAACCACCCAGCTACAAAGACGCAGGCAACTGGTAGTGTCACTTCACTCCAGTGATGTCTTGCAATGGACAGAATGCTTGCTCGCTGCCCTCCAGCAAGTAAAGTACTGCAAGCTGTGCCTTGCCCAAACGATTCCCATTAGCTAAGGTTTAACAGCAGGTAATCTAAACTACCTAGCATTTTAAAAGCAGCATGCTTAACAGCACTTACAGCAATAAAACATTGTTACTTCCTCAGTAATGATCGCTCATTACTAAATGAATCAATAGTACATGAATCATTTCATGTGTTCCATTCATGTTAGCAACTCACAGGGAACCACAAAAGTGATTTCAGCCAACAGGAGCACATATATGATGTGGAGTTACCTTGCAAAGTGGACCACCACCACATCGCACAAGGTGAACAGTCTGAAAGCAGCTTGAAAGAGGGTATTTTTAGTTCTGTAAAGGGGTGATTTGTGATGTTTTCTTAACTTAAAGCCCTTCAAATCAAGCCCTGCTTGAAATCAAGGTCCACCTTCCTGGAGTATAACTACTGTAGAGAAACCAACAATCTGAAAGTGAGACATATTCAATATTATGGCTTTATTTAAGGAAAAGCTCATGTTATGCAGTGTAGCCATCCTCTAGTCTGACATCAGTCGTCAGTTTCTGACCACAGACACACTCTTGGCTTGGTATTGTTGGCTGGCAGACCACTCTCGACCTAGAAATGACATGACGTGTGTAAAACCCCCAGCAACACATTCATAGCAACACCACACATTGTCCCATGTCAGTGTCACTGCTGAGCTGTAATAATATCTGGACAGTGCTGTGGTCAGAAATTGAACAATGATGAGTGGGGTGGTTGGCAAATTGTGCCTGACACCAGATAGACTAGGTCAGAAATTGAACATGTGTATAGTGGCTCTAGAAGGTACATGGATCTCATAATTGAACATGTGTATAGTGGACCTTAAGGTGACATGGATCACATAAGTGAAGATCAGCATAGTAAACCTTGAAGGTACATCGATCTCCAATTTGAAGATCTGCATAGTGAGCGTAAAAGGTACACAGATCTTATAATTGTAGACCTAGATAGTAGACCTTGAGGGGACATGGATCACATAATTGCACATATCTGTAGTAGGCCTTGAAGGTACATGGATTTCACAACTGAAGATCTGTACAGTGAACCTAGCAGGTACATGGATCACATAAGTGAAGATCAGCATAGTAAACCTAGCAGGTACATGGATCTCACAACTGAAGATCTGTATAGTGGGCCTAAAAGGTACACAGATCTCATAATAGTAGACCTGTATTGTAGATCTTTGAGGGTACATGGATCACATAATTGCAGATCTCTGTGGTGGGCCTTGAAGGTACATGGATCTCACAACTAATGATTTGTATATTGGGCCATGAAAGGTACATGGATCTTACAACTGAAGATCAGTATAGTAGACCTAGAAAGTACATGGCTCTCACAAAGTGGCCAGGGAGTACATATGTCAAATGTAATAATACAGTGTGCCCAACTTTGACCTTGCTTGCCCTCCCTGCTGTTATCTGTGCCGTCCCTTGTGACCAGCTCATTTTCTACTGTTACTGCTATAATTACAATCACAAAGAAAATGGGTAGGGTCCCTATTGTGATGCTCAATGGACGCCAGTGATAGTAATTAAGTAATGAGTGTGGTAGACTTTGCCCTTCTCTTCTGTCTCTCCTCTAAGTTCACAGTGACCTATTTAACTTTTGTTCCCTGTGCCTGCAACTCGGCTAATTTGCATAAGGGAGTGTGTCAATAGGCCTCATTAATACATTCATTAATGTCAGGGAAATCTAATTTGGAAAGCTGAATTATTTAAAATCCCACAGACACCTGCTGCACTCAGGTACCGTTCGGTGCCTTCACCAATACGTCCATCTCTCACTCAGCAGGGGACAGATTTACAGACTGAGAATGAATGGTGGAGTCTTATGAGGTCTGCCTGTGTACGTGTGTCTGTGAGAAAAAGAGAGAGAGAGAGAGAGAGAGAGAGAGAGAGAGAGAGAGAGAGAGAGAGAGATTGATGAAGTGGCAGAAGGAGAACATGTGGGGTTTGATCCTTTTTTTCTGTACGTGAATCAGCTTTTCAATGAAGAAAGCCACTTACGGCATGCAAATGTTAAGCTTCAGATAATTGCAGATGACGTTTCTTGTTTTAACAAATGGTACACAAAGCAGTGATTATTCACAAGAGGCTGAAAGGTCAGAAATTATTCATCAAGGAAAATGTCTGTGACATTCAGCTTTTGTGAGAAGAGAGAAAGCTGTAAATACTGTTTAATGGAAAAGGACCTGGTAGCCTCGGACCTCCACTTGTTTTTCTGGAGTTCTGTAAAGGTGGCTTCCTTTAAGTCACCCTCTTTTATCACAGGAGGTCAAATAGTAATGGTAGTAGTAATAATGATAGTAGTAGTCAAAGTAGTTGTAGTAGACATAAAAGAACCACTTTTGTTTCTATTAAGAACTGTGTTTGTAATACAGATGGATGCAAACAATCAGTAAATTTGTGAGGAACCTAACATCCAGTAAAGGTTCTTGGACCAAGGACCTAGAATTGGGTATGGATGTCTCTACCACTATCCCTACCACTATCCCTACCACTATCCCAACTAATATCCCTACTAATATCCAGTGACTGCGGAATTGTCTCTAGTATTTTGTTCAAAAATGAAATTCAATGGTCCATCAATGTCTAGTCAATGCATGTGGTACACAAACGGTTAACAGATCTCGTTCTCCACTACAAGTCCTGCCTCCCTAATCCATATCACGAGCAGGATTGGTTTTTGCCGTGTTTTGCCCTGTGGATGTAAGAAATGCCAAAGCTCTTTTAGATTTTTACAATTGCGTCTCGTATGGATCAAGTTTTTCTTGTTAAGTTTTCTTGTTTGATTTTGCAGCTGTAAAAACTGACTTTCCCCATGGGATAAATAAAGTGATCTATCTATCTAAGTACGGGACAGTCCATTTTATGTCCCCATCAATGTCAAAATCAAACCTCAGCCCCTGCCTTGGACCATTACAAGTTTGAAAAATAGATTTATTTTATATTGATTTGTTGATTTGTTTACTTTTTTATGTGTACTTTGTGTCAGAGCTGCTTTTATTAATAATCAGTAGTCTTGTTTTACAATAATTAATCATTCTTGTTAAGGTGTGTGTGTGTGTGTGTGTGTGTGTGTGTGTGTGTGAGAGAGAGAGAACAGTGTGCTTTGATAAAATATTGTGGTGGTGGTCGTCGCTCACTTCGCCGAAAGCAAATAAAACGCAATCCTACAGAAGACAGAAGAGTCCAAGGTGCTGAAAGTTTGGCACCTTTCTTTTGGAGAGCCCCAACTGCATTATCCACAGACAGAACCAAGGGATCCATTTAGCTGTTGAGGCCTAATGAGGCCACCTGCAGACACCTTGGCAGACAGGTGAGTGAGCCTCCACCACAGAATCAGAGACAACAGTTGTGTTGTGTGTTTTTTTTGCTCCCTCTTGTTTGTCTCGCTCCCTTCTCGCACCACATGGCGTCTCCTCACCCAGACCGAGCTGTCCTATACCGGATGTACTGCTCACCATGGTCTTGTTGTTGTTGTTATAAAATATTGTTATAATTATATTAATAATGAAATGATAGGATTCAAAACAAATGAATACATATTAATATTATTATTTGATCATTGTATGTTATTAATAAAGATATATATATTACGTAATCATAAATATTTGATGCATATTTATGAAATACTTTATTTTACTAATAATAATCTGTAATAATTTAATAATAATATGACAATAATAATATTTGGGAAGCACAGTGGTGCCATATGTAACTTTGGTTGTGTTTGAGTTGTGTGTGCTTAATGACTGCAACCCTGGGTAGACAACAACAACAACAACAACAACAATAATAATAATAATAATAATAATAATAATAATAACGATGATGATGATGATGATGATGATAATAATAATACTAATGATGATGATGATGATAATAATAATAATAATAATAATAATACATAAGTAGATTATTAAGTATGTATCATCATATTGTTAGCTATTGAATATTATGTTTGTTTGATTGCTAAATTATTCAACTACCTTTGTGTCAGATCTGCTGCTTATTATTTTAGAAACATCAAAGGGACGCTGAAAAAAACATCACAGCTTGTTTTCATTTTCATTCCAGTATCGCATACATAATTCCTGTTCCATCTGATGCTGTTATTATCTTTTACTCTACACTGTGAAGTACCATGACAGTGACATCTCCAAATTAGTATTTAAAGCAACCTGTAATAAGTTCTGCTATAATAAAAAAAAAAGTTATCGTGTCACAGTGGATTTCCCAAGCACTGCACTGCTCCTGCAACAGGAAACTCCAGCTCACAAAACATGCATCCTTCTTCTGCTACATAAGTATCAACACCTCTGAGCTGAGCAAGGACTTTGTCTCCCTTCTCATCGCCACATAACTTTGATGACTCATTTAATAAGCTTTTTAATGGACTGTTTTGTGACGGACAATCTCGAGAAGCAATTTGATGGCCAAATGGGACGTCTTCATTAGCGCCGTGATGTAAATGGAAACTGACTCCGACGTGTTGTCAGCTGATGGCGTACAGCTTAATTGGAGTCCCCCATATCATTACAGTGGACGGCCACTGCCCGGGTAAGATTAATTGGGAGTCGACGCAAACTCCGGAGCAACTTGGAGCTTGCTGCCACAGTGGGCAGAGCATTCCCAGAGTTAACCTTTATTAGAGCGTCAAAAAAGGCCTGTCATGACCATTCTCCTGGCTCCAGTGTGAAGTCTCGCCTGGCACAAGCCAGACAGCGCTCCACAGCTCAGTTCTGCCCGGCGTGCCCAGAGCAGGCCTCAGCTGACAGTGGGCATGGTGCTGCTCACGAACTTCTCCTCCTCAGCACTTCCCTGCAGTTAAACGAGTAGGCGGCGCAGTCGGACGACGGCTATGTCGCTTGACAGTGAGTCCGCAGGGAGGGGCAGGGGTTGCGATCCTCCAGTCACTTTAATTATGGGACTGCTACAGAGCTGCCGAGTTTAGGGGCGGAGGACTTTGCAATCGCAACCATGATAAATGTTAGATCACAGGCACAGGCGTGAACCTGTGAATCATCCCAAACTGGACAAGTGTGAATCAGATGGCGTCGGTTATAGTGTGGTTATGCTGAGTGACTGTTCAGCTGGAACCGGAAAAAAGAGAACTTTTGAGGGAAACAGCAAAAAAAAAAGGAGACAGAATGAGAACAAAGGGTTTAGAAAAGGTTGCAGAACTTTCAGAGGCATCAGAATCAACTCAGCAGTTTGGATTTTGACAGAAAGAAGTGGGAAGCTCTAATTAAGTAGAGATACTGAGCAGTACTAGACAGTAATTAAATCATGGAAACCATGTAAAAATGGTTTCTTGTAGAATATGCAATGAAGCAAAAGCTCTCGAGCTGTAATTATCAGCATCAGTGAAGATCTTAAAGATGTACTGTTGATACATTGCTTACATTAAATAGATGTATTGTTAATATTGTGGCATGGATGAAATCAGAGTGAAGGCACAAGAAAACATTCAGCTCTTTCTTGAAAGGACCAACAGATTCTCTGCCCAAAATGGGTGGAGCTTAAAGTGTACTTGAAAGGATGACTGCAGACACAGCCAGGCCACCAATATTACACATGGTCTGATGGTGGTCATAATGGCCAGACACACGCACACACTCCATCCCTCCTTATACTACGCCACAGCACATATTGACTTTAATAGCACATACGGTAAATCCGGGCAAGCTGGTCGCTCGCCACAATATGTTAAATAACATAGGCTTAATATGTTACTTACATTTACATTTAAGGCATTTAGCAGACGCTCTTATCCAGAGTGACTTACAAAAGTGCTTTGCTATTTACCCAAGAAAAACCTTAGCTAGTTAGAATAGACTAATAGTTCAAAGATACCTCTAAGTTTTAGACATTACTAAACACAAGACAATAAGGTGACCATAGTACTCTGCTATTCGTCCAAGTATTCTCTGAAGAGGTGGGTCTTCAGTCTGCATTTGAAGACAGCGAGCGACTCGACTGTTCGGACACCCAGGGGAAGCTCGTACCACCACTTCGGTGCAGGACAGAAAAAAGCCTGGATGCTTGTCTTCCGTGGATTTTGAGGGATGGTGGGTCGAGCCGAGCCGTACTTGAAGCTCGAAGGGCTCTTGGTGCAGATCGGCTTTTGACCATTGCCATCAAGTACGGAGGGGCTGGTCCGTTCTTGGCTTTGTAGGCCAGCAACAGTGTTTTTAATCTGATGCGGGAAGCAGCTACAGGAAGCCAATGGAGAGAACGCAGCAGTGGAGTGACATGGCTGACTTCCGTGTGTTGGTCTTAACCCTGACTAGTATCGAGAATATTATATATGATATGAATATTATATATGAGCATATGATAGGGGGAGAATATGTACGGGCTGGGTAACTGGCGATCCAAATCGGGGAGAAAATGAATAAAAATAACTAAAATTAATTAAAAATAAAAGCAGTCATGATTAAAAATGTCATTATATGGAGGAGTAATAAGTTTGCTGGCATAATAATGCTTGATTACACGTACTGCAGTGGAGTAAAGGTAAATTACACTCCACACCTGTAGGGGGAGCCCAGTAGCAAAAAATACCAATTCTCACATACTGCAGCTTTAAGCCGCATTTTAATACAAGACAAAAGAAAACCCTACAGTAAATGTGGCCTCCAGGCGATAAAGCTTTCACTGGATGTGAAGCTTTCATTTGCCTTAAAATTTACGTTATGCTAGGCTAAAGCCTACGTCCTTTTAAACAGAACATAATCCGAAAGGTCACGCCCTGTGATCAGAATAATCCCTTAGATTACATTATTGATTATATAACATGGCTTTCTGCAGGTAATTACACATCTTAATCTGTATTGGAATGAATTTAGAGTGTAACCTTCCCAACCCTGAGATTATGCTAAGCGTTTTCCTTGCAGCTGATAATTTTGCTGAATTTTGCAGCTTGTCAGTGGGATGACTCATGCCTCCGCAGCTAATAGATCTTTTATATTCAGTATATTGTGCGGCTCTTTGACGTGATAGTAGATAAATCGAATGCGGCCTGTCTTCCAGGCGACCTGAACCCTAGCCTTTCAGCTTGATTGACTGATGATGTGTTCATAAAGTGACACGTTAATGCAATTCTGAAAGCCCAACATTGTGAGCCTGTTGTAAAAAAGTGCTATATGCATAGAATCGAAGCGAATCAAGCTGTTGTGCACTGTAGGCTTTCTCTCTTCTAAACCTATTTTGGAAATTAAATAAGAGCAGTAATCCTGAAGGACACATTGAGTCTGAGTTTCATTCAAATGAGTTCTTTTTAATCAGATGAATGATGCAGTCTGCATCGTGGGCACCTGGAAAAAGCTAGTAAATTCGAAGAAGAGCACTGAGGATGGAAAGGGGCGAAGAGAGCCGCTTCTTTAACAGACTGTTTTGATACAGTAAAAATGCAGGAACAGGTCTAAGAATAGAAAGAAGATTGTTGGCCCACACAAATGAGCCATTCCCTCCGCTGAGACTGGCCATGGGTTGTTATGGCAACCTTTAGCGGTGCTGAAGCAAGTACCTGAGATATGCCAGAGTGTAAAGGGACTACCTGTCAAAAGTCTAAACTGCAAAACAATGCGTGACTGAATACATAATGGCCTCTTAGTGTTATATCAGCATTAAGGCCGAGTAATTTATGTAACTCTTAACAGGACACTCTCAAAAACAAGACTGCCACTCTTAGTAGTTCCCTGAACACCCATACATACATACATACACCACCTAATACATGGTTCTTTAACGATCCAAATATGTAAGCTTGAAGAACCTTTTAAAAGTTCTAGAGTTCTGTTTTTCCCTGGAAAAAATGTTTTTAATAGTGTAGAAACTTTAGTATGTTGGGGTCTGAGTAGTATAAGGTGGACTAAGGTGCTGCAACTGGATCCTACTGCTTGCCATCAGCAGCCAGAGTCAGAGAGAACACAATTGGCCTTGCTCTCTCAGCCTTAGTGTTGCTTAATTGATTCCAGATTTCCAAATAAAACAAATGTGATTATTTTTATTGTCTTACATCACACATTCAGAACAACCAAGTGGAATCGTTGGTCTAAGGCACTCCCACTATGACTGCTGGTTCAAAAGCCAGATCATGCTGCCTGCCATCATCAGCCGGAGCCTGATTAAGCACAATTGGCCTCGCTCTCTCCGTGTGGGTTGACGGCTCTCTCTCTCTTTTTCCCCACATTATCTCAGGGTGATGCTGGCTGGCATGGGAGTCTTCTAGCCAATGCATCAGACCTGGATATCTTTCCTCAGAGCGTATTGGTTGGCCAGTGCCATTGCATCATCAGCAGTTTGAAAAAAAAGTGGTGGCTGGTTACACATGCATGAGTCAGTCCTCACACCCCCAGTGTCGGGTCATTACATGTGATAGAGTACTAACGAGTGGGTTGGGTAACTGGCTATCTGAAATTGGGGAGGAGAATTAGAGGTAAAAAGTCTGAAGTTTTAGGCTGAAAGACCCTTTAAAGCTTAGCCAGACTGCTGACAGCAGACCTCTTGTGACCACCAAGAGCTTGTTTACCCTAAATTTCTCCCATGGCCTGTGTGACGCTGAGCAGATTGATCAATTGGAGTATGTATGATTACTCTGCCTGTAACGAACTGCACCAGTATGAGTGGTGTCAAATGGGTAGTAGCATAAGAAAATGAATCAATAGAACAGCATTCTATGCATTGTTTGTCTGAGAAGCGTTTTTTCCGATATGATCTCGCCTGCGGTTTTGCCTTTGTGTCAGGAAGACAAGTCTGGCATCAGACACGACTGATCGAACTTGTACTTCTCTCGTTGAGCTTTGGTGTATCAGTGTGAGAGTGACTGAGGTGTATTGAGCCCGAACTGCTGTTTCACTGCAGGGGGGCCTCGGTCTCAATCTATAGTACTTAGCTCTTCCTACAATCAAAGCGATGCCGGACCATACACCCAGAGTGGAAGGAAAGATGGTCGTCATACTTATTGATCTAACGCCAAATGCCCTTTTTACGAATGCAGTCAGAGGTCTTTGTAGGCCTCATGGGTGTCTAAAGGACAAACACCTTTCAAAAGCGTCTGTTTCAAAGAGAGTCCCCTTCCTGTTGTTGCTCTTATTCATTTATTCATTCATTCATATTGCAGTTGCAGGTCAAAGAACCAATACTACCCTGCTGAAAAGTCCAGCTCAAATCCAGCTTTTGCTAGTAGATGGTCCAAGCTGGTCTTTTGGTGGTCAAGGTGGTGCAAGCTAGTCATCTAGGTAAAAAGAGCTTTGTTCCTGACCAGCATAGTGTATGTTTTTATTTAAGGTTGATGGAATAACTCGTCTATCAGCATGGCCTGCAAGACTTGACCAAGCTGGTCTTCAAGCTGGTCATTCTGGCCATGATTATCAACCTGATCAACAGCAGGCTGGTCAACAAACTTGCTCATGGTTGTTGACTAGCTTGGTCGGTGTTGGTCATGCTTGCAAACCAGGTAATTAATTCAATTCAAACTCAAAAGAAAACAACCTCTGCTGGTCAGGAGCAAAGCTGGTCGACTATCTTAACCAGCTTGTACTTACAAGGTTTCCTCGGGTTTTGGCATTGGAGAAGTTGTGCTTGGCATTTGTTAGAAAGGTCTTTCAGGGTGGCTCTTTGTGAAGCTTGTTGAGAGAATGTTAAGAGGAAGCTAAGCTATACCAAGTCAAATAAGGGGCTAAAGGAACTGTATCTAACTGAATAATTCAGTTGCTAACCATGACTATATGACCTATGCTTTAGTTTGGGCCATACATGTCTAACCACAGTCATAAATCTATAAAAACACACATCTATAATACTAACCATACCTTGAAAGTAGTCATTTAACAGGGAGTCTTTTAGTAAAGAGTTGTTTTCTATTTCTAACATCTAAATGAAACATTAACAGGCCACTACATGAGTTTATATTTACACACCAAGGATATCTAATAGGCCTAGCATGTCATTTTTCCTCATAAAATTGGTCTCACACACTCCAAATTACAATGTGAATTCCTATGAAATTACAATTTAATTTCTCACTTTGCAATCATGTTATTAGCTAATAATACAAGAAAGGACTTCAGCCCAGCTCCTGGAGGCCTAACGAATGGGGCAGCTAATTTGGTTGCATTACTAAGACAGTACAGGGAAGAAAATCTGATGGGACAATTTTCTGTTGGCCATTTCCTGACCAAAACCAAAACTAAATAAAATGCTACTGAGAATAATACTACAGAGTAAGACTATACCAATTACAGACGTGTATAGTTTAGTTCCCAGAGGTCTCCAGACTATTTTAGATCTCTATGTCCTGTTTCATTGTGAAGTCTTTTCTTTATTATAATGTAGACAATAGTAGCATTAGGGAAAATCCTTGAATGAGAATATTTTAACTAATTTTTACAAAATTGTGACTGGGACTGAATCAGAAATAGAGTATTGAGCCAGCAGTCATGTTACCATATTTTTGGGCATAGCAGCTGTGACTGTCATACTCAACTGTTTTTACATTTCCAAACGTTTGATTGATATTTCCTTTCACTTCTCCAGCAGATGTTAATGTTTTTTCGCACAATGCACTGCCTAATTTTGGTAACATTGGGAAAAACATTGCAAACCTGCAGCAAAGCTCTATGAATTCATATAGTTCAAACCTGCAGGTGCTGGTAGATACTGTCTCCACTGATTTGAAAGGAGTTCTATCGTTTTTCTTCTGACAGCTATGCCAGCTCAAGGTAAAAGGCCAACTCCTCCACAGCGCAAAGCTCTACATAAAAAAAAACACCCATTTACTGTTCTTAAGTGATGAGTACTTGAGTGGCTGCATTACTGGAATAGTAACTGTGGAGACGAGAGAACCTGGCACGCAAATGCTAATTTCGCGTGGCACGTAATCCATGGCGTGTGTTCCTTATCTCGGATTTGGCCAGGTTTCACTTAACGGCGCCCGTGACTTTGCGGTGCTAATCACAAATTTGTCAGCTGTTGCCGTTCCTCCTTCCTCGCACAATGCGTTGCGCGCTATTGTTTACAGCTATCATCCTTATGCGGAGCAACAAAGAGGATTATGGCACAATTCCACCTCCAGTTGGAGGTTAATTGAATAAGGGCACAATGCTTATTCTTGAGCTGATTATTTCAGAAGAGCTGCAGATGCACCACTCACAAGCCCCACTTCCTACAAGCCCAGCAAGCTCTGCCTTTACAGACCCCCTTTTCTTTTTACAGTGACTCCTTCTCAGAGACAGCTTCCACACCTGGTGACTGTCAGACTCAGAAGATTTTTATACTTTATGAGCTGTAAACATTTTTCTGGGGTTAATGGAAATCTACTGGACTGGTTGACATTTGGATAGGTCATTCTTTTGAACTGTATTTTGTATTGCTAGTACGCACTTGGCTTGGACATGTGGCTACGCAAGACCTTTAGTATAGAATTTTACAAAAAAGATGTCTAGATTTACAACGACCTATTCTTAAGGATAAGTCAATAATGACGCCATCATAATAAGGCTCTCTATATAGGCTGTATAGGGCACTAATTAGGTCACAACAGTAGATCTTCTACATATAAATAATGCATAATACATAGATCATTGTTGTTATATTTGATGTGACTATGGATTACAAAAAGCCTGGGCTTAGTTAGGATACCCTTCGCTCTTAAGCTCTTTGGAAATGTAAAATAGGATTATAAAATATAGCATATTATTCTTCTAAATCTCCTTTTATTAACACCCCAAAAATCTACATAAACCCACAATCGAAAGCCTTTTCAGGCTAAATGCAACAGCTACTTTGAGAGAGTGTAGTCTAGGCTACGCTACATTACTACTATGATGTACAGTGGTACTGTAAACAAACATTAAATAGTCTTAAAGTGGCTCAGTGGTCTGAGGCACTGTGGTCCACTGTGGTCTGGGGGTTGCAAGTTCTAATCCCAAGCCATGCCGCTTTGCCATCAGCAGCCGGAGTCTGAGAGCACGCAATTGGTTGGGCTCTCTCTGGGTAGGTAGATGGCGCCCGCTCCCCTCATCACTCTTTAATGATGTTGTCCAGCACAAGAGTTTGTTAACCGGAGCTGGAACGGTAAGGCTGGAGCCTGGCACTTTCATAAAAGAAAAAATAGGGTTTGATTCAGAGACAAAATAACAGGGTGGCAAAAAGGCTTGTAAAACTGTATCTGGGCATTTTTCACCCCAAACAAAATCATATACTATTTATACATCAAAAACAACTTAAAAACTGAATAAATGCATTATATGGTAACTAAAGTTTATGAAATTAATTAAAAAAAACTACTAACCCAATTAGTTTTTTTACTATTTGTGTTTGTCAAACGATTATTTGTCAAACCAGATGGCACTGCTTCACAGAGCCCTTATTGTCACTGCTATGTTGAGAAGAAAAGTTGAATATTACATTATTAAAAATGACAGTGCTGAAGCAGTACTATTTTAATCCATTTGTCTTGACTTACCTGCAGGCAACGTGTCAGTGTCATAAGTCGGTGCAATACACAAGCCCCACACCACACACTTATGAAGCTGAAGACATCTTCATACATCATACATCTCCAGCACTTTTCCTTTTTTTAACTAGTGGACACACAGCTTTGCCAAGGACCAAGCACACCAACTGTGTTGTGAAATCTGGCTGACATCTAATTGGCTTGTCTGTTCACGGGGGAGAAAGGCACCCCGTTGTCTGTCCCTAACGTTGTGATGTCTCATTCTAGGTGACCCTGGTGATGGTCAGTGCATGACACAGCTGGGATTTGAATTGCAGTCTAGGTTGGCTGGATATGTTTGTTCCTATGTGTATTTCTGTTTGTTTAAAACATTTAACTTATTAAATATGTATAAAAGCTTTATATGAATAATTTGGTCTAAGAAGAAAAAAAAACATTTCTTCCATTTTTGCATATTTATCACGTTTTAATGCTCTAGTTTATCCAACATATGTTTAATAAAAGACAACACAAGATGCCACATTCTAAAGAAATCTAACACTCTGGAAAAGATTACTACATCTACTGCTGAGACTCTGGAACTCTAGTGAACCACAGTGAAAGCCATAATCCAAATGGAGAAACATCATAAAACATGAAACCTTCCCCGGAGTGGCTGGTCTACCAACATTTCACCAAGAGAATTGACAACTTATGCATGAGGTCACAAAAGAACCAGGAAGAACATATAAAGACCTGCAGGCCTCAGCCAAGGTCAATCTACATGATTCCGCAATAAGAAAGATACTGGGCAAAACTGGCACCCATGGAAATGTTGCAATACATTATGTTGCTTTAAGTTGCTGCAAATGCACACACACAGCTTGTCTACTCCCTGTAGAGAAGTATTGCCAATAGAATAGGACTCTCTGGAGCAGATAAACATGAACCTAATGGCACAATGCCTACTGTCAGGTGTGGGCTAGAGGGGTATAAAGCCCCCAGCATTGAGCTGTGGAGCAGTGGAACCGTGTTCTCTGGAATGATGGTTGGTGCTCAAGCCAATACTTTTGGGATGAGTTGGGGATGAGGTGATCGTCCAACATGCTGACCTCACAAATGCTCTTGCCGCTGAATGCAATTAAATACTCAAAGCAATACTTGTAAAATCTTGTACACAGTCTTCCCTAGACAGTAGCGGTTAGAGCGCCGGGCTATTGATTACAGGGTTGTGGGTTCGATTCCTGGGCCCTTGAGCAAGGCCCTTTACCCTCTCTGCTCCCTGGGCACTGGAGTTGGCTGCCCACCGCTCTGTGTGTGTGTGTACTCACTGCCCATAGTTCACTAGTGTGTGTGTGTTCACTACCACAGATGGGTTAAATGCGGAGGACACATTTCGCTGTACAGTGACAAATACGTGCACCTTTACCTTTTTAGAGGCAGTTACTCCAAGAAAAGCACTTTTAAAATGCTTGATTCCAGAAGAAACAATAAATGAGCAGAAGTCCCAATACTTCTTGTCCATATAGTGTATGTACAGGGCTATGCAAACATTTTATGCACATAAGCACATTATTTAAAATCATTGATCTTGGAAATAAGAGTATTTTTTCGTAAAACTCCAGATCACATTACAACAGATGCATGTAAAAACAAATACTGCAAAGAATTTCTCATTTTGAAGAAAGTAGGTAAGATCCTACGATTGGTTCCAGGTTTCTTTTTGGGGCTCCCAGGCAGAGAATAGATGTATTCTGTTCCATCACCGGCTCACCTAATTTAGCATCTTTAAGCACTGATTTACCAAACCAGGTGTTGCATAAGAACTATAAATAACACTGTATTTTTTGCAAATGCTTAAACCTATTATTATATAAATAAATAAATAATTAATTAAAACTTTCTCTCAACTTGTTTCAAGCAAGTGCAAGCTAAGGCCACATGCTGCTGCTCTTACTGCACTGCTGAGTACCATCCCTTTATGATTAATCCTACAGTACAGATATAAATTTATGAGGCAACCTTTGCTGAGGTGAAATATATATGCGTCTGCCAAGAGTGCCTACATATTGCGATTGGGGGGGAGGCAATATTACCTGTACAGTCTCCGCAGAGAGAGAGAGAAAGACGCAGTGGCAAATTGCCCCTCCCCTCCATGTCACATTATTGCACTTTTCAACGGTGTAAGCAGCCTGTGAAAAGACAGAGGCCTGAATTCACCAGGGACTGCAGCAGAGAAAACAACCCATTCTAAATCATTCAAAGCTCGGAGAACATTACGGAGCATTTCCGCTGGGGCCTGAAATGGACCTCCATGTCCTTTTGGATCATTTCAGAGACCAGTGAGCAAGCAAACCCAAATAAACCACTGTCGAGTGCTTGTCCACATGTACACCTAGCTGGTTCAACATCAAGCTCTAGGAGAAAAACACCAAAGCCTGTTTGAAACTGCCAGTTTCTGTGGCGAGCTCATGCAGAGTATATAGAGTAAGCACAGCCATATACGGTAACACCTGTCCACGATAGGATGATCTTCTCTCACTCAATCCTGAATGTCAAATATGCCAAGATGATTGTCAGGTTGTAAAACCCTGGGCATATTTCCACAGAGAGAGTCTGTCACATCACAGCTTTGTATACAGTATATGTAATGTAGGGGATTTTATTTATACCTCATATACACAAAAGTAGCTCTGTTCATGTCACTATTGCACAAAGTTTGATCATAGGAATCATCTTTCTTGATTTATAGATACATATTTGTTTGGAGCGAACATGGCACATTATATCAGCTCCACTCACCATATAGGAGCCCTTTGTACTTCTATAATTCCAGACTATAGTCCATCTGCAGGACCACCACAGAGGAAAAGTTATTATTTGGGTCATTCTCTATATGGTGACATGGTGGTGGTGTGTTAGTGGTATGTAAGTGGAGCTAAAATAATGGGCAGAGTTGATTCCAAACCCAATATATAGATATAGTCTTAATTAAAACACCAGATCATATTATAACAAATGCAAACAAATATAAATATAGTAAAAAGAAACTCTCATTTTAAAATTTAAAATTTCTCATTTTAAAGAAAGCTTAGTTTAGATCACATACACAAATTTCCTGGACGTCCCCAGCCAGTGCGTGGATATGCTCGGTTCCATCACCAGCTCACCTGATTTAACATAATTAAGCACTAATTTACCAACCCAGGTGTTGGATGAGAACTATAAAAAAATACTAGACCCCCATGCGGACAGCTTTGGAGATGTTTTACTGAGCACAGTGATGAAAAACCACAACTTTCTGTATTAATGGTATTATTGTTTATTGTAATATTAGCATTTTACCTAGAAATGCTTACTGCCCTGATACAGAGCTATTTCAGTATTTTTTTTGCAGGTGACTGAACATTTTGAATATATAAAATATGTATTGTTATATAACATGCAAAATTCAAATGCCTCTAAACGCTCCTTCACAGTTATTACATTAAATTCTTATGAGCACTCTGCCTGATGCTTGAAACATTGGTACGTTTGGGCCGCAAAATAAATTTTCGAATACATTAACGATGCTGACGTACATGCAGCAAAATAATATCTATAATATCTAATAATATCTTTTTTTCTGATGTACTGCAATTAGCATTACCAGTATTAGATACATTTTGCCATTGCCACCTCTAGTTTCAATCATCATCACTGTAAATAAATCCAGTTATTTTTTTACAAGCATAATTTAAAAAAACTTACTCTGAATGAGAAAGAAGTCTACATTTAAATCACAGTCAGCCAACTTTAAGTTCAGTTGCATTTAATTGATCTTAAATTAAAATGTTAGTTGAAGACAATGTAAGCACCTAGGTTAAAGTAAGTGGACTGTCAAAATTAGCAAAAGCAAAAAATTAATATTAGCTAAATGTGTTTTCCTAAAATCATTCATTTTTATTCTTCAGTGCTTATTGGAAAAATAATTGTTACACTAACCCAACAATTACTCCAAATTACTCCACTACTCTAATAGTACTTACAGTATAATGAATATTAAGTTGCATGTTAGTTGAAAACAAGGTGGGTGTCTTGTTTAGTGGATTTTTTCAATAGTATTAAATAAAAGTATTAATAAAATTTGTTTTCTTAAAATATATATATATTTTTTATATTCAAATCTTAAATATTATATACAGTAAAATGATATACAATAAGTTCAAGGTCAAATAAACACCCAAGACATTGAAGCTAAATCCATTTAATGCATCTTCGAGATAATGAGTCAGTATGGTCTGTCTAACCTTTTGACTGTTTCTGGATAATACATTCTTCCCAGCATCTAGCAAGTGTGACGGCAGCATGCACAGTAACATTCTTCCTCTCGAATCCCGGCAGAATTTTCCAAAAATGGCTTTCCCATCGCAGCAACTGTCAAGTCACATTGGTCTATCCCTGAAATCATGTTAGCAGTTCTTAGTTCTATGGGCTGTATGAAATATTGCCCAGGCTCCCATTCAACAGGAGGCAATCTCCTTTGACTAGCGTCATATTGTTGCTGGCGACCACCAGATACGGTTGTCTGAAAGCGGAGAGATCATATCTCGCTCCTTTCTCACATCGTAGCGCAGAAACTTTTCAATAGCAAAACTTTGTTATGGATATCTGAGTTGATAAGTGGGGGATAAAGCAATCCTTTTGCCTCGGTAGTGAGAACTGTTCCACGGTGGAAAAGACTAGTCATAAGGTGTAAATTACAGTGAGTCATTGTATTTCACATCTGTTTTGCCTTCTGGTTTTGCTTTGTCGTGACTGTTCTGTCCTGATGGTTTGGTGGGGGGGGGGGTATTTTATTAAATTATTAAAATATGACGGCAAGCCGTGTAACAATGAAAGGGAAAGAGATTGAAAGTGAGTGAGCAAGGCAGAATTTTATTGTCTTTCTGACAT
This sequence comes from Salminus brasiliensis, assembly GCF_030463535.1. Taxonomy (NCBI): domain Eukaryota; kingdom Metazoa; phylum Chordata; class Actinopteri; order Characiformes; family Bryconidae; genus Salminus; species Salminus brasiliensis. Next base: position 28,256,104 of record NC_132896.1, on the reverse strand, counting down.
ATTGTCACTGTCATAAGAAAACCTCATATATCTGAATTTCCATCACTTTTTTCATCTAATACAGTTTGATGTAGCACGTAAATGCTGTTAGTTTCACATAGGCACCACTGTACAATAAGACTACCCTATATAAGGTTAGCGAGAATGTTTAACTATAGTTTATCAATGTGTTATTATTAATTTAGTCATGTATACCTTACAACCCGTCAATAAGCTATAATATGTTATAACAAATAATAAATAAAGGCCAATGGCCAAATGTGACCTACTGCTTGCCAGATGCCAGTGACCCTACATCCATTTATTCCAGTGGTCTCCAACCCTGGAGAGCTTTCTTTTTGCAGACTAACCCTAATCCCCCCACCTGATCCAAATAATCAGAAGTCCTTGCCTGACTGAATGAGGTGTGTTAGATTTGTGTTGAAATTGAAACCTGCAGGAACTCTCCAGCAGGAGGTTTGGAGGCCACTGAGTTATACTGCTAAAGCTCAGACCTTGCAATGGTAATACTTTCTTTTCTCCATCAGTAAATGTTCTACCGGTCAGCTTCCTCAGATATTTCTGAACAGTGACTACCGTCTAACTACCATTACCCACCAACTGGCTGTTCTACTAGTCAAAGCTACTAATATGGCCTACATTAATACACTGTATGAAATTAATCAGGGTTCCAAATGGTCCAGCGGCACTGTCACTATGATTAGAGGGTCGTAGGTTTAAATCCCGAGTCATGCTGCTTGCCATCAGCTTGCGGAGTCCGAGAGGGCACAATTGGAAGAGAGTTGCAGTAATCTAGTCTTGAAGTGAGTATAGACTGAAAGAGCACCTGGATGGCCTCTCTAAAGAGGAAGGGTTGAATTCTCAGGATGTTGTACAGGAGAAATCTGCATGACTATGGCTTGAGAACGATAACTGATCATCCATGACTACACCAAGGCTTCGAGCTTCTGTAGATGGAGTGACCAGTGAGTTCCCAATTTATAGTAAGACTACCTTTCATAAATGTAGTTCATTAAAGGGATTAATTAAGGCATGAACACCACATAAACAGTTAATAAGCAATTATAACAAAAGCCCCTTTGACCCTTTGCTTGCCAAATAGTGACCCCACATTCATTTATATCAGTGTTCTTCCATCCTGCTCCTGCATAGCTACTTTCCTGCAGACTTGGATTATGTATCTTCTTGCAGACTTTAACCATGTTCATGTCAAAAATTGAGCCCAGGTAATAAATAAATAAATAAATAAATAAATAAATAAAATGATGTTCAATTATGGTAAATGAATCAGATTTTATTTAAGTTAGTCATTCTGGACCTGGTGTAAAAAAATAAAAACATAAGTTACACAGTTTTGATATGACAGTCCTCTTTTCTCAGAGAGACATCCGAGAATCATCAGAACAGATAGAGGAGAACATCCTGAGCGTGGCCCCCCTAGAGCAGTGGTCGTGTAAAAGTGTGTGTGACTCTCTCGGCATGTTCGTAAAGCATGGCCCATTATGGCCAACACCTTTTCTTTCTTTTCCATTTCCTTTTTTTTAAGACCTGTGCAGACAAACTGCCATGGCAGTGCACATGTCAGCGCGGACCATGAAAATGACCCAGCCACCTGCTAAGAGCAACTCTAATTATTTACTGCTCCTCCCATTTATCAGCATTATGACTTATGACATACCTTGGCTGGGTGTCACAGTCCCTTCAGGGACTCTCCACAGGTATACTACATCATGATTAGAGTGTTAAAAGGAAGAGGAGGAGGAGGAGGAGGGAGGAAGAAAGAGGGAAAAAAAGTCTAATAGAACACATTGTGATCCAATAGCTGGAGGCTGGCACCGTGCCAGGGGTGCAGTGTTCCTAAACTGTCCTCCCTACAGTCTTATTAGGTACCACAGAAGGAGGAACATGATGACTAAGCAGCTTTGCCTTGTTGCATTGTTAGGGCATAGGGCCAAAGCCGGCGACCTAGTGCTGGCTCGTTGCACGGTCATTACGGCTGATGGTTTCTTCTCCTCCTGCTTCCTTAGCTTAGGATCACAGCAGCAAGGGTAGACTAGACGGTTTTCTTTTGCTCCCTGGGGGGTGTGTGTGGTTCAGGGGTGCGTCATCATTGGGGTTTCCTTCAAGATGGACATTAGCTGTACACTAAGTTGAAGGTTTGTCTCGGCCTCAGCTAAGACTGAAGGTGCCCTGTGAGCAAACCTACTGAATGTCCAATCACAGTGACTCTTGTTTTATCTGATGGCTGCTGGGTCAATTCATTGGGGTTCTCTCTTTGGGGTTCACTCTGCCTTTGACAGGATGTCCATGTTTCCAGAAAAGCAAAAGGATGCATACATGGGTGAGCTAGACATTTAACCTGATCCAGGGTTTAACCAGATCCAGCATGAACATCATAACCACGCTGGTCAAGTATGGGCCATTACAGCAGTGTCATGAAATAGCCCTGTAGCTTTGCTTACATTTTGTAAGTTTTAGTCTAGAGAGACATAGTGAGACAAAACTGGCTAACAAATAAACATGCAATCTTCTGATTGAGAGACTTAAACAGAGAGCTCCTTAAAATCAGAATATTAAAAATATGAAAATAATGATATTTAGATCATATATAAATGTAAAACTCTAAAGTACTGTATTTACTATATAAGAGTCAGATGGCTGGATGACATTAGTCTTTCATCATTTGTAACCATTACTGATTGGTATCCTCCTGAGAACCAAACTGTGTTGATAAGTTCCTTTTTAATTACAGCTTCCATTCTTACCAGACTTGCTTTTAGCTGTTCTGCAGAAATCTACCAGGAGATTTTTCCACACCTCCAAAGTTCTATCTTCAAAGTCGCAGCTGCTTCCCATAATCTACATCATCTAAAAAGACATTAAATGATATTGAGGGATGGACTCTGTGGTGGCTAGTCCATTGTTCTGAGGACATCAACACCTCCTTGGTTTGATTTGCAGTTTTTCTCAGTAAGAGCTTCTTGATCTGCTCCACATTCTCTCAGTGTTGAGTCGTCTTCTCTCTCAAAGATAAAAGCATTATGTGTTGTTTATCTGACAGGACAATTTTGGGAGTCTACCAGGTCTTGCATAGTTGTTATGAGTCCCATTTTCTCTGTACCTTCTACACACTTTTTTGAGCTTCCGTTTCCTAAGTCATGATTTGTCATCAGCAGCCGAAATCTCAGAGAGCACAATTGGCTGTGTTCTTTCTGGGTGGGTAGATAATGCTCTCATATAGAAATTTTCAAGAAGCTAACAAGCTAATGTTTCTACCAATGTAAATTTCTAGTGTTAGTTTTTCATTGCTGTAGATATGTAGAGAAAACTTAATGTCTATCTTATAAACTTCTAACATCTCAGTAAACTTTGTTTATGGATTATTTTACAGTTCTATGCAATTTAAAACAGTACTGCAAAAATGAAAAATTAAGGTGCTTCAATTATTTATTTATTTTTGAGCGATTCAATAGAAGAACCACATTTGGTTCCATAAAAAAGCACATAAAAAGAGATGTGTGAGTGTGAAGAACCTTTTGAAGGTCTGAAGAACCTTCACTGGATGTAAAGGTTCCTCACACTCACACAGAAGTGGTTCACCTATGGCATCGCTCAAACAACCATTTGATGAAGCACCTTCATTTTTAGGAGAGTATAAATGCACACTGACATTGACATTGTCCTTGATGTTCACACCCAGAGTGAGGATCTTTGTTTTAATTTTTTTGGCTTAACTACAATAACAGTGTTTATAATGAACCGTCCTTCTTGCGAAGCCTACCATAAGCTAAGATTCAACCGGGGTCAATGCTACGCAAGCAAATACCTTTGCAAAAGCTGTTTGTAGAAGCTCATTGTAACTGATGCACCATCTGCAGCCGCTCCAAGATGCATTCATTTTGCATCAAGAGCCCCTCGCCCCAGCCTGTATTGGATATTTTCGTCTTCCCAATTAAAACTAAAGTGATGAGTTGTCACTCAAGAGTTGAATTGTGTTTGGTTATGAGTTTCCCGAACACTAAACGAGCACTGAATACAAAAACCGCCTGCCTTTCAAATGTATGTAAATCCTGCCTAGATGTATTGGTGCATAATGCACAGATAGTTTAATAGTATGCAGTTTGTCTCTCAGCAACTGGAAGAGTGGGAGCATTCTCCCGTAAGTAGCATATGGATTACCTATGGAATACCCATTACCTTTGAAATAATTCATCATTTAGAAGCAGAAAATATCCAAATAATTGTCGCAGTGACCATGCCAAGCAGATGTATTACTTCACCGCTTGCCCATTATTGTCAAACATGATGTAACATGCCAGTAACATGAGCCCCACATGTAATCAACGCTGAAGCCTATTTTAAGCCCATAATGTAAGTGACCTGGGAAGGGTTACTGAAATGAGTTAGGAGATTCTCTCAGGGGTTTCAGCCATGACAGCCTGTATGAATTATTACCCACTAACTGTGTTCTTCATGTGATATCGAAGCTGTAATTTGTACAGTCAGAACATACATCCTATGCACGCTTAGTCTGTAACTGTGGGAGCCTGATATATGAGGGGGTGCACTGTCTTAAGATAATTAAAGGGGAACCTGAGCACAGTCACAAATTCTTCACTGAGGCATTTTTCATGGGCCTCTATATATCAGCGGAAGGAGCAAAAAGGGGATGGAAAGGATGCTGTTATGCAGAGCTAAAGGATCCTCCGCATAAATATATTAGGGGCGTCTTTATAAACTTGAATTATTGATTTGTAAGGTGTTTTTTTAAGACCGTAATAAATGCAGAGTGCCACTATCAGGAAGTGGTGGATAGATTAAAGCGAGGGCGGCCAACGTCTGTGGAAGAAAGCTGCTGGGTATGCAGCTCTCTCTCTCTCTGTCTCTCTCTCTCTCGGTCTCCCTCCCTCTCTCTCTCTCTCTAAAAGCAAACACACCTGAATCAGCTAATTATGGCCCACAGGAGTATTGGCCAAGTGGACTCAGATGTCTCACTGAAGATTAGGGCTGAAGAGGCCCAGAGCAGGGTGGTAAGAAAATAAAGGCCAGTGAAACATCTTCACTCAAACATGCTACCAGTCTATCAAAACTCTGGGAACACCTTGTCTTTCTTTGAAATTTGAGTTTTAGCACGAGCCAGGTTTCACCTCAGCCTGTCAAATGATCAGCTGCTGGGGGAAAATATGTGTAAGCTGCTTTTCTGTCAGCTCTATACACGACTGTAGTGAATCTATGAAATGCTTCGAAAAATGTGTTATTTTGAACAACTACCACCTTGTTCTATTGTACTGTAGCAACCTAGAAACATAATAGCTTAGGAAATCAGTAATTAAGTTAGTACTTAATTACTACTGTCTATTGTATAGTGTAATGTCAGTGTGTTTGGTATAGCATAGCGGATGACTATGTCTTAGCTCAAATTTAGTTTTGTGACTTGGACATGGTAAAAAAAGCACTTTAACAGGGTTGTTTCCACCCTGTGCAGTGTCTTTTTTGGGGGGTTGAACAAACCCGAGGGCAGCTGTGGCCCAAAGCTGCTTCGTTGTTTGGTGGTTTCTCTTCTCGTAAATTTCCACCAGGAGCATGAAGGGAAATGATCTCAAAAGGAATCGAGCTGCACTTTTGCAAGTAGTAACCCTGTAAGATTCTCAGGCTTCGTAAAATCTGTGAGTAATGGCAGTTTGTCTTTAGATGTGAGAGAGTGTCAGACTTTAGTCTTTTAAAAGTATTTTTACATCTGATTAAACATCAAATTAAAAAAATCTTCCAGTGTATGATTAGCATGACTCGTCAGTCAAAATGGTTCTGTTCTTCCAGTTTTTTAAAGACATTTGTCATTTGATTTGTATTTACAACAGTGGTGTAAAAGTAAATAGGTAGGTGGAGCTGACTGCAAAAATGACAAATTCTTGCAAAATGCTGCTCTAAAAATGTTTTTAAAAATGACAACATTCAAATGAAATATTATATCTTTTAGTATCAATATTTTAATAGACTGTCTTTGCCTTAGAGTATTTTAATAATACTATATTTTGTCTATAATATGACCTATAACTGAGGAAATTCAGTCAATAATAATAATAATAATAATAATAATAATATTGTAACATAATATCCCTATGGGTAGCACTGTATTAGCATGTGTCATTATATTTATTTTCCCACTTATTTATACATATTTTGATGAAGAACAGCACAGTAAGAAAAAAAAAACAGTAAATGATTGTTTTACTTGTTTATTTCCCCACAGTAAACATTTGCAAAAGCAAGGTGTCCCCAAACATTTGACAAGTGTATCTTGTTTAAAGACTGCAGAACAAGCAGCTGCAACTGTCACTAAATCAAGCACCAGTTGCCAACACAATCCCACCCAGCAAATTGCCATGGTGATACACGACTTGCTCATCTCAATGCAGGATGATAGGTCCTTGACATCCGTGCACTAACTCTACATGATCATCTACAGCATGTAAAACAAACATCTACAAATCCCTCGGCCTGCGTCTCAGGAGGCATCACGCCGGGAATTACAATAATAGCGGAATCTTCCCCTCGTCTCAGGTCTTCATTCCAAGCCAGTTCAGGCCAAATCAACACGTCCAATGCGTTTTCTGTCAACCTCCTGTCAGAGCTCTGCTCAGTGCTGCCATGCTTAGGCAGACTGTTAAACAGACGCTGTTCCAGCAGAGATCACAGAAGCCGTGGCAGCGGGATGCTGCTTCACAAATGGCTTAACTGCACTAAGTCTGAGGCAGTGTTGTTACACGTACTTATATCTATGATTTATCGCCCAGCCTGTACACAGACTCGAGAGGTAAACAATCAGGAAAATGTTTTATTAAAGGGGTAATTAAAAGAATTAATAACCCCTTAAACTCCAAAGAACCTTGGGTGATTTTAGACTGCCATTGCTCACTTTCAAAACTATAGGGCTTAAATATTAATTTCATAGCTGAATAATTTGCATGGGTTACTTTATAATAATAATCTAAGTGTTAAGATCAACTCATTAATGTCCATGTATGAAATTGTTTTGGGGGCTTACAGAAATCCTGAGGTGTTCTTCCAAGATTTTAGACCAGTCTTGTCAAATAATGATAAATACAGCCATTATTTAGCATTAAGTGCACAGAAGTGCAAAAACTCTTAACTCTAACATGGTATCAACACATCAACAGCATATCAGTGCAGTAAACATCTTGAAGATGGTGCTTTACTGACATTAACTAGATTTACTGTTGATCTGATACATTGAGTAGACTTACTATGTTACTTCCAATAAGCAAAACTTTACCCAACATATAACCCTAACCCTGGTCCTAATCACCATCACCTTAACCCAAAACCTAATCCTAACCATCACCCTGGCCCTAATCCTGACCTTAACCTCAATCCACACCCTTATCCCAACCCTTGTTCTGGCGATAACCCTAAATTTAACCTCAAGCAAAAACCTAACCCTAACTCTCATCCCAGACCTAGTTCTAACCTTCACCTTCATTCAAAACCCTTAGCCTAACTAATTAGCACTTCATTCATGTAAACTAGATGAGCAAAACCAACAATTTCTACTAACTAGCTCTGTAAATAATAAAAGTATATATAATATAAAAGTGTAAATATAAAAAGTATAAATATATAAAGGTAAAGGTGCACGTATTTGTCACTTTACACTGTACAGCGAAATGTGTCCTCCGCATTTAACCCATCTGGTAGTGCTCAAGGACCCAACAGTGGCAACTTGCCGAGCCCGGGAATCGAACCCACAACCCTGTTATTGATATCCCGGTGCTCTAACCGCTGAGCCACCACTGCCCCATATATATATATATATATATATATATATATATGTGTGTGTGTATATAGTGGTAAATTATCTACATTTTTGCATCTGAGTGTCTTGCTATCCCTTTGCTGTTGTGACACTGAGAATTTCCCCACTGTGGGATTAATAAAGGATTATCTTATCTTATCTAAAAGACTGAGTAAAATTCATTTAAACTGTATAAGAATTTAACTTTTCTTGAAAAACCTCAAAACCTTGGTCTCAATTACATAGCAAGCCCCTTTCTGCTACTTGCACAGAATGATAATTCTGTGCCTCTTAAGTCTTTTAGCCTTAGTATATCATTTGAAAGCCATAATAACTAATTTGGGCTGTAAGGTTATCAGTGCTGCGTTTATTACCAGAAGCTCTGCTCTTCTATTTGAGAATATTTCTGCCTTTTTGCTTCACTCACTCAGTAAACCCCTAAAATCACACATGTCTGCAGGTATTTTAAGATGCTTTGCTTTTCAGATGGTAACAACCGTAGGGCATGGGCACAGCTTGATAAGCCTTTCTTCATGTGAAGTGAAAAAACCTCAAAAACCTAACTATGTGATCAGCGATGTGAACGTGATTTCCTAGCTCTGCGAGTCACCTCTGAAAGCTTTGAATGGCTTGGGTGCCTATTGGTTTTTTAATTCAATTATGCTGTTCCTTATCTTTCGGGCAAACCACTCATAGCATATAATCAGATTATGGAGGCGATGGCAATTAAAATCCAAGAACTAGCAAGATGATCCGCCCTTCATGGTTCATTTGGAAGACGCTCCAGTGCTACAGCCCTCAATTTGGGTTTTAGTTATGCAGGTCTATTGCTAATAAACACTGATATGTGAATCGCTGGCAATATGTTTATGGTTCCATCTCAGGCTGGGTTCCCACGCATCCTGGAAATGTATAGACTTGTATTTTTCTTATGGGAAATAAGAATATAACTTAATAAACAGTAGGAAAGTCACGAAGAAGTGTAAAAATAGGCCTTTAAGCCACTGAGGTTGCATAATTTAACCATTACTTATGGTTAATGCCAAGTATGTGTGTCCATTTAAACCTACTGCATGTGGACTTTGATACATGCACGATGTGTTGGAATGTCTGGTACAGTGAACTTACAATTACACACTGCAGCTTCTTGCAGCATGTAATTTGTGTAGTTCTTCTTATATTTTAGTATAACCTTCTGGTCATTCATCTGTCATGGCCAGAAGAACAATGTCTAGCACCGTTTGAGGCTTTACCTGCTCAAAACACAACAACATCTGTGCTCAAGCAGTAAAATCTAGCCCTCCAGGACTGGATATCACTCATAGTCTTGAGTCATTTTATTGACTCACCCAAAATATTGTGAAAGTCCTGCAAGCCCTAGCCAATGCTGGCGAAGTGGTAAAACACAATGACCACAGGGAAAATATGGTATTGTTGATATTCCAGACTCCAGTTCAGGGTCTGCAGAATGGGAGCTCCGAAGTGTTGTGTGATAAAGTGAAAGCCAGGGAGGTGAGCAGGTATCAATGCTAGGCTAAATCGCTAACCAAACAGCTTTTATTATCACTTTCCTCCAATGTGCACAATAAAACAAAAGCTGGTAAAGTGAGCAGTTGCAAGGCAAAACGCTAACCGGTCCTCTCTTCAGCTAGCTAAATGCACACTGCACAGAGAGGAAGTTGATAGGACACCAAAAGGGAAAGCAACACTCTCCGGTAAGTCCCAGGAATAATTACACACAATAATTACAATGTTTGTGTTACAGTGCTAAAAACAAAGCCAAGTTATTGCTAAGCTATGCTACATGGCTCCTGTGAGCAGATGTAGTGACCTGAACCAGCCAATCAGAGCGCAGATCATAGTTTTGTGCCTCTGTACCTATGTGTTTGCCCTATTTTCAAAATGAGATCGATTTGTATGGAATTCCTAGGAATGCTATAACTGTGACATCCAAGTACCAGCAATGATTAGAAACAGGCAAGTTGATGGAACTTGGTGGTGGAGAAGGTCAACCATCAACTAATCTAATCACATAATGCCCTCCTAATGTTGCTGTCCAGGACTCTCCCAAACAGTCTGCTTAGCCATTGGAAGAAATGAAGCATGGCAAGAGGACACTCTCGAGACATGTCATTCCCTGCACACCCCTGTGCTCGCCTATCAGTCAAGGGGAATTAAACTAGCAAAGCAGCGAACACTCACGCATGATTGATATTTGTCAACAAGGGGCTGCCCGGGGCGCACAGGATCAGGCTAAAAGATCTCTTGTACATTTTGAGGCTGAAGGGCCACGTCTCGAGGGGAGCACACCAGGCAAACTTACATGTGGCCAGGCCATCGATATGTATCTTCTCTACAGGCCTCAGGAGCATCCTTCTTAAGAAAAGTCTGGTTGTGCACAGAGATTTATTTATACTCGGCAGAAAAATGACCTGGGGTGACCTGCACTTTCTGTTTTTTTTTTTTTTTTCCACCACTGTTTTTCCAAGTGCTTGACCCTGGTTGGTGCATCCATGGCATTCGTAAGAGTATTGTGTCTCCGTCTTTGTTTTGTCTTCCCAACCCAGTAAGTTCATCTTTACGTCTGTCCGTTCAATGATTCAGTTCCACCCTCACTCCAATTCGCACTGAGGACCTTGTTCTTCACAATAGACAAATTGCTGTTAGGTCACCTGGTGGGAAGAAGCAAAGAGACCACCTCGGCTCCACCAACAGCTTCGATTTGCCCGCTTTGGCTTGTTTGTTTAGCTTGTTCTGTGTTGCTGTCTGACTGTCGGGCCTTTTGACTCTAATATTCGACCCTGAGATCAGCCTACCCCCTATTGCACCTGTTAGCCTGTGTGTTTATTTCATATATATGCTTCTTCTTAGTGCTCAGAACTATCTTTTTAATAGACATTTGAGTGTGAGTATATGAAGGACCTTTATGGTGGTGGATGCTCTGCATCCAGAGCCTGTTTACACCTGCTATTAACATGCATTTTGTATTCGGACAGTATCTGGAAACACTGAGGATAAGGAAAGAGGATGGAAATCCATCCCCTATGTGATTGGATGAAATCAGATTTTACTTTCCCACGTGAAAAAAATTCAATGCATACTTAATGAACATTTACCTTCCACAAACAATGGTTTCTCATCAAGGTAGTCCAGTTTCGGGAGACCCTGAACAGTTTAGAGGAACGGTGGTGGTTCTACAGCGCAGTTAAACAATAGATGGTTCTCACATTTCCACACCACCTTTATCAGAAAATGCGATGGGTTGTTCATACCCGGTAATACTGACATCATCTGCCTGAATGTATCCAGACCCTGAAAACACATCAGCAAGAGTGTCTCAGCAGTCTAATGTGCTACCACTATGGCCGGGGGAGGGGTTGTGACTTGTAATACTGAGCCATGTTGCTTTGCCATCAGCAGTCAAAGTCAGAGAAAGCACAACTCCCTCTGACTTCCTACGGATTTCTTGCTGTTTGTGTGCGTGTGCTCACGCTTATGCTCATGTTTATTACAGGCAGGTGATAGCAGTGTTACAGAGTTTGATCCCTTGCAGTTAAAATGGTTCTTCTAAACTGTTCATGGTCTCCTAGAGCTGGACCACCTTGATGAGAAACTGTTGTTTATAGGAAAGTTGTTTACTCTGTGTGTAGATGGTGCATCACTCTTAAGCGATGTTGGCTGGGGTGTAGGCATCTGTTAGCTTGTGCAGTGGAGCTGGGGACCCGAGCCTGTCGGCTGCCCGGCGATGCTGCACCTGGCAGCAGTTCGGAGGCCGGTGGCTGGCTTTGCATGAATTGGAGGGGACGTGTGTCCTTACCTTCTAGTGTCTGAAGCACTGCTAGTGCTAGGGGGAGCTACGAACAGGTGGGTTATTTGGCAGTACCAAATTGGGACAAAAAAGGAAAAATTTGACAAACAAGTTAAAAACAAAAGAGAGATGCATCTCTGACCAATCACAGTGCCTCTAGGGGGTGTTTACACCTGGCTTTTCATGCCATGGAATAAACAAGCTCCAAGTTCTTTAGCTCTTTAAAAGGTTCTTCATACATTAATGCTTGACGAATGCAAAGTTTGAGTTTTGACAGTCACTGAGTAATAAATCAATAAGCGGGTGCTACTAGTTGCAGTGTATTCTTAAAGTAAATATACAAGTGTATAAAAATAAATATATAAATACATAAATCTTCAGCTCCACACTCCTTCCAAGTCACTGTTCCAGTGTTCACGTCTGATTTTATGCAGAAAGCGACATGTTTACCATATATTTATAACCAAACTTTATATAAGAATCTTTCATTTGCTGCCATTGCTTATTTTTTTTGTCAACCCCATTCCATTGCTACAGCTTTATTCTACTCTGGATGTTTTATGTGGTAATTCAGAGGCAAACAAGCTGCTGAACTGAACAACTGCTGCTAAAATAAAGTCTGGTATGCTGGGATACAAGGAAAGAAAAAACATATGGAGACAAAAAGCAGTGTAATGGCCTCTCAAAGTATAAATATACAGATCTTTTTAATGCTTTGATGCATTGATATCATGAGTATCACATTTAAATACATATTAATTTAGTAAATGACTCTAGTGTTAAGAGCTATTTCATTATGTCTATATGATTCAAGAGCAATGAATTTAAAGCAATAGTGGGTAAGCTCTGCTTTTATTGGCTGGTTTATGTCACTGCAGCAGCTCACAGGATCCATTTTTGAGTCTTACCAGACAGTGTTGGGCCCTGTCCTATTACTTGCACTTGCTCCCTTGCAAACTTTGTTTGCACGTGCCTGCTAGGTGTACATTTCTTTAAATTTTACCAACGAGGGTGCTTACAAGCATCCAATAAATACTTTTTGCCCCTCTTGTAAGTCAACATCCGCTCACATTTTTGTAAGGGCAATTACCCATGTTCCACTGTGATCCAGTGACGTTACTCGCATAAACTAATCGAAAAAAAAGATAAAAGTAGAAAAAGCACTGTAGAAAAAGCACTGTTTAACTTGCTGTACAGACATTAATGTAAGCACAACTAGCAGCAACTAAATCCAACATTGTGGCAGCTTCTGTATTTGGCGTTTAAGCAGCAGTGTCATATACAAATGAAGGGTCGTGAGGCGAAGTGTGTCCCAATTCTGCCGCTACAGACACATACAAGTGAGCAAAGTTTACACTGAATCCCATGGTAAATTTGCAAGCAAGTTGCAAGTTGACGTCTACCAAATTAACCTCCCATTACCCCCCTCCCCTCCTATTCAAACACATCATCCCAAGTGGTATTGACAAAAACTGAAAATCCTCACTTTTCAAAGCGTTAATTTCTGGCAGTAATTTGCAGTGCTTCATTAAGTTATACACACGAATAAAACACACATATACAGTGTCAGTCTATGCAGAAGCAGTAGGTGCATGGCATATCGATTCAGACTGGAGGGAGCTCAATCCAGTACATGGTTGGTTTGAAATATCTGCCTCGAACACAAGATTTCCAATAGAATGAAAAGTGTACTGCATTTGGGTAGATATTGCTTCAATATGTGTAGGATTTCTTTGTCATTTTATTGGGTTTAGATTTTATTTGTGTTGTTGAATCATTCAAGGTGTTAGGGAAGCTTTTTTGTAGTTTTGTAGTTGTTAAGGTCAGTTAGTCTGTTTTGAAATTACTGTGGGGTGTAGTTTGTTAGTTTGGCCGAACCGGCTGAACCAATGAGGCACTTGGAAAATTGTACAACACAACACTGACTGATTCACTGATAGTTTCAGGCTGACATTAACCTGCCCTAGAATACAATTACCCATGAAGATGTATCCTGGTAAAAAGTGATTCACAGTAAAGTAACGTAACCTACCCGTTAAGCTACATGTTAGCTGACTAAGCATCATTCTAGACACCAGTCAGCACCAACATTAAAACCACTGACTGGTAAAGTAAGTAACATTGATTATCTGGTTCCAACAGCATCTGTCAAGATGTGGGGTCAACATATTAGGTAGCAAGTGAACAGTCAGGTCTCAAAGTTGTCTTGATTTGTGAAAAGCAGGGAAAATGGCCAAACCTAAGGATCTAAACCCCTCTGACAAGGCCCACATTGTCTAGGTAGACAGGTCTAGGTAGGGTGTTTTTGGTATGCAGTGGTCAGTACCTACTTAAAGTGCTCCAAGGTAGGATAAAAGGTGAACTGGCCACAGAGATATCTAAGGCTCATTGATGTGACCAATGGAGGCCCCGCTTCAGGACTTACAGGACTTAAAGGATCTACTGCTAATGTTTTGACCACTTTCAGAGGACTTGTGGAGTCCGTGCCTCATACATTCTGATGAACTCTGTATGATGTCTGAAAAGGACACTTTTATTGAAATCTCTATGCATGAGGTTAGTTATTGAAGTGCCAACTGCTATTCATTGCAGATATAACAGCTGAGAAAGAGGACTCAACTTTTAAAAAATACTAGTAAATTCTTAGTCATTTTTGCAATTCAGCAGAAATGGTAGACAATGTAGCAATTGACAATGCCAAAAATATTCAGGAATATTAGGACAGTCATGGATAAAGCCCACCCCAGCCAGCCAAGATGGCTCTACAGTCAGCAAGGCAGGAATTCTTGGAACGAACATCTAAATGCACATTAAATGGGGAAGTAAAACTATCAAATTGTCAAGAAGGCCCAACAGTGGAGGCACTCTCTGCAATAGCTTAATAAATGAGGGTTGTCACAAGCCCCGGTCGACCAGTTTCTGCACAGTCTTAATGGAATCGGTCATCAGACCCTCTATCTTTGTCTGGTTCAGCTCTGCATCATCTCACTTCAAGCAGAAACTACAGTGCCCTGTGCAAAGTTAACTCACTGGATCTCAGCCATTTCCCTATCCCACACAGTATACCTGATAGACATGTAGTTGTCTAGAACAAAGACGAGTGCTGCGGAAAGTCCTGGCTGACCCTCAAACCAAACTCACACTCCAGTTAACAGCGGCCTTATCCCTTGTGAGACCAACAGTGAACAGTCTGAGATCTTTCTTTACCTAGGCTATGATCTCCCTAGGTGAGGACACAGTTCCAATGTCTTCTCTGTGAATAAGGACTTGCATGTCAATGAAGGAGCGCTCAGCACTCCCCCCCCCCCCTTTTTTTTCCCCCAGCAGTAATAAAAATAGAGAATTACACTCCACAACTGTAGGGGGAGCCCGGGAGCAAAAAACATCAATTCTTGCAATTCGTAACTTACATTAGTCTCAAAGTAGGACTTCCTGTGTCAAACGAAGGAAAAAACAAGATGTGCAATATTGTTAGCGAGGGGTAAAAGGTGTTTGATTATGGTAAACTGTACTGATGAAGTATTTTACAATGAAACCACAATAAAACCACACACTATACTTGTGTTGGCTTAAGCTTTATCTTCTCTGAAGGGGACAGTTTTAGCTTGAACACCCCATTTTAACCGTAATTCACTCACATAATTCCTTGGTTTTATTGGTTTCTATTTTATTATTTTATTATATTAATCAATATTTACAGTACAATCTTTGTTAAAAATCCTATTTTTTTTCATTTATCAAATACTTACTATAGGACAGTTCTATAATAATGCAGTTACTAAAAACTATTGAGCTGTTTATGGAATAATCTGTGATTTATATATATATATATATATATATATATGGCTTATAATTATTAAATGACCCCTTCATTTCATTTTGTACTTAATGTATACAGAACGAAGTAGTCATTTAAAGTGATTTTATTTGACACTCAGCTTATTAAAATCAATTGAAATGATAAAGACTAGATCATTGAGATCTCAGTTTCATTGAAAAATACTGTCATTTTAGTGTTGTACTATTACAATTACTTATTATGACTACTTATATTATTTTATTACTTATATACTTATAATTATTACTACTTCTATATTATCTATCTTCTATTTATAGCACAACTATGACAGCTAAAAATGAGTCAACATTTAAATTAAACATACAGTGAGAAACACTATGTGCCGGGGATGTTGCGAGGTTCTTATCCCAGGCAAGAAGTGCTCTTTTAGTGGGACAAGATGCCCCCTAATACGATTTCTTCCCTACAATTCCTGCTCTATTCAGTGTCCTGGGTGTGCACTATACACAAATATGGTTTATTTGTGCACTAAATAGACACTTAAGGGTCTTACGGGGAATTGCCTCCCATTTATAGAGTTCTTTTTGCAGTCAGTATGTGGATGTTGTAAATAGCAAAAGTAAGTGAAGGACAGTATTCTCAGAAACCTGACTAGGAGACCTGTGTGTTTCTTTTTCCTTTTGTTATATCATTAATGTTCCTTCTCATCCCATCAGTCTGCCATGCAGGCAAACATAAAAACAATTTTCCCTCTGACTAATTCATTTTAACACAAAACGATCTGTATAATCATTCATATCTTCTTGTCTAGCTTACAAAAAAAAGATTACTTTAAGGGAAGAGAAGTAATAGGCATCAAGCTGTGGCTATATTGTTTACCATTGTTCATTTAAATGATGTTCGCTGAGAGGCTGTGTGTGTGGGTGGGGGGGGGGGGGGGGAGAGAAAACAATTGTTTTCTCGGCTCTTAACCCCCCTTCAGTAAAAACTAAACAAAATTTACGGCATCTGAGAGCACAGGCGTCTTCAGATTGCCTCAATAAACCTGCCGAATTGCTTTGATCCCCTTTTTAATAAGATACAATTGGTGGTTTAGGGACTGGAAATTGTATTAGTTGGTTGCGTTCGGAAGAAAAAAAAAAAATCTTGGACGCCTCCCACGTTTCCCGCTGAGAAGAAACAGGAAGTACGTGAGTGCTTCAAAAAGTCGGTTCACACAGCACATATGGGAGCTCAAGCTGCAAGCTATTGGGCCACAAATCCTGCCAATGTGACAAATCCTGCATTATTCCACTTCCATCTCTTTGTGAGGCTTGCTCAATTAAGTGGACCATCTGAATCAGAGATTGGAGAGGAATTACAGAGCTCCTCGATACACAAAAGGATCTTCGTTTGCCACTAAACAATGGCAAGGAGAAACACAGTCCAGAACCCGCAGCTTCCGAGAAGCTGAGGCTGACTTTCAATGGGTTCATATACTTCTGGATCCTCTATATAAAGGGAAGGATTTTTGGACCAGACCGTGTGGGAGAGATGTAAATAGACTGAGTCTCCAGTGCCATGAAGGAACCATGAGCCGGAAAGAGGATCCCCAGACTGACTTGATTCACTCATTATCATAGTCCCTCAGGTGGCTCTCTGCCCTCCTTTACTTAATAACTGTAGGTGACACAGGATTGCACATGCAAGGACACGGAAGACAACTAAAATGCTTACTTGCTGCACCTTAACTTAAGAGGTTGAGGGATACTGCAGTTGATTTGCTACACTATTTGAATGCAAGTACACATTTCCAAGATTTAGACTTATTTAGATACAGACAAGATCACAAAGGGCCTTCGTAGAAGGCCTAATGAATTCTGGGAATAAAAACAAATACGAGTCTGCACTTTATTAAGTTCCTTGTAATTCAACAGAATTATATCATGGCTGTCCAATGAAAAAGTGAGGAGGCAAAAATGATAAATTAAGAGTTTATTCCAAGTCATTTTAGAGCATTTCTATTGGTCTATCCATCCAGAGTTGTTTACACAGTGTACAGAGCAGCTACAAGGTTCAAACAATAGAGAACACTAAAAATGGACACGTGATACGTGGTTTAACCTCTTTTAACTTCAACAACTACACTACTAGTCTTACGTCATCGTTACAATCCTAAAATGCTGAATAGAAAATCATCACATCAGATTATTAATCTATTATTTAGGTAGATACAGTTAAGTGAGCTTACATATTAGTTCAGGAGGTATTCAGGAGGCCTTACACAGCCTTACATAGATCTACAACCAATATAGTTAATAATTAAGAGTAATTAAGTAATTAAGAGTCAACTAATGACTTTTGAATTTTTACATTTGAGTCCCACCTAGTGGGTGGCAACTGTGAAAGGCTAAATTGTGGAGAAAATAGATAAAACTTCATACTTAACCTAAAAAGCACATATGCACAAGCTTCAAATGTCTGTTAGCTTAGGGCTAATATTACTAGAGTATCATAAGGGCACATTAGCATATTTTTTGTTTTGTTTTGTTGTGACACTTGTGGAAGCTGACATTCTTTAAGAAACAGGTTCTTTAAGGTTCCTTTAGTAAAGGCCAAGGCTATTTGTTGAACAGTATCAACTAAAATAAAACATTTCAATACTTTGCCTGGTTAAATGGTTTTGCATCATCACTACAATCCTCTTTGCTAAGAGTGTAGCTCTAATAGTCATGGCTCGCTACTGCTCACATGACAAATTTGCATATTCTTTAAGTTTATTCAGGTTCAAGTCTGAATTTCCAACTTTCTGAATCTCACGCAATAGTGAATCTGTAATTACAGTGTAGTTACGCATTAATAATCCATGTAATAACAATGTAAAAACTAGGGACGATGTGCTTTGCTGTTACAGGTGCATTACAGTAATTTTAGTTGTGTAATTTTGCATGTGTATCATCATCACTGGTGTATCAGTTGTTTCGACTCAGGCAGTTGCACATGTGCATCTCAGCAGTCATAACAGGAAACCCTGTGGCTCAGTTAAAAAAAAAAAATATATAAAGTGGGATCTCTTTCTGTCCCATTGTAGCTTTAACTGATGATCTAACTTCATTCTCAGCACCCAATCACTTTAAATCCTTTATATTAATATCACTCACCTTTGCCAAAAAAGGTCTACTGCTACGCAAATTTCAATAAAGCACTGGCTTAGCCTTCCTGCAGCGCACTCCCACATGGAAAGACTTATGGCAAATCTTAATAAAAATAAGACAAACTCATTTGAGGAAAGCTGGTCTCAATTTTGACAATATATTGAGAGCTGATTGCTTTTCCCACATTTTTAACCCCTTAACTCCCTTTTTACACACTAAGGTGTATTACTCAGTAACTACAGGTACTTCTGTAGAAACTGTTTGGGCTATTCCTTAGTAATAGAAGTCTGTACTTTTGGCCCGTCGATGGGCTACAGGCTTTTTAAAGGGTACCTTCTGCAAGCTTCTGTGCATGCAAATTATTGCAAAGCAGAACTAATACTGCAGAGATGTAGTTGTCATGAACTGTGAACGAACTTCAAGGCTTTTTCACAGGCTATTGGACAGTACATGAAAAAGGGGCTCACTGAAGCTCTAACCTCTGACAGGTACAAATGGGCATCTTGGTCAAGCATTTAAAGATGGAGTCTACTCTTGAGCACAGGGTTCACGTTGCTCTCCCAATGCTAAGAATACACATAGTTCATTAGATGAGTTCTTTCCATGGCCAAGAGCTACATTATTGGGTCAGGCACATGAGCAATGGACAGACTGGACAGAAACGAAACAGTTATGGCTATGGATGTTCTACTTTTTACTGTGCAGTACTGTAGCTGAGCTGTAGGCCTGGGTCTAGCCATTTGTGCGGTATTCTGTGGACTGGACCATTGCAAAAGCACGGTACATTTGACTTTGATGCCATCATTTCTTCTCCGTCTTTAAATAGAAGGAAGATGAATTGATATGGACCTCTGTACCCTTTTTCTTTCAACGTAAACGCATTCAGGTCATTGTTCACCATGAATGATGATCAATAACGATAAGCACTGAATAAAAGACTGAAGGAAATAGCCCTTCACGCTTTATGTTACTGAGGAGTGAAACCTAAGTAAGATGCAAACTGAACAAGAAGTATCTGAGCTTGCAGTGTGTATCAGGACACAGTTCTGAGTGCAGTAGAGCTAAATAAGTCAAAGTGATCTTAGCAGTACACTCAGTAATAAATTATACACTGGTATCCTCATCACCGCTGCTTAATGAGGACTGATATTTGTTTTATGACGATTGCCATCAGTGCAAGGCAAACTTGACATTGATCCCTTTGCCGCAAGATGCTGTTTTTTGTGCCGTGTAACAAGTGTGAACAGCCAGGCCTATTTGGAATCTATCAGGATTAACACTTACAGTAATATCAAGCTTTTACCTTTGATATGTCTGTGCAAACTATGTTTGACCCCATAAACATGTCATGGTAGATGCGCTATACTATCATTGTATGAGCTGCCATAACAGATTAAGTTCTTAAGTGCTTAGGTCTCTATGTCTTGTGCAACACTATTTATAGTAACAGGAATTATTGAAATTGTTTAATCATGTGAAAAATTGTTGTTATTGATAACTTGCTTTTCATTTGACTGTGGCCTAAATGAAACACGGAATCTGTTGAGTCCATTAAGATGGCTAGACTCCATACGAGCTCCTGATTGTTTGCATGTATTTAATCAGTATTGCCATGCAGAGAGGGCCACTGGGGAGAGGGGTAAGGTGCTAATGACTGAGAATGGCCCCGACGCCTTGTGTACTTTTGTGTTTGCAGGTGTCTAATTATATAGCGCTTTAAGTTTTACCCCATTAATGACTCTGGGATGTAGCATATCATTAATGAACGTTTTTAAGTCAATGTTTGAGTTGGCAGAAAATAAGTTTGGAATTGTTTCTCTCCACCTAATGAGTCAAATTAAATCTTTTTTGCTCGAATCACGGCGGATTCCTTATGGTGCAAGGCGCTACGCCTGGTACAAGCAGCAAACTAAGAACAGACAATCCGCAGGGGGTTCATTAAACGAACCAAGGGATTTTACTTTGGTGTTTATTTTAACTTTAATGCTTACAAGTTGTGATAATTCGCAGTGCTTTGCTGTGCGATGCACTGGCATCAGCACAAGAACAGGTATCATCATTAACTCACCATTAAAACGCATTGAAGCCCAAAACTACAAATCTCAATTCCGCGTGCCTCGTCAGCACGATAAGTTGCGGCCGAGACACCTTCGTTTGCATATCAAACCACTACTAGACATGGCGTGCCCCAACACTCATGAGCTATTTATGTTCATTTCTCATGATCAATTCATGAGCAGTTGAGACCATGCTAACAAAGCACCTTCCTGAGTGTGTTTCAACAGCCTCAAATTACCTCTTAGACACTCTATATGCAGTTCTAATTTCAAGGTCATGAACCTTCAACAATACATTAACCTACCTAGGGAGGTTAACACGCAGCCATTAGGGATATAACTAGATATTAACTATGTAAGGGATTTGAGTAGTGGCCAAATGAAGGAACAAGTTAAAGGTGATATATCTGACATCTTAAGCAATGATGGCAGCAATCAACTCACGAAAAGATGTACTCAAGCGTCCTGAGCAGAGTATGAAGTGTTATCTGCTCTTTGTGTTCAAACCGGTCCAGCTGTTAATGCATGTTAGTCTCGCCCTGTGGAAATGTTGGCCCTCCCTAAACAGGCCCTCCTCAAACGGAGACAAAACAGTGGGGAATAATACATTCAGGTGAAGGCGGTCGTGCAAATATTCCTCCGCTGGAAAAAACTTCCAATATATGTAGTTTCATGCATCCAGTTGTCTAACAACATGTTGGTAGAACACACTGTTTTAAAGTTTGGAAGTTTAGGGATAAGGATATCCGCAATACTCACAATGCACAGACCCCAGCAGCCCGGCTCAACAGGGTTGAGGCCATGATGCAGAGTTGGAGCTGGCTAGCCCTGATGGTAACAGTCTGATTTAGAAGGGTTGAAGCCATGATGCTAACAGACAGCAGCCGGCTCAGCAGAGTTGGAGCAGGCTAGCCCTGATGGTAACAGTCTGATTTAGAAGGTCACACTTTTTCACAGTACCATAGATATGGAGAGTATACACTTCATATGATACTGTATACACACACACACACACACACACACACACACACATTGCAGCGACACTATTGTGCAAGCAAGGCAAAGTGCAGAAAATAATTTCAGCAGAGACATTCACCTTTAGTAGTGTGTGGGATGTGAGGCATTGAAATGGTGTGAACACACTAATGTGCAATCAAAACAATAACATGCATTCTTTTGCATAAATTGGATGCCCGAATTCATGATACCCAGCCTCTCATCTCACACCTACCACTGATTAACATGTAGGCCTACAGTAAAGCAGCCACCCCCATGCTTATATCTGCTGAATCTGTTTGCACATTATTTTGTTTGCATGTTCTACCCATATTAATATGTACTAATATCTACTACCTGTTGAGACTTTTCCAGTGCATGGACTGTATATTGTTTACCGTTTTTACTTTTCTCATTGAAACTGATAACACGTGACATTTGAAGCTGCAAACATCCATTGCAGTCTTGGAGAAGAAGCTCTGTATGTGTCCAAGAAGGTATAAGTGCTTTCTGGTGGAGGTGGAACCAAAGTGCCAGCAAAGTATATGGAACATGAACTGTCGACAGTTTGAATGGAAGTCAAAACACCATGGGGAAAGATGGAGGATGCTGTTAAGCTGTTCTTTTCAGCATAAGTCGAAGCCTACAGGTGGCATCGCTGGAAGGCAAGGATTGTAAGTGAACTTGCGATGTGTTAAATAAACTAAAATGTGTGCTGTAAATGTGGTTTACGTCTTGAGGCAATTCTAGGATTGTATTAATGGGGTGACCATTGAGTGGTCAAGGCAATTTCCTTAAGCTTAGAAAATGTGGGTAATTACCAAATATTCTACCTTTGATGTTGGATAATGGGTTTTCACTCACATACACACAATACACAGTCTAATAAGGATTTTTCATGTTCCTACCTTAAATGGTGTGACAGTCGGCAAGCTGGCACCTGTACAGTAACAAGTAAAGTGGTGCTTCGATAAAGCAGCTGATAATAGTGAGATAAGGTAAGGTAAGGTGCACGTATTCGTCACTGTACAGTGTGGACTGTACAGCGAAATGTGTCCTCCGCATTTAACCCATCTGGTAGTGAACACACACTCACACACACACACGTGTTAGGGGCAGTGAGTACACACACACACCCAGAGCGGTGGGCAGCCAACTCCAGCGCCCGGGGAGCAGAGAGGGTAAAGGGCCTTGCTCAAGGGCCCAACAGTGGCAGCTTGCCGAGCCCGGGAATCGAACCCACAACCCTGTTATCGATATCCCAGACTATATCGAAACTATATCGATATCGAAACCAGACTATAGGCTTACTGGGAAACTCCCAAAATAAATACACATGAAAGAGTCTGCTTCCTGATGGAACTGTACTTTAGCCACCCATTACAAGCACTCTGCCATTGGTGGAGTGCTTCTAACATCATGGCATTTATCAATGTTGATGTCATTTCATACAGAACTGTTGGTGGTTAAAGTTGGTAGTATTGTACAATAAACGTATGTTAATTAGCAGTACAATTAGACAGTATTAAGACTTACTGGTTAAGTCTCAGTTAATAATTTTGTAATGATTGAAATTACATAGTAAGCATGAATAATGAATAATTATTTAAAATATGAAATATCATCATTATAATTACTTAAAATATGGTTATACGGTATTTACTAATTATACAATTTGTTAGGATGCAATTACACATACATTTTTAAATCCAATTTGGAAGGCCAATTGCCCAATCCTCTGTTATATAAACTCCCCCCATCACTAGCAAGGCCTCCAACACTAGGAGGGTAAAGATAGTGATACATGTCTCCTCTGACACACGGGAAACCAGCCACCACCTCATTTTGGCAGGGCAGCTTTGATACACCAGCTAACAGCGACGTGGGGAGTAAGTTCCATTAACCTAATCCTGAGAATTGTGCCCTCTCTGACTCTGGCTGCCGATGGCAAGCAGCATGACCTGGGATTCAAACCAGCGACAGTGGCAGTGCCCTAGTCCACTGGACCACTTGACTCCACTGTCATTATTTATTAGAGTCTTATCAAGTTTTATCGAGTCCATAGTGCTCTTCATGTAGTTATTCGTTGTTTGTGATTCATGTAAATAAAAAAGTGAAGAAAAAGACATTTGGATGTGAACAGGTTCATTGTATGAAATCTGTATGGAAAGAAAGTTACGTTAAAGCAATGTAGTAATTGACTGAGTTTCCATGCGTTGTTCTCTAAACGTCTCATTTTTTAAATTAAAGTTATATAATGAATGTCTGTCAAGTTAACGCGTCTTCAGTAGAGCATTTAGTTTGTGGCATTTCCTGACGCCAATTTCGGCCCACTCACT
The DNA here is from genome assembly GCF_030463535.1 of Salminus brasiliensis. Classification (NCBI taxonomy): domain Eukaryota; kingdom Metazoa; phylum Chordata; class Actinopteri; order Characiformes; family Bryconidae; genus Salminus; species Salminus brasiliensis. Next base: position 28,232,158 of record NC_132896.1, on the reverse strand, counting down.
GACATTCAAAGAAATGTAAGAAAAAACCTGAGGCTATGTGAGAATTATTCCTCAAGTTTAGCTTGCATTAAGTGAAGTGCTTCTGTTTTTTAGGGTTTTTTGGGGCAGGGGAGGTGGGGGGAACCTTCAAAGGCCACTGCATTGATTTCAAATTCATTAAGTCTTGCATAATGATGAGTCATATTTAAAAGAAAGAATCACTCCCAGTATTATTTTTTTGTCTTTCTCCCCAAAAACAGTATATTCAACTCATTATATCCTCAGTATTTGCAGAAGCTGTGGAGTAAGTTATGCGCAGCCTAATGAAACGTCGGTGATAATTATTCAGCTATACATCTCTCAAGCTCAGACAATGCTCAGCATGTCTGAAGGGCATTTCCCGGCTGTGCTTTTGTTGTGCGCTTTCAAACTTTCTTCTCAGACAGCAGCACGGATCCTGTTTCTTAATTGAGGCTGTGTTCTTCCGACAATGTCTGACACAGGGTTTTTTGTATTGCCGCTGTTGTCACTTTTGTTGATGTTTATATTTTGATATAATTTCCAATCTGTTCATCTTTACATTGTGTCAATCTTAAATTTCATGATGAATGGACCAATAGAAATGCACCAAAATGACCTTGAATAAAAAACAAATACCATTAAAAGTTCAGAAGATTTTTCCATGCGCCTGTAAAGTTACCATTTTCGAGATACAAGCCTTTTGTGGGACAGCAATAACATACATAGTCCTATCAGAAAACGATGACCAAACCCAGGTTTGGTATGAACTCTATTGCCTATTATATCAGCTCCACTTTCCATATGGGAGCACTTTGTGGTTCCATAATTCCAGATTGTAGTTCATCTGTTTCTTTGCATACTTTGTTATAGTCTCGTTTCAGGACCCACAGGACTGACCACCACAGAGCAGGCAGTATTATTTGGGTGGTGGAGCATTTTTAGCGCTGCAGTGATACTGACTGACATGATGGAGGTGAGTGTTATGTCTGGTATGAGTGGATCAGACACAGCAGGGCTGCTGGAGTGTTTAAACACTGTGTCTGTCCACTCACTGACCACTATATTAGACACTCCCACCTAGTTGTCCACCCTGAATATGTCAAATCAGACACAGAATCTGTTGTTGAAGTTTGTGTTGGTCATCCTCTAGTCCTTCATCAGTGTTCACAGGACGCTCTGCACAGGCCACTATTGGCTGAATATATTTATGGTCGGTGGTCTATTATCAGTCCAGCAGTGACACTGCTTTGTCTGATCTACTCGAATCAGTGTGACATACACTACTAACACACCACTCCTGTGGAGGCCTGACCATTGAGGAACAGATGAACTAAAACAGACTATACAGAGAAACAGATGGACTACAGTCTGGAATTATAGAACTACAAAGTGCTCCGATATGGTAAATGGATCTGATTTAATGGGCCGAGTTCAAACCAGACCAGGGGTGGTCATAATATTCTGATATGACCATATATTTGTTTTCATATAATCAATTTAAAACATACATTTGAGAGTAAATTAAAAGGTAAAGCAGAAAAAGAGTGACATGTCTTTCCATGCAGAGAAAAATAACAGCATACAGTTCAAGTTGGCAGTCACCTTGTGAGGTTGTGCCTGGAGTAGCAATCACTCGGCAGAGCATACGGTGTCTTCAGTATCCCGAAGATGTCGCGGCAGATGGCCCCGGATCTCATTACAGAATGCCAGCACCCTTGGCACCAGCGTTCCAAATGCCATTGTTGCCGTTCGTACGAGGGCCGCGTGGGGTCAGCGCTCCTAACCTTGTAAAAGCAGCCCATAATCCCCCACTCAATAGCTTGTCATTTCTCCCCGTTACCTGGAGGCAGAGTCATGGGGGGCATGGTGTCCGTTGCACAGACTTTTTTTTTTTTTTTTTAAATCTCATTTTACTGTCTGGCCATATAAAAGGTTTCTGTAGATACGCTGCCCAGTTCATCTAAATTTAATGGTACTTCAAAAAAGAGCAAGTGGGGTGAAGCATGAGGAAATATAGCATGTCACTTCAGCATTAGCATACAGTTTTCCCCACGGTGTCCTCTGAGCAAGTGTGCTGTATATCAGTGGTGTAGTGGGTATAGGTACAACATTATCACTTCTAATGTGGACGAAAAAGGTCCGTAAACCATGGTGCAAAGTGACCAGTGCTGGGAGAGGACATTTTTTCCTGTCACAATGTAATGTAGTCCATTACCGTACGGACTTGTGAAAATGGCATTATTTTTTTATATAGTGTTTTTTTTCCTTTGCAAATGATATTTTCAGCATAACAGTTTAAATGTCTTCGTTTTGGATATGCACCTTTTGTACCTCCTGATTTTGGCAAGCCCACCTTTTGCTGTAATTACAGTGTGCTCAGAACACAAGCTGGCAAAGACTTCACAACTTTGCGCAAAAACCTCTGATAGTCGACTGTACAGAAGCCTCAGAGAAGAAATTGGATTTATAAACAACCTGGGCTGTGTTTGCAGAAAGCATCTGAGCACAAAGATGATTCTTAAATGGTTCTGTGAGCTCCACACTCTCTTCACACTCTCTCCATATACTCTCTTCACCAGTTAAGAGGATCTTAACACTCAGATCCTTTTGGGAAACTGGGCCCTGTTCCCAAAAGCTTTCTGTGGATCGACATCAACATAGTCAGTGTCACAGTTTTGCTTCAATTTGAACATTTCTTCTTAATTTTACTGACTATAACTTTTCTTTAAAACCACCTGCCTAATATTGTGTAGGTCCTCCACGTCCCACCAAAACGGCTCTCACCCCTCATGTTCTGGACTCCACCAGACCTCTGAAGTCGTCCTGTGGAATCTGACTCCAAGACTTTAGCAGTGGATCCTTTAAGTCCTGTAAGTTGTTAGTGGGGCCTCCATAGATCTCAGCAATGAGCACTGGGTGGCCATGACCCTTTCGTTGGTCCACTTTTGGTAGGGACTAACCAATGCATCGCAATGGGGACAATGGGGACACCCCAAAAGACCTGTGTTGTGGTTTGGAGATGTTCTCCCCCAGTTGCCTAACCATCACAAGTTTGCCTATTTATCCTGCTTGTAATACAACAACTTCAAGGACTGACTGTTCACTTGCTGCCTACTATGTTGGCCCCACCTTTGGGTGGACTGGTGTGTCAAACTGCATACAAACGGACCACCCTCCATTCTTTATATTCGTATCTCTGTGGTGTGGAGTTGGCATTTTACCTTGTTTTTTAAAAAACGCAGGATTTACTGATTAAGCCACTTTCTCATGCTACTCATTAATAACACAAGGAGCACCAGTACTCCACCTGATGCAATTCCTTTCATCTTCTCAAAGATCAAATGGCATTCAATCACCATGAATCCAGTGCTTAAATGCTGTCTGCAGCCCCATTGCCTTTGCAAGGCAGAATGCCCAGCCATATATCAACATAATTTACTGTATCGTCACTGTCCAATAAAAAATATGTATATTCAATATGGTGACTTTACAGGAGAAGGCAAAAATGTGCTTAACTTTGAATGGAAGTCAATGTACAATAAGAGCTTATTCCAAGAAATTTAGAGCATTATTATTAGTCTGTTCGTGATCTACACAGTGGACAGAGCAGCTACAAGCTTCAAACCAGGGAGAAAACTAAAAACGAATAACTTTTCATTGTACAGCAGCGATATGTTAGACTTGATGTCAAAACTGCTTATCCAGAGGCTGCCTTCTAGTTTGTATTTCAGCTCACATTTGGCTTATTAGTATTTTTCATAGTAGAATGAAACATTTTCTAGTAATAAAAGAATAGTCTGTAGATATGAATAATTCATTAAAATACCCAATTAAAACAAACGTGTGAAGTGTGAACCTTCAATCAATTCTGCAACGGTGTTCATTTGTAGAAGAGGAGATGTTTAATTAGGACTTGAATTTGATATAAACTTACTGTCAAGCATTTTCGATCCTTTATACAGTATTTTTGGTCAAAAAGACAATTATGTGTGTGTTTTAAGCATCAGTAAAAGGCATAAAACAAATAAAACAACTAAATTTAACAATATTTTCCCAGCACTTAGTGCATCCACCTTTTCTTGTTATCAATGTCCATTCTTTTCAGCAAGCACACTTTCAAGGAGGGTAATTTTTCCATTCCTCCAAAGTTTAGTCTTGACGAAGTTGGTGCATTTTGTGCTCCTCAACATTCAAGTCAACCCAACCACATTCAATGATGTTGAGGTCTGGACTCTGGGCTGGTCAGTGAATTGTTCTGAGACCAACAGTAGCTTCAGCAGTTTGATTTGATTAGTTTTTTTTTTTTTATCTCAGTAAGAGCTTCTTTATCAGCTCCACATGCTTTCAGACCCACAGCATTGAGCTGTCTTCTCCATTAGTAGAAACACCTGTGAACTTTTTCAGGAAGATCTTCTCCTCTCTCTGGTAGCATAATGAAAGCTTACAGTGTTGTCTATAAGATGAAAGCAGTTGTACTGGTCTACCAGGTCTGTGATCAGCTCCACAATCTTTCAGACCCACAGCACATGTCTTGAGTTGTCTTCTCATTGTGGACAAATGGGCAAAAACATCTGTGAAATGTTTCAGGAGTTTGATTTTCTCCTGTCTCTTGGTTAAATAATAAAAGCTTTAAGTATTGTTTATCAGATGGTTGCAGTTTTAATAGTCTACCAGATATTGCACGGTTGTTGGGAGTCTTTTCTTTATTTTTGACACCTTGAAGGGTAGAAGTGCAGAAATGAATTCGCCTATGAAGGATATGCTATATTTACATTTCACATAAATGAAATTTAGTGGAATTTACACATACCTATAATACCTTTTACTTATGAAGTTTAAACGGTTTACTTGGCTGTTGTAAGAGACCTGAAAGAACATATTTTTCCAGCTACATTTGCACACACACACCTCTCTCAGCAGTAAGAAGTTAATCGGCAGGGGTTGTAATGCTACCAAGCTGAGTGCAGGGTTTCTGCTCAGTGCACAGCACCAGATGTGCGAAGAAGGGGCGGACACTTCGTAAAACATTGTCTTTCTCTGCAGGTGTGGCATAATGGGATTGCCATGCTGTGGCCCATTGCTTAAGGGAGTTTGATCTTGGTTTTTGCTGCACTTGAATGGGCCTTAGACTGATTTTCAGTATAGATTTGGATGGTTTATATATCACTGTATCACTGAAAATCATTAGGATTTTGTAAATACTGATATTCACATTGTGGAATCAGTTGATTATTTATGAAATGTATAAAATTACTGATTTATAATTCACTGTGCAGTGTTCACATCTCATATTGTGTTATGTATTAATTAGAATCATACAGGCTAAAAATATAGAAGCAATAATGCTGTTATTAGCATGAGTGGCATATGCAGTACATTTTAGTCTTGCCTGTAATTCAATTCAATTTCATTTAATTTAATTTAATGCAATTCAATTATTTGGACAGAGCTTTTTACAATGGATGTTGTCAAAAAGCAGCTTTACTGAGCTTCAGGTCCAAGTCTCCTTTGAGCAAGCCACTGGTGGCAGGGGGAAACTCTCTCAGATAAAGACGAAGGAACCCTGATAGGAACCAAGACTCAATAGGTAAAAGAATATGCAAAATAACTTTTAAGGAACCTTAAAAGGAACCAATTCTTTTCTGTTCAACACCAGATAGCACTTTTAGGGTCTGTACCTCATGAACCACAAGGCATATTATATTCTGCATCTAAATTCTGCCCATTCCAACCCAGCACTTGTTAGACAGCCGTCTCAAAACTCTGAACACGATTCATTTGCTTCTACATGAAATGTGACTCCACTCTCATGATGCCTAGCAAGCTCTTGCCCAAACTGAAGTGCTGAATCCTTTCCCCCCAAATGTGGTGGTTAACTGGTCTGCCTCAAGTTTCCCTAATCAAACACTCGTGTCCCCGCGGCGGTCTCCTCATGGCTGGCTCGCCACTCCACAGCTGTCGGAGTCAGCGCAGCGAGACCAAGTGCTACGGCGCGCATTAGCGCGTTCTGCTGCAGTCCACACCTGGCTCTCCGGTGGGGCCTGAGTCCACATTATTGCCATATGGCAGGGTTCCATCAAGCTCTCAGCACGGAGACCCCCCTCCGTTCCCCTCCGGCGCAACACAGTGGCAACCAGAGGACACAGCCTCTCCGTACCCGCAAGGAGAGACTATTTTTCCCCCTTTCCAAGTGCCCACCCCCATCACTGCAGCCCCTCTCTGTAAAGTCCCATCTCCCTGGGTGTAGTCACAAGAGCTCTGGAGTAACAGTCAATTTTCTCCAGGCTCAGCTCGTCGAGGGCCCAGCGGATGAATCTCAAATCCCCCAGCTCTAAACCCCCGGCCGGTCGTTTTCTTAAGTGAGGGGGGAATGTAATATTATCGCCCTGTTTGCAGGCAAGTTGTTGAGACTGGCAGCAGCAGGGTCAGGGAGATAGTCTTAGTCCTCTAATCTTTTTTTTTTCTTTTTCTTGGCCGCAGAGCGATGAAAATTAAATCGAGTCCCCCCTCTTCCTGCTTTCTTCCCCCCCTCGGAGATAACTCCAGCAGTGGTGTAAATTTGTCAGCGCAGTCGATAAAGAAAGATACCATATTTCTCAGCCCACCTCCAACCCTCCCCACCCCTTACTCCCCCCAGCTCCCCCAAGCCTGAAATTTCTAAAGGAGAGTGCATTCTAGAATCCTCAAACTAGGCAAACGAACGAGAGCTCCACCCGGGGGGCATTGTGCTCAGCTGTCTTGCTGAGAGAGCTGTGCGGGCGGCTTGTGCTGGGCAAACAAAGCCACATGTTTGTCCTTGATAGCGGCTGCTGCATGCTAAAACTGTCATGCGGCTGCCGGCTGATTGAACGCCGCATCCCTCGAAAAACTCCACGATCAATTAAGCAGTGACCCACGCTGCTCGCACTTTCACACCTACCCAAAGCAGAACAACCTTGGTCCGCCACACGGGAACAGTCCAACAAAAGCGTCGAGAGATGCTGTCCGCTCTATCTTGTCAAGCACCTTTTTTTTTTTTACAACCACGACTCCTAATTGTGCAGCCTGCTAAGTGAATCAAGCGAACGCAAGCGAAGCACTGAAGAGGAGATTCTCCCAAGATTCATTACATTTGAAGGTCACGCAGACAATCAGCAGTGAGTCATGCAGCGCGTTACACAACCGTTCATAGAACTTAGGTATGTAGGACAGCTTGCCCTGTTGCTTTGAACGGATCGGGTGCAGATGAAAAGCAGGACATGGTCTCTGTCTCGTTACCAAGTGTGAATACGCAGAATGGAATACTGTAGTAAATAGCAAACAATGTATTTACTTGACATTAGAAAAAATTCAGTCACCGAATTTCTATTCAATTGTGTATTTAGAAATAGGAAAGACGTTAGTAAGTACATTTACGTAAGTTAGAAAGTGGAAGTCCATCTAAAAATAGAGCAGAAAAATTAGCTACAGGTCGAGATATCAGGCCAATGGTCAGGATCAGTGTTGCAAATGAGTGCTAGTTAAAAGTGGAAAAGTGAGAAACTTTGAGACAAAATGTAGTAAATTCGAATTAAATTAGCCACAAATTGCAGTTTTAAAGACAAATAAACTCAAATTTCTATACTAGGACTAACAGATTGCTCATTCTTCTCCAGACAGAAAAAAAACCATCCAAATGAATTATTAAGCATAGCATTAATATTCATTTTCTTGAAATCCAATTTCATTTTAACATATTTATTGTTTACCTTGAGAAAAAACGAGAACCTCATATTTTACAGACATTTCTATGTGTACACAGTAAGTATGTGACTTTGTTTGGGGCAAATAAAATGCTCAGATGCTGTTTTTACAACCCTGTTACTTTGCCTCAGTTCTGCTTTAATTGACTGGTTTAAGCCCCGGTCACAGAAACCACATATTACAGCATAGTTTTAACACTGTAACTACAACACTAAGTCTTCCAGAATCTTATCATATACCATCATCTTGTTGCGTGCTCTCAGGCTGATGTTGTAGCTGGGTTAGCTTTTAGCCTAGCCTCCACTCGCTTCCTCACCAGTAACAAAACAGCCGGTCTAGTTAATTAGACTTGGGGAGCAGTTACTGAATTTGAATTTGAGTTTGAGCTTGAGCTTTTCTACGGACACTGGCGGAGGAAAAACAGAGGTCACGGGTTTCTCTGGTTCACATAGCAACCGTATTCCCATCTGTTATCACAAAATTTTATGTCCTATTTCATTAGTGGCCTGGACTCTCATTATTAAAGGTTACCATAAAAAACAACAGTTGGTTTGTATCTCTGAATCTTTGTAAGCATGAAAATTCATACAGCTGGGCCTTCACAAGGTTAGTCGCTCCTCTTTCAGTCAGTTCACTCCACTTGTATTTGTGCACTTTTGAAATACCTGTATTCTCCCCTGGCCTGACTGGTCCTACCTACCTTGCAGCTCGACGTAATGAATGAGAGCACGGACCTGTTTTCCCTGGATCTCTGTAGGCTACCCACGCATTCAGGCCAAGGCATACTTACTGACCTGAAAAGTCTGCATTGATGCAATTCATGTAAGTCGAATCCACAATTTATCACAGAAGAACAAGCCCCTTATCACGCCAATAGGTGCACATTTCCTTCTCGAAACTTCTTGAAACATATGAGCTACGAAATGGCAGGTTGGCTGTAGTCACGGAGACAGAAGCCATTGAGCACTTGAGCGCAGATCGGTGATCGATTCTCTTTGTCTTTTGACGAATCTGAAAGACTTTAAGACCCCCATTATGAGTGCTCCAAAACAGCTTCGAGTCAATACCACAGTGCACGGAGTCAGTTATTATTGGTCACCCCTGAATCAATTCACCTTTTGGAGACTTTATTGATGACTGACAAAGCGAGCAATGGTGTTTTTTTTTCTTTTCATGGCTCTCTGTGTCAATTGTGACCTTCACGGATCTGAGAAATGGATATGGGAACGTGCGACGAAGATAAGACTTGCACCTCTGGTCCCCTTATTTTCTGAGCCCCCTGAGACACAGAGAGAGACACACACACACACACACACACACACACACACACACACACACACATACACTCACTCACACAGCCCTCTCTCAGAGCCTCACCATCTAGTGGAACTGTGTGGAGGCACGGAATAAAAATCAGGAAAATCTTCCCTGAACCTCATCTCCCCCAGCAGCGCGCCTGCTTGCTCCCTAAACACATAATATTAATTAGGGAAAGACTCTGGCGAGCGTATTCGTCTCTGCAGTGGCACACACTCCAAAGCTTTAATGACTCCAACCCCAGCACCGAATCTAATTTTAATATTGTTTTATTTTAATTTGCACTTAATTGAATCGGAAATATACCGGCCAATCCCACCGGCTCCCGTCCACAATGACTGAGATATTTTTATAGATATCGCTCCGAGCCGCTTCGCTCCCCACGAACGGAAAGTTAAGCTGCTGGAGGACTTGTAATTTAACTCCATTAAACTTTCTATTTCTGTGCTTATCCCACAAATCTGGAGTCGCTTCCACCTCCCCGCTACTGGAGTTTATCTTTTGTTTAATGAGTGCTTCACATTCAATCTGGGCCCTGTGCTGCTGGTGCCGCCGCTGAATCTGAGCAATAATGAGCTTGGTCAAAAATGATGGCGCATGACTCAAACACTACAATTCAAGACATGGCAGATCTGAGATATACTGCATGTTGGATAGTTAAGAGCTTTGAGTTAGAGCTCAGAATAATGAGGAAAACCAGATAAACCAACCAGGCAAACAAGACAAGAAACACTTGTTATTTCATTGATTTATTTTGAATAAGATAAAGTGGTCAATTATTTTTAAATGATCTACACTGAACACACAAGGTTCATTAGTTCAACTTCATTATTAATTCAAACCTCAAAACTCTCCTTAAATCCTGTTTTTATTTTTATCAGTAAATTTTATTTTGATTTTTGCAAAAAGGGTGTATCTAATATGTAAAGCATCTCTATGGTGACCCTGAAATCAGAAGGTTGCGTTTTCAAGTCTTTGGACTGATTAGATACTTGGTGTCTGTAATCTATAAAGAATCTTTATGGTGACTCTGAAATCAGAAGGTTGTGGGTTCAAGTCCCTGGACCACGTAGGTACTGGTTGTGCCACATGGTCAGCAACATCCTAAGTTAACATCCTCTTGCCCCAAGTAGTGACATTCTTGAATTGGGCAAAGCTAGGTAGCAAACATGACTAATCCTAAATAGATTAATAGTATAGCTGCGATCAAAATGATTCAACCCCCAAAGCAAATGGATTTAATCGCAAAATTCACATACTTTCATCAATAAACCAATCAAACAACACATTTTAAATAGCTTAACACAACTAATAAGTGCCTTTTCCAAATTCAACACAAAATGCCATTTTAATGACAACTGCAGTCTCAGAATTATTCAAACCCCTGAATAAAATCCCTCATAAGACATTAGCACACATTAGCAAAGCAGTTGGCACATCAAGGGCTTCATTAGTTGCATCAGGTGTGCTTGAGATAAAACACATCAAATACCTGGGCTGGCAAGGGGTTTGCTGACTGTGACGTTTGATTGCATGTTAGAAATACAGAAATAAGTCAAGAGAGTTGTTCAAAAAGTTCAGAGAAGAGATCACTGCCTTTCACGAACAGGGAAAAGAATACATAAAGAGGCACTGAATGTTCCTAGAGATACAGCTGGAAGCACAGTTCACAAGTTCAAAGTTAGAGGAAAACTGGCTTCACTATCTGGACATAGCAGAAAGAGGAAGCTAACACCGGCTGCCCCCATATTCCTGAAGAGACAGGTGGTCAAAAATCCTCTAGTGACTCATAAAAGGAGGAGGAAGAAGGAAGCATATGCTGAAAGGAAATACCCTGCCTAAAGTGAAGCATGGCACTGGCTTGGTGATGCTCTGGAGTTGCGTTGTTTCCTCTGGCACTAGAAGCCTGTAGCATGAGAAAGGCAAGATCAAGAAATCATAGGAGAAAATGTCATGCCTTTCTGTGAGGAAGCTGAAGCTTTTACTATATTTCTCTGCAGTAGATTTAACCAAATAAATAAATAAATAAATAAAAATAACAACAACAACAACAATAATATATATATATATATATATATATATATATATATATATATAAAATCAGTCAATATCGAATTGATGAGTTTATTTACGCTCAATAAAAAAAAATCCCCCCTCAAAACAGTTGAAAAAATGCAAAGTAAAAAGGTTATGTAATTAATGAAGAAAAAAACATTATTTTAATCAATTCAAAACCCAAACCCACTTCAGATATGCTTCTGTCCTGTTTCTCTGTTTGTAATGTGATGCTTCCATCCACCCACAGTGCAACAGCAATCAGAAGTAATGGGGATCATCCTCCGACCTCCATATAAAGTACAACCCCCCACACATCTGGCAGTCAGTTAAATCAGATTGTTATCACAATACATAAATAAATCATCATTTAACCCCTTGAATACACACTAAGGTGTATTACTCAGTAACTACGGGACTACTGTACAAACTGGTGGGGCTATTCTTTGGGAACAGAAGTTGGTACTAACACTGCCATAGGCTTTTAAGGGGTTAAACTGTCGTAAACTACAGGCAAAACATGATCCACAATCTGCAACTGGTTTGTTTAAGATTACAGTTGGACAATGTTTTGTATCAGCAACCAGATGGCCACTGGACAGTTTCTGCATTTCATAGATTTCAGTCATTGGCCGCTTGCCATAATTAGAATGAAATGGATGGAAGGAAAATCTGAAGGTAAAGTTATGTTGCAGTGCAAAATCAAACATTGCATTTGCAATAATAGTGCTTTTCATCCCTGTCTCCATTTTCATTTTATTAATGTACAGTACACTTGACTGATGAAAGATTTATGGCAAAGCAAACGCTTGAAGGGGTGTTTATACGGACAGGGGAAGGGCACAGAAGTGTCAGTATAGATGTAAACTTGCAGGGTAATGCATGATACATGTTTAAGGGAGATGTTCAAGGGAGATGAGCATGACTAGTCAGACTGTAGCCAGCAATTGCACAAGCATCTGGATGATCATGATTCTTTTTTTTATGACACAGTAGGAGTATTTTGAGGAGACACGGTTATTAACACCCCCATACCTCTTCAAATTTCCAGCCGCCATGCACTGCTTTATCTTATTTCCATGATAATACAGAATAAATGAATGTTTTCTTTCTGATGGGGCATCGGACACAAGCTGCAGATGGAAAGAGTTTGCAGTCCAAATTGAAAAGATAAATCTAAGCAACGTGCTGGTGCTTTCTCATTTTAACAGACGCACCTGGGCTTAGCATTCAGTAATTGGCCCTACCTTTGCCAACTCATTTTCTCCTGTAGATTCAATTCACTTGTAATATGATGCTTGAATTTTGCCCCTGAGTGGACTGACAGAAAGAACAGAGCTGATGAAAAATCTAATATATCATATTTTCGGTTAAAATAGGAACTTTGTTATATTTACTACCTGCTGGATGTAATTTCCTTCTTGTGAGTGATTGGGGGGAGAGGAAATGCCATTATAAAAAATGGAAGCCAAGCTGTTTTTGATACAATTGCTTTTACAGCACAACTTGGACTGTGCTGCATGCTGGTGTAAACCCATTCCTGCCAAGAAATGTATAGAAAACAGATTTGTAGTTTTTTTGTTTGTTTGTTTCAGGTAGCAGTATGTCAATTTTGATTTAACGTCACAATAATAATTTTTTAATAGACTTGCTATTTGGAAATACTGACTTATTGTCTGGAAATAGTGACATTTTAAATTAAAAAAATGGCACAATTTTGCTAAATGTCTTTAGTATCTAAAATTATTATTTTCTTGATACAAAGGTGTATTGGTGACACTCTCTTTGAAGTGGTCCTTTATAGATGAAATAAACACTCATCCGATTCTCAGTACTATCAATAAACAGCCTATCAATGATACAGCCTCTAAAAGCATTAGCAGTGAGGCATCGGAAAACATTTAGTACAGTATCCAAAGACTTTTAATTTAATGTAACTACATACATATTAGTTTATAATCTGCTGAATCCAGCTGTTTTTCACTTTATTTGGAGAGTCCAAGTTCAGCACTGTAGATGTTCACCTGAGAAATCACTGATCATCTAACAGGTCTAATACAGACCATCTCAGCATCCTCAACCAGCTGCTGTATACCTACTGCTGACACCAGTCTGGAACTGGCGCTTAACTGGAATAGACTGAGATTAAGGGGCCAGCATGAGGGATAGGATTAGGTTTTAGACGGAGGTTAAGGTTAGGGTTTGGGCCAGGATGAGGGTTAGGATTAGGTCTTGGGTTGAGGTTGAGGACCAGGGTGTAGAGTTAGATTTTGAGTATGGCAGGATTTTGCTTAATGGAAACAACATATTAAGTCTATTTCATGTAACAATTAATCTACCTAATGTTTACGTCAACAGATCATCTATTAACATCTATTTATTACTCATATATAAAGTACCACTCAAAATAAAGTGTTACTGATTTATTATATTAAAATATGCATATTCTGGAGTGAGTATCTTGAAATAAAACAATATCAATTTTTTTTTTAAATAATACACAAAATAAATGAAAAAAAGCAATAAGGATATATGTTTGCATTTTGTATAATTCTCTTAGTCTTTCTAAAATAACAGGAAATACATTATTTTGAAAACAAAATTTGAACTCCAAATACTTGAAAGTAAAAAACGAAGCATTTTTGGACATTCTGGACAAGATAATCTGCTAAATGCTGTAAATGTAAAAAAATATTATGTTTTAAGCTTAAAAAAGTAAATAATTGTTTATCTATTAAGAGACTTTCTCTAATAGCCTACAAAATCCCTGGATCAAACTCAACATAATTGCCCCTTCATGAGAACAGAGTTGGCTCAGGGAGCACTTTACCCTCAATGAGCATTTTACCCTAATTTCAAAAAGCCAAGGCTTCTTGCGCCTCTTATGCTTTGCTTACCTATAACATTAGAGAAGGAGCCATAGCTCATCACTAATTGGGTACTTTCCAATACTAACACAGTTAATTAGATACGGTGATGACAGTTAGAAGAGCAAGGCTGGGTTTCCTTGCAGCTGAGGGATTAGAGGGTTCAGAAGGTTCAGACTACTTTAGACTGGACGAATCTGTTCTTAGCAATGAGAGGAAGAGAGAGAGAGAGAGAGAGAGAGAGAGAGAGAGAGAGAGAGAGAGAGAGGGAGAGAGAGAGAGGAAAACTCCTCGTTAGAGAGCATCTGAGTCCATCTATTTGAGCAACCACAACTGCACAGCTTTAGATTCTTTACTATCTCCTTTAAGTCCCATCAATCAAAGGCCGTGTTGCAAGCGTGAGAAAGTTAAAGGCAGTTTCAGAAGGTCTCCATCACAGAGAAGCAAGAAGACAAAAGTTCCAATGAAACATGACTGATGTCTCGCCACAAATGCTCATGCCTCTCAAGGACTCGCCCCGCCCTGCATTTCAAAAAGAGGCTCAAGAGGGGAGCACCTGTGGCCCGCCGCATTGACTATCAGCCACGGAATGAGGCCCTTTTGATATGTATCATTGCCACCTGCCCCACATTTGGACTGATGTGCAGAATTCATTAGCGGAGCCAGGCTGCGTTCGTGTGAAGATGTCTCCCCCGCCCCTCTCGGCAGGAGCATCCGTCCTCATTCCGCATGCACTCCATGCACGCCTCCAGCCAGCGCGCCAGCACGAAAGGCCCTAATCAGCTCACTGCACCCAGTCGAGCCAGCCAGAGGAAGTGGGTACTTCTCCCCCTGCTACGAGAAGTGTCAGCAAGCAGATCTGAGGGGAAGAGCGCGATAGGTATGGAAATGGGTGGCGGAGGGGTTGCCGTGCATGCCACGCAAAGTAAAGTAGGGAACTCATTACTTTTAACACCACATACCCTCCACCCATTCACACTGATTGAGAAACCTAAACATTGTCACTGTCTTAAAGAAATCCAGTAATGTAACTATGACAAGAAGACAGGACAACCATATTCACCAGATGGAATTTGGCCTCCGCCTTTAGCCCAACCATGCAGTGAACACACACAGTCACACTAGTGATCGGTGTGTAGAGGAGTTTTTGGAAGAAGTGCTGTGTAATGATGCCATTAACCCTTTCGCAAGCGAGTCCTGGTGAGACCACCTTGCCAAATGAGAAGCATTGGGGTGGATCTGTTCCATTTTGGGGTTGTGTTGCTGCCAGTTCATCTGGCAATACTGTTGGCATCAGTTGGTGCAAAGAATGGATTCCACAAAATACCAGTAAATCCTGGATCCAAATATCAAACCATGTGTAGAAAAGACTTCCTTATAAAAGGACACCGATCCAGGATACACCTCAAAATTTATAATAGACTACCTGTAGAGACACAAACTGAAAATTGTGGATACACCTTATATATGCATGCACAATGACCCAAGGATATCTAGAGGCCTAACTAGGGGCCTTCTACAATGAACAGCAGGGGAAGAAATGAAAGACTTTTATCAGCTACAAAAAAGTACTCGCAAGCTGTGATTTCGGCCAAAGGGGGTGTTACTAAGTCTGTAACGCTGTCAGGTGCTCAAACTTTTAAAAGGCCACATTGATCATTTCATGTTTTGTTAGAAAAGACAGAAATGCTGAATTAAACATGAAAATAAGTATGAATAAGTGTGAAATGCCGAGACATGAAAGGCTGAAAATAGTGTGTTTTATGTTTAATTATATTGCATTATATTTTCTCAGTTAAAAACAAAAAGTGTAATTTGTCAACTTAGGATGCCAATTTTTGCATATGGCTGTATATGGTGTTGGAGAGTTGGCCCATCGCAGAGGTAAATACTTGAAAATAAGTGTTATTTTGGAAGATTTGTACTTAAGTATTATTGTAATTGAATACTTGTGCTCTTCCTTAATTACATTTCCAGGAGGAAAACATATTTTCCTCTGTTTTTGTTTTAGTTATTCAAAGAACTCATTACAAACCTATAAAAGAAGGAGCATCTTTGGCATAAAAACGTATGTAGATCAGCACAACTTTTCAACCTGATGTAGTGCCAGTGCCGGTCATTGTGCTTGAATAAATTATTCATGAGCAATTGCATGAGAACTTTTCTTGAGAACAAATTTAGATGCATAATGTATCAAATAAGAGCGGATAAGAGACGTGTGGTGAATGAGGTTCCAGGAGATTTCTCTCTTTTGCTCTTGCCAGTTTTCATGCATTTGAATTTCTTGCTTTTATTAAAACGTAGATCCAAATTTACAGCGGTGTAAAAAGGAATCTGCCCACAGCTATGCTAATTTGTCTTCGTGTGAGGACTGGCGCTGCAGATATCATGTCTCATCATGCACGGCTGAATCACAAGCTACTGCATGACCTACGCCATCACGTCACACGTCATCAAAAAAGTAAATCTACTCTGTCAATCCCCGTTTTACTTTCACTATAGTGTATTTGTGGTTCTGTACTCACACTTTTACTTGAGCAAAACGTGGTTAAACTACAGTCTCTTTGTACTGTTGTCATCTTTGACTATGAGCAGTTGAACTCTCAGGATTTGGTGAACTTTAAGTCCTGAAGGCATATGATTAATACTATTAATTAGGGAAAAATCACTAAAACAGAACTGACTCACATTATGTAATAGATCAACATGTTAGAACTCGATAAACTTTGACTTCATGAATAAATAAATAAATAAATAAATAAATAAATAAAAACATTTTAATGGGTTTTCTAAAAAATTGACATTTAAATAGAGCATTAAAAGTACAAAAATGTTTTTTGTTGTTTATTAACATTAAAATGAGCATTCTGCAAAAATAATGACGTTGAATGAATGTGACTAAGTTGAATGACGGAGTTAAATGATTGTCTTTCTTTGTCTTCACTAAGGGCATCCATTCCTTTTTCTCAGGATTTAATTGCATTCATCCATGAGAGAATCAGTAAGTTCAAGTACAAGTGATGTTGGGTGATTATAGCTCTGTATCACCAACACACCTCCAACACATGGTCTTTTTGGTGGTGGTACATTACTGCAGAGATCACGGTTCTCCCAGTTCAACCAAGAACCACCACTGTTTTTCTCTCCTTGAGCCATCTTGACATCAGACATGGTGACCACCAACAGTACCATGCACCTTATAACACACTTCCATTAAATGTTTAATTTCATTTCATGTTTTATCTTAAAAAAGTAAATAATTGACATATGATTAATACTATTAGTTAGGGAAAAATCACTAAAACAGAACTGACTCACATTATGTAATAGACTAACATGTTTATCTATTCAAAAACTAAGAGACTGTCTTTAACATCCTACAAAATCCCTGGATCAAACGCAACATAATTGCCCCTTCATGAGAACAGAGTTGGTTCAGGGAGCACTTTACCCTCAATGAGCATTTTACCCTAATTTCAAAAAGCCAAGGCTTCTTACACCTCTTATGCTTTGCTTACCTATAACATTAGAAAAGGGGCCTTAGCCCATCACTAATTGGGTACTTTCCAATACTAACACAGTTAATTAGATAAGGTGATGACAGCTAGATAGCTCTGTATCACAAACACACCTCCAACACATGGTCTTTTTGGTGGTGCTACATTACTGCAGAGAACATGGTTCTCCCAATTCACCCAAGCAACCTAGAACCACCATTGTTTTTCTCTCCTTGAGCCATCTTGACATCAGACATGGTGACCACTGACAGTACTATACAACAGTACCATGCACCTTATAACACATTTTCATTTCTGTCATTAGGCTGACACTCGCACTTTCCACACTTCCACTCGCAGTTCCACGGGTGGTGGGTGTAGTAGCTGGATTCACTAATTAGAAGAGGTGTTTGGGTACTATTGGACATGTGCAGAAAAACTGGTGGTGTGTTATTACCAACACTTAAGATAGTATGTGTCAGTAGGAAAGAGCAAAAGCTCTGAGCATTAGACTGCCGTGTCTGAAGAGCTTTCGCCCACATGTCTACTATCAGCAGCCTACTGTGGACGAAAGGAGTAAATTAGGTCTAGTAGCCAAGTCAGTTGCAAGAAATCGATGTCTTATCCATGTCTTGGCCTCTTTTTTACACTTCGTAGAGACCATCAGTTAAATGCCAGAGATCAGTCAGATGTTCAAAGAGTTCTCCATCCTCTGCACCACTTTACCTGCTTCTTTATTCTCGACTAAATAGAGGTGCCAGAAAAAGGTTGTATGCGATGCCATGGAAGAGCTTGTTGTTCCTTGAGGAACCTTTCAATGGATGGAATGGTTCTGTAGATAAGATGTGAGTGGATGCTGTTTAAAAGTTTGAAGTACCACCACATATTGTTCAGGTTCAAGGAAGAACCTGTAGAACGTAAATCAAGGGGAGGTTCTTTACACTCTTTGCATCTTTGTATACATGATTCGTGTAGTGCAGTGGTTCTCAAACCAGTTCCTAGGACCCTCCAAACCCTCCAGTTGCTCAAACCAGTACATATGGTTTGAACTGCTTTACATAGGCTTCTTCTATGGCTCTATAGAGTGAACACAGACTATTAGTTTAGCTTGCTTATGCCAGTATACTATTCACACACTGTGTCGACAACATTAGATGGCTGTTAATCACAGTGACTTCTTGTTCATTACTTCTGCATTACGTGTAATGCTAAGTATCCCTTCTTGCCTTTATACATACACCCATCTCATTTTCTGACAGATTAAGCTTTTTTTCTGCAGTAAATTGAAAGCTGACACTTCCCTTCAAGCTCGCTGGGTGGTTAATAGCACTTAGAACACCAAACACTTTGCAGCTTTGGGAGTTATTATGGGTATTTCTCTTTTCTTGGCAAGCTTGGAGATAGAAGTTCTGCTCACAACACTGACAATGTGACATCCTTGATCAAACCATGGCAAAAAAACTGAGCTTTTACACAGATGTCCCCTGGAGACCTTCTGCCATGTCGTTTAGGAGCACTGCATTCATGTTTTGGGTCCTTGAGACCTTGTCATGAATAGTCAAGACCCGTTTTTTGTTCGCCCCTTTTTATTTAGTCCACTGAATAAATAGATGAAAGAATCACCCAAGTTCACCTTGCAGAGTCTGAATTTACACACACGCTCTCTGAAAGCTTTGACCTGATATACCACAGGCATGGAAAGCTTTATTGAACTGTCACAAGGTAACTGTGACTTAAGTGGAGGATTAAAGTTGTCTTTAAGGTGTCAAAACAGGCCCTGAACACAGTGTCTGGCCCCTTCAGCAGACATTAATTCCAGAAATTCACAAAAATGACTTCCTCTGTTGAGTAAATTAAGCAGTGAAGCAACATCTTACATAAGATATAAGCAACAATAGAAGGCACTGAAGAAAATGAACTTGCAACAAGGAAGAGTGTCCTATTATATCATGCCTTGCCTTCCAAATATACCCACTGATCTATCCACCCACTTACACATACACACATACATAGTTCTTTTTGCTCTTCTCTTTGCCTTTAATGAAAACCTCTTTCTCCAGTGTCTCCAGTTATCATTAGCGGTGGCTAAAGCTTATTTGCTAACACTGTTCTTGATTTCAAGTCATTTGAAGAGGCTTAAGCCCTCGGGCGCCATTTAAGCTCTTTGAAACAAGCCAATAAATGGATAGATAACAAGAGCATGCATTACTTTGTGACCCCTTCAGAAAAGCTGCCCTCACTTCCATTCAAGACCCTTTTTAGCCTGCCTGGTCCCTTTTATTCCAGCACCAAGTCATGCATCTTGTTATTAGTCCTCTAAAAGAAGCAGTAATCAAAAGAGACATGCCCAGGAGTTTGACAGGGACATCTCTGTGTACTCTCGCCGCTTGAAGAATAATGCTTTTGGAAACTCTGCCCGAGCGCCACATCATCCCTGACGCCCTGTTTTGTTTGTCAGGTGCTTCTGAGGAGACCGGCTGTTGCCGCCGCATCTCCAGCCTGCCCTTTCGGTTGGTTAACCCTGGGACGCCGCACTCCTCACACCGCAACGCCCTTAAGGACAGATTCCACGGGGGTGCTGCGGAGAATCGAGCGAGCGACCCACAAAATAAAAGACAGACCTCATTTCTTATCAGCTCCCTGCTCAATCACAGCTCCGATTTGGAGCGCTCGCCGGTGACCGCTCCCTCCGGTCAGGAGCAGGAGTTTTTGTGTCCTCCACCGCCTGGTAAACAGATTCGGGATGGCATGAGGCGGCTGGTAGATTAAGAGGAAGAGGCTTTGCGTAGGATCAGTAACAGTTCAAAGCACGAAGAGGTTTGAACCTCCTGCAGAAGTTGCTTTTCGGTTGTAGCCTTGTGTTTTTGGGCTTGCTGAGGCAATGAATGTTTCATATGGTTTTGATTTGGACTCAAAAGCCTTGAGAAGCTTTGACAATATGAAATGATCCTTGGCAGGACTGCTAATGAGGAGAACCTTTTAAGCCTTTTACGGCAAAGATGTCAAAGTTCTTTGGTGCCTCACCAAAGATCTGTATACATGTAGAGGTTTGGACATAAGCATTTTGACAGTGTAGGGATCTTTTTTATTAAAAGGCTACTCTTTTATGGGTTGGTTCTGTATATAATCCAAAAGAATGATTATATATGGCCATGACAGCTTAAAAAAGACCATTTGCCATTCAGAAAATGGTTATTTTCATGCATGTCACACATTTTATTACATAAAGTTATTATGGTGTACAGTAAGACAGAAGAAATGAATATTAAGTAATGTATTTTTATTTGGAGAGATTAAGAGAGAAAGAGAGACTGACTATCATTCCACAAAATTCATTTAATTCAACATTTGTTGATGCCAGGCCAACTGACTCAACCCAAATTATGCTTTTAGCTTTGAGAGAATGTGCGCTTGCTTAGGGACTGATTTAATTGAAAGGCTCATGTGACCTTGCCGCCTGACTAATTGGGTAGTTATGAAAGTCTGTGATTGATTAGCATTTCCTTCAACCACTGAGGGAATGTAGTTCACTGGAGATCCAGAGCTTTGCCCAGATTAGCGCTGCAGTTCAGAGCCTAGCAAGCCTTTAACATGAACAAAGATAGCTGGAATGTCTAGCTTTATTATTATGGTGCCTGTAAAACAACAAAAAGTCATGTCTGAAACTATGGTAACCCACAAATGTGTGTGCACTGTATAAAGGATAGTCCAGGCCCAACTTATAAGGGCCGGGTCAGAAGTTTAAACTCAGAATTCTGGTACTGCATCTCAGTTATGTTAACAATAAAGGTTTAGATGAGGTTTACTCAATAAAAAAGCTGAAATTGCCTCCCCAATCTTCACAAATGTGCTGATCTCCACACTTAGGCTATGTTCACACAGCAGGCAAATGTGGCCCATCTTTTTCGTCATCTGTGACACAGATGTGTCTGTGTGATGGCAGTGTGAACACCACAAAACACACTGACTGACATTTTCAGTTCTGATTTAGGCCACATTAATAAGTGGTACTGAACTCCCTTATATATCCAATATGTGGTAAAGCAACTCTATCTGAATTCCTGCAACCCCAATATAAAGAAGAAGGGAAAATAGACAACATGGGATAGAAAGTGCGATAGCAAGGTAACAGACCTCATGAATATCTGGGATGAGGTCTCTGATCAAACTAAATTTGAAGGCAGAAGTCTGAAGAAATTTCCAAAGGAATGACCGAACGTGGCCACAGGAGGGTGTTGCTGCAGCGTCAAAAGAAATAAAACAAAAGTATAAACAAATTTTAAAGAAACCAAGGACGCAAACCAAAGAAGTGTCCATAAGCAAACACCGTACCCTCGTTACAGTGAGCTTGAACACAAGCCCAGCATAGCCCTTTTGGAAATATCACATCTGTTTAGGAGTGTGAACGGTTCTGATGAATGTCGGATATAGGTCACATTAAAGTGTGAACTGCCTAAAAAAATAGATCAGATTCAGGCCACTTTACCTGTTGCGTGAACATAGCTCATGATTCCTCCAGTCATCCCTACATGATGCCCCTAAGGCTGGGCTTGAGCACTCAGTTTCTCACTTTCATAAGAGCCTAAATTGTGTTTTAATTTCATAGTAGTTACTAAATAACAGTTGACAACTGAATAACAACCAGTTTAAGAGGTTAAACCATTATAGTGGTTTGAGAATGAAGTTTAGTCAACTTATCCTGTTGCACAGACAGAGCTTCCTCAATCTAGCCAGCCATTCTCCACTTGGCATCAATGGGATGTGAACTCATGATATCCTGAAGATGATGAATTTAGGATATCACAGTTCATTTGTTTCTTTGAGTAATCTTACTGTTTACTATATTGGACATGCAGTACTAAAAACCTTTGATTGAACTTGTTGTTTTTACATTGTTTACACATATTCTAACATGATATTGTATTATATACAGTATATGATACTGTTTGCCACAGATTTCTAAAAGCAATAGCCACTCAAAGCAGTGCAGTAGGAGGTTTAACTCTGCGTCACAGCTTGCCTTACATCACCCTCTAATCAAGATAAAATCACTGTAATACTTGGGCTTTCGTGGCTTATAGCTGCAATATGGTAGTGCTGTCTCTTTGCGAGATCACACAAACTCACAGGCAGCTGTTCTCCAGAGTAGTTGGAGTTTGCTTTTACCCGCTAAGCTCTGGAAGGTTGGGGCTGTGTTTTCATGGTAAGCCTTGAGGTTCTTCATCCATTAAGCGAAACAAAGTAGACTGGGGCCTGTTTTCTGTTCACAATTCCCAAATCAACTGGACCTAAAAACAAGCCATACTGGGAGGTGGTTGCCACACTGGGAGGTGGTATGAGTTCGGTGTATTTAAGGGCCTGAAGTTTTTTGGGTTTTTTTGACCAGTTGAGCATATCAGTGGTCAAACAGTGACAAACACTCTACTTTAAGTTAACCATAGTAGCCCTGAAATGTTAAATTGAGCTTTTTTACCATATAATTATATTGTATTATAGAATTATAGTGTTACACATAATCTTTCAATCTTCCCAGATTTTTCCATTAAAAATATTTGACCAATTATATCAAAATGGTAATGGTCATGTAGAAGTCAGCACCCCCTATAAAAGGTTTCATTTGCACCACGGTTAGGGCTTTCATGTTCAAGCTGAGTAAGAACAGGCCAAAATCGCTGGCTTTTATTTTCACCTTCCGTCGTTCCCCATGAATATATGAATCACTCTCAGGCTAGATCTTGCTTACAGGGTGATGGGGTTTCGTCTTTTTTTAGCTAAAACTGGGCTAGAAGCAGATTCTGCGTCCTGGCTGATCCTCATCTCTGTGCATTTGGATGGATTGAGGGAGCTTACTCTGCGTGACACCACCATGGAACCAAGCCTAAGCACTCATTAGGCTGAGAGGGAGATGATTAGGTTAGACTTGGCCAATAATAGCACTCCAAGCTCAGCTCTCAGTCATTCACAAGATACAGTAGTGAATGAACCCTATTATTCAGCAACTACTGTGAATTATTTAGTAATTACCATAAAATTGATATGAAATATGAAATAGAGTTATTTTGGCTGGATCAATCCATCAAAATTTCTACTTTTTTGGTGGCCGGACAATTCCATCAGAATAAACATACGTTTATATTTTTAAAAATAAATAATAATAAATAAATAAATAAACAGCTGGGTAGTTCACATATTTTTTAAGCAATTATAATTTGCTTAGTTTGATTATTTCTTTTATGAAACTGGTTCTTAAAGCAGAGCATCTGACCATTATTAAGATTTTAAGTAAATCCCAGACCTCCCTAGCATTTCCAAATCACTCCTATGCCCTTGTGTGAAGTAGATACAACACAGTAAAATATTCCATTTTATATGTATATGTATTTTATTTTATATGTTAATTAATATCAATAACAATAAACAAGTTAACAGTAGGCCGTGGTTGCCATGTGCCATCAACTTCAAAGAGGATTCCATACATAGCACAAATTCAGATTTTAGAATTGTATAATATTAACCCCTTAACACAGACAGGGGTTACAGTGTGGTGTGGGGTTTGGACTCAAGTGCAGTTCATTTATTTATTTAAAAAAATACTAACCCTTTTTTGGGGGTATTATTTTATGGTGCGTGTAACAGATGGTGAATGTCTTAAGTCAATACAAGATTGGTGCTTGGTGAGACTGTGGCGGGGCTCGAGCTCCCAACCCTGGAAATGGGAGCCCAGTGCATTTCCACTGCACCACCATAGCTGTTAGAGGTGGCAGTATAAAAAGTGTTTAAAAGCTGTATAGAAAGAAGGGCGGGAAAACAAACAAAGGAAACACTCAAACTACTTCAACTTCAACTATTTTCTTTTTGCTAGTTTTACTTTTCGCCACTAATTACAACAAACTCTTTTTTTTCAGCTGTTCACAAGTTAAACTCTTTCTTTTTAACTTCAGCTTTTCTTCACTGTTCACAAGTTAAACTCTTTCTTTTTAACTCTTGTTTTTCTTCACTATTTGTAGCACAAACTTTTTGTTGTTTTCGGTTTTTGTTTTGTTGTTCCAGACTGTTCACAACTTAGAACCACTGTTACCGTTTGCCCCTCTACAAAGGTGCGACAGGAAATTGTGTTTGGCTGGGTGTATTTATACTGTGCCTCACAGGTGGGTCTGGTCAGCGTTGATTACTGCTTGGGCTTCTGGGACTTGGAGTTCTTTGCTCCAGCTCCATCAGCTTTCCTACTGTGCTGGCCAGGCCCCCTGCAGGTGGCTGACGGTACACGCTGCCTGCTTACAAAAGGATTACACACTATTACAAACTAACTATTCAGTAACTACAGAGACTTCTGAAAAGACTGGTGGGGCTATTATTTGGTAACAGAAGTTTGTAATAACGCTTTCGGCCCGTCTGCGGATCATAGGCTGTTTAAGGGGTTAAGTAACTACTTGGTGAATTCAGAATTCAATGCAATTCAATACAGATGTGTTGATAGCAGAATTAACAGGTGACTATACAGTAGCACATGAATATGCTAATGTCTCCAGTACATTAGAGCATTCAGTATTAAGAATCAGGTACAATATTTGACATGCTTCATAGCAATTGGACACAATTCAGTACGACATGATATGCTGCATTGTTACATCCCCTGCAAACTCATATGTACGTTATGTAGTTGTGAGGCTGAAGAATTGAGGTATAGGCCTAGGCCTTTAGCCTCTTTCTCTCTCTGCATGTTATCCATATGACGTTTTCACCCCAGAGTAAGAAGTTAAACTGACAGCACTTTAACGAATTAGGGAAGACAGAATTCGCTTAACTCGGAAACCCATGAATGCTTCGAAGATAAGCACCAGATCTGAGAGGTCTCAGACACAGCCTGACTTTTGACGCTGATTTGATCAAACCTTGAAGTGAAAGTTTTTTGAAGCTTCTCTCATCCTCACTTGAAAAGTCTGCTTAGTGTGCTAGGTGTGAGAGAATGAGTCACAGCACAGAAAGGGAAAAAGTAGACAATCGCCCTGAATAGAATAAATGACAAACTATCAGACACATTCTGGGAAAATATCTTCTGCTACTTTCTCCCTGTCGTGACCATGACTCTGGTTACATGGAGGACATTTCATCAGCCTAAATGAATTAAAGGAGCAGGGCACAACATTTTTAGTTTAGACAAGCGTTGGAAGAGGTCTTGACATATTGATTGAAACGAATATGTTACAGTCACAGACTGCCGTTGAGCACTGTAGCACTTGTTGCTTCTAACACGGGCCTTCAAACGTACCTGCCTTGCAATTACCTCGTCTGTATAATTTATAATATGGCAAAATCGACAGCGTAAAAAGAAAGACTGGCATTTTCATAACAGAATATTGGGCTTTCCGTGATTTCTCTAATCGGTTAGTTTCTGGGACAGAATACGTAAAAACGTACACCGATTAGCCATAGCATAACAAAATCACTGATTATCTCCATCTACAGTGGCATCTGTCAAGGTGTGGGATATATTAGGCAGTATGTGAGTGTGATGTGTTAATAGCAGAACATATGAGAAAGCATCAGGATCTATGCCATTTGAAAAAGGGACAAATTGCAATGGCTAAACAGCTGGATCAGAGCATCTTCCCAAAAGACAGAAAAAAAATGTGGGGTTTTATTGGAATGCAGTGGCCAGTACCTACCAAAACTGGTCCAACAAAGGACAACCGGAGACAGGCCGCATAAGCCTAAGGGATTAACTGTTTTGCAATCACAGCCACATTTACATAGTCTCGCCATTTTCACAGCTCAAAAGTAATTGGACAATTAACTGATAAGCAGTTTCATGGTCAGCTGTGGCCTGTTACCTCATTATTTCATGCCAAATTAAGAGGAAGAAAAAGTGCCACCTCAGCCTAAGGATACCTAAGGCTCACTATGGTCTCAATGTGATCCACGGAGGCTCCACCTCACAACTTACAGGACTTTAAGGATATGCTGCTAGCATATTGGTGTCAGATACCACTGGACCCATTCAGATATCTTGTAGAATCCATGCCTCCAATGGTCAGATCTGTTATGGCAGCACAAGGGGGACCTACTCAATATTAGGCACTAAGGTGGTACTAATGTTATGGCTGATTGGTGTACATGTTTATTAGAAGATGTATGTTGGTGAACACGTTTCCAATCACATCTTTGAAATGTGTTTGGGGTCACTGTCCTGTTGGAACACCCCAATTGTGTCCAGATTCAACCGTTTAGCTGATAATGTGAAGTTATGCTGATGATTTCTGAGGTACTTCATTGTTACACTTACTTTGTACAATATACCAGTTCCTAAACAGCCCTAGAACATGATGCTACCACCACCATGTGACGGCTCACCTTTACTCCTCCAAATGTGTTTCTTCTAACCATTAAACAATCTTGGTTTCGTCCATGTGGTTCAGCTGCAAACTTTAGTCAAGCTTAAAGGTGTCACTTTCTTGGATGGCAGCCTTTTAGCCCATGGTGATGTAAAATGAACTGCAGGCCTGTGCCTTGGAGGTTCTTGGGATGCTAAATGAATTTCGCCCTCAGCTTGGGATGCTAAATGAATTTCGCCCTCAGCAGAGGGTGACAGTTTGTGCTTCTTCCCAATCTTGGCAAAGTGGCTACACCTCCCAATAACTTGCACTTGCGTACAATTGCAATGGTACAACTGTTGAACTGAGAACCTGACATTTTTCAGCACTGCAGTGACACTGACTGTCATGCTGGTGGTGTGTTAGTAGTGTGTGTTGTTCTGGTACAAGAAGATCAGACACAGCAGTGCTGCTGGAGTTTTTAAACCCCTCAGCGTCACTGCTGGACTGAGAAATATCATGCCTACAGTGTCCTGTGGGCAGCGTCCTATGGGCAGCGTTCTGTGGGCAGTGTCCTGTGACCCCTGGAGAAGGACTAGAGGATGACCAACACAAACTGTGCAGCAACAGATCAGCTCTGACTTACGTCTAAAAGGTGGACCAACTAGGTACAAGTGTCTAACAGAGAGGACAGTGAGTGAACATATTGTTTAAAACCTCCAGCAGCACTGCTGTTTCTGTTCCACTTGAACCACCAGCAAAACACGCACTACTATCACACACCACCCCTATGTCACTGTCACTGCAGTGATAAGACTCTGTGGTGGTCCTGTGGGGTCCTGATTATTAAAGAACAGGGTAAAGGAGACTACAACAAAGTACGCAGAGAAACAGATGGACTGCAGTCTGGAATTATAGAACAACAAAGTGCTTATATATGGGAAGTGCATTTGGTATAAATGGCTCATTCCAAACCAGGGTTGGTCATAATATTCTGAAATGACCATGTATATTTCTGACCATTTATGATTTATTTTTAAAAGTTATGTTGTACACTCATTCTGTCCCAAAACGAGAACTGCTGAAATCGCTGATAGCCCAATACTTCCATGACAATTATGTCCATGAAGACTGTATGTAAACTCCCGACCACAACTGCAAATGCCATTTGGACTACACCAACATATCTACTCTATGTATTAATGTAATATATGATAAACACCCTTTCATCATTAGTCAAATTGGGCCTTGTATAACATTATGTTATTTTAATAAATAGTAATCCTTATAGATGTTTTTTGGTACTCTGTTATTGCCTGTCTTCTAACACTTGCTTAAAAACCCCGGCACACAATTTCAAACCTCCATTGAAACTGGGAACAAACTCCATTCAAAGCATTTATCTGTGCTGAACCCTGCTTCAGCATTGCATCAGAGTATTAAAAAGGAAAAAGGTTTTTTTATCCACTGTTGAAAAATAGCATTTATGCTTGGAAGCTGTTGTATTTAGGAGTAAAAGCAGCATTTGATTTGCAGCCATGTGGACCTACAGCAAAAGTGAGGATTCTGTGACTGCAAGAGAAGTCTAATTATAGTCAGAACACAAAAAAAAAACACATGAAGTAAGGCCTAGTAAGGGTTCTCAGCTAAAGTCAGTGAGCTGATACAACTTTAAGCCCATACAGCTCATTGAACGACTTCATTGTACATGTGCAGCTCTGTCTTCGAAACATTACACAGTAAGATAAGAGGACCATATAGGCTATGAACATTTTATGGGTATTTTGATGGGAAGCTAAATAGCGAGCACTCAGTGGTTCAATGTAATGACTTACAATTTCCATTGTATAAGGTCTGAATACATCCAGACATGTAGTTACACGCTGTGTTACGAGAACCAGTTTGTCATTTTTTAATGAGAAAGAAAACTACTAGCAGATAATGGCATCTTCCTGAGAATATTAACCCAGCATGCATGATTTGACGAATCCAGCAAGGTCAGAAATATAGCTCCAACTGTGTGTTTATGGTCGGCTGTGGAGAACACGGCAGGAGAACCGGGGGCATTGCCAATACGGATGTCTTTGCTGGAATGCACACACACTACAGGTAACAACTTCACTCTGAGACCACCTCCCATCACCAGTATCTCAAGTATTTGTTCCCAGTTTCAATATATTAGAGGGGGGATATGATAGGATGTCATGATGAAGATTTTATCTCATTCATGCTTTACAAATAAACTAAATCTGTGTCTAAATGACCTTTGGTTCAATTGACCAGTTAGCTGAAATGGCTGAACATGGCTTGTCATAGTGTGTTACAGACCTTCCTGGCCTCCATGCTCTCTTTTGCAGCTGTATTGTTTAGGGGTGCACGACTAATAGTCGACTAAATTAGTTGGCAACAAATGTAATAGTAGATTAGTGACCTCGTCACACTAGGATTTACTAGGGCTAACTAGGAATGGTTCAGGACGCATGTAACCCACGGATTAAATGCCAAGATTTAACCATAACAGTGTGGAATATATCATTTTTTCAGTAATAATTCCCTCAGTCTGGACGCAGAGCTGCAGTTGAAACACACAGACTGAGCAGTTGTCTGTCACATGAGTGAAGCATGTGGATAACCACTGCAGAGCCATTAGGCAACATGGCCACACATCTGCAGCAGCTTTACTCTGGCGTGTCAGCAGAGAGCAGAGCTATATTAGTGTGAGGCGTGGGAATCTCAAGTCTGCAAGTCTCACGTCCGGGATCTCTCATAGTTCTCAACATGTTGTTTCATTATGTGTACATATAATAGCCATTCGCCAAAAAGAGCCAATCAGCTTGCTGGTTACTGATAAAGTCCTGCCTTTCAACAAAAAGAGCCAACCAACCTACTGGTTAAGTTGCAAACGAAGAATGATTGATCAGAGCTGGTTTATGGAGAGCTTGGCCACTTCCTACTTACCTCATTGTATCAGAAAATAACTGTGAAAAGCCAAAGAGAGTCTTCAATGAATAGGTGTGAATGGATCTTAAAAAGTTAAAAAAGAGTCTAACCTCTTGTCCACGATCTTCCTTTAATTTAATTGGAAAGTAGAATAAGATGTATTTCATTAAAAAGCAAAAGAAAAGCATATTTCCATTGTTGTACAGGAAACAGATCTTGGCCAATAGAGGCGCTAGCATTGGAGATGTCTTAGAGCTGGAGCTGTAAACCTTCTGTAATCTGTCTGTGGTGCTGAAACATTTGATGCTGTTCTGCAGTGAGGAAATGAGGGCCTTTATCAGTATGGGAATGACTCAGAATTCATAAACCATGTTTTTGCTTAAATGCTACTTATTTAACCCATTATTTTGGATTTGCTCTGGAGCGCCCTCTAGTATCTAACAAACCTGGAAGACATTCTTAAGTGGCAATTCTCCTCTCTACAAGTCCTCTGGGTTGATGTGGCTCCAGACAGACCATGTTAAAATTAAAGTCACTAATACAAAAATAGCAGTAACATAAAATACTGCCTTACTTTGACCATAGAATATTTGACCATCAACATAGCTGTTTGTTGCAGTCCTAGTATTGTTACAGATATACTTTAACCTTACTAAGGAACTGTGATATCAATTGAATAGCCATATTTAACATGATTAATGCTAACTGACAGATTATAACTAATACAGTACTGAATCTAGCTTAGAATCAGATCATTGGGACTTTCTTGTCAAAGTTGTGTCCCAAAATGAACCTTAACATGAGAATTAAGTACCAATTTTAGATCACATGCAGGACTAGAGACGTATTACCAAAGACAATTTAATGAAGATATTTTTAGATTTCCCTTTAAGGTGGGCCAGAAGGAAACATCTTTCTTCATACCCGATCGTTTTCATTTCTAATTGTCCATTTGACAGATTAACGTCCACAGTATGTTTAGTGAGCCCTGTGCTCATGGATGATTCTCACCCATGCAAATCAAATTAGCCTTGATTACTGTGTTCTTCAAGGTTGATTATTCATGACAGAATGAGTTCCACCTACTGTGTACTATAGCTGATGTGGCGAAGGAGTCCAATCATTTGACTTTAT
Source organism: Salminus brasiliensis (assembly GCF_030463535.1). Classification (NCBI taxonomy): domain Eukaryota; kingdom Metazoa; phylum Chordata; class Actinopteri; order Characiformes; family Bryconidae; genus Salminus; species Salminus brasiliensis. Next base: position 28,201,315 of record NC_132896.1, on the reverse strand, counting down.
CTTGTTGTTTGGACAACAGTGGAGAATAAACACAGAGGAAAGCACTTCATCTTGCAAATCTCCCGGCAAGATCAAGTGCAAAGCCTATATTTATATTTCTACACATGGAGACACGTCTATTTTCTCTTTTTTTCCTTCACTCAGAATGTCTCTGCTCAGTGGGGCTTGAGGAAAGGTCTTGAGTGCATACTGAGCTTACTTTAAAGCCTCATGGAGGAAAGCCTCATGCAGCATTATGGAAGATTGGTATTTCTTGCTTTTGGGCTTTTTGGGCCACCCCAAAAGGACATGCATTTCTGGGCAAGCTGGGAGGTCCAGAACCATCATCTCAAATGAAAGAAACATGTGGACTGAAAAAGCACACTGTTAAAAGTATAAGATCCTTGAGGAACCTTTGGGGGTTCTTCCATTTGAAACTGTGGAGGAACCTCTTAAGAACCTGAAAAAAGTTCCTTGAAGGTTTCACAAAGCACCTTAATAGGTTCCTCCATAGATTCAAACTGAAGAACCTCCAAACGGTCCTCAAGGACGGTATACTTTTAACAGCGTAAAGTAATGCTACAGGACTTTACACAAATATACATGCCAAGCCCAGAGCAGCAACGACAGAGGTGCTATTCTCTCTATTCCAGGTCAGTAGAGCTTGAAGCTCATTTTTAATGTAAAAAAGCTACAGAATGATGCTTTAAAGTGTGGGGATTATTTTTTTAGTTACTGTGGCTAGGCCTACGTCAGCAACTATTCAGAGGAAAGGTCCCCAGCTTCACCGCATCAAATAACAGACACCTGTGCTGGTCGACATCGCTTAAGAGTAATTAGGGGAGGGAGCATGGCTGGTTGTGCTCTCTCAGACTGCGGCTGCTGATGGCAAAGCAGCATGGCTACGGATTTGATATTGTGAAGGCCATAGCGATACCACATCAGACCGCTGAGCTACTCATACCCAAACACCTGTGTATCTGAAAGGTGTTTCAGGAAGTTTAAAAGCAGAGACAACCTCGCCAAAATTCAAATACCTCATTTTAAAGGCCAAAAGTAAAGAAAAAAACATCAGTGCTGTTTCCTCAGGTCAGCAAAGAAGCACGCTTCGGTATCCTCCTCAGAATTGTCACCTGAATTCAGCTGAGGCATTCTCGGATTGTTTACCTCTCTGTGGGCCTCCAGGGAAGGCTAATGCTTGAGTTCTACACAGCTTCCAGATGAGCTTTGACAACAAGAGAGATTTATGGCCCAGCACAAAGAGATGCAGAGAGGGCCTCCAAATCCTCTTTATCTCCTCTCCTCAGTCTAAGCTGCCTTATAGAGGCTTGCTGTTTTTAGGAGATGACTGAATCCACAGATTTCTGTCATTGATAAGTTCTGTCATTCGTGGGACAGATACACACAGGCCGTCCATATGGTTCTGTTATATCGCTTTGTCAGCTATGACAGGCTAAATGCCTAAAAGGAGCTAATGGTGCTTGTTTCTGTTTTTGGACAATTTCAAAAGACAGAGAGTGATTGGAGAAATGTGCTGGCAGTAAACAGGAGAGAAAACTAGACAGCAGCTAAAAATAGTGTGCTTGGCTGGTTTAGCTTCAGGCAAACATTAACAGCCTAAAGGAAGCTACATACTAATTTCTTGCATTCAGTAAATTGTGTTAGCTTTTATCCACATAAAGGATTTGAGGATTCTTTATTTGTTTGTATGTTTATTTTTTATTATTAATGTTTTCTTTTATTTTAGTCCAAGGCAGGGTTACCAGGTGAAAAACAAGCAAAACTCAATTAAAACCAACCCAAATATACATGTTTGCACCCCGTATTAACCAATCCAACATACCTAATATACATTCCACTGGTGGGAACAACCCACACCCCACCCCCATCTTACAAAAGGGTTAAAGCAGTAAGAGTTAAAGAAATATGACATACAAAATAAGACCTTACGTTTTGTGGGTCAGTTGGAACCTTTGAATCTTTTAACAGTGTACTCATTCACATTCACATTCAATTTTCCAATTTCAGAAACGTGCACGTGTGAGAATACCCAGAAGGCTTTGTTTGAGAGGTGGAACTGTGTGGCCATTGGAGCAGATAGAGCGTTAATTAGCTGATTCGTCCCTCTGGTGTGTTGCTAAGTACATGTTCTCTAAGCTGAGCATAACTCCAGGTCAACCACTGCTCCAGTTAACAGCTGGGAGGAACTACATTTTTGACACCATTTCCACTTTTGACACTAATTGAAATGTGGGGAATCGGTCAAAGCCCCCGTTATTTAAAGGGGGTCTCAACATTTCACAGTTTTTTACATCAAAAATAAACTCATTTTTAGATGGTGAACCAGTCTGTGTTTACACTGACCTCCTGTCAGTCACTTTATTAGAATCATCAGTGAGCCTCCCATTACTCCAACCCTATCTCAACACCCATTACTCCTCTCTATCTCCTTAACACTTTATTACTCCACCCCATCTCATCAATGCCACAATGCCCTTCTCAACGCCATGTTACTCCATCCCATCTCCTCAACATCTCATTATTTCACCCTCATCTCAACACCCCATAACTCCATCTCCATCTACTCAATGCCCCATTACTCCACCCATCTCCTCAACTTAACTTACTCAACCCCATATCTAATTACTTAACCCCATGCCCCCATTTCTCCAACCCATCTCTGTAAGGCCCCCTTACTCCACCACTTCTCCTCAATACTCCATTTATTCATCCCATCTCATTTGCGCCCCATTACTCCACTACATCTCCTCAATGCACAATTTCTCCACTCTTTCTGCTTAACAACCCATTGCTCTACCCCATCTCCTCAACACCCAATTACTCCATCCCCATATCAACACCCCATTGCCTCAACACCCCATTACTCCATCCCCATCTCAACACCCCATTGCCTCAACACCCCATTACTCCATCCCCATCTCAACACCCCATTGCCTCAACACCCCATTACTCCATCCCATCTTAGCACCCCATTACTCCATCCCCATATCAACACCCCATTGCTTCAACACCCCATTACTCTATCCCCATCTCAACACCCCATTGCCTCAACACCCCATTACTCATCCCATCTCAACACCCCATTGCCTCAACACCCCTTTACTCTATCCCCATCTCAACACCCCATTGCCTCAACACCCCATTACTCCATCCCCATATCAACACCCCATTGCCTCAACACTCCATTACTCCATCCCCATCTCAACACCCCGTTGCCTTAACACCCCATTACTCCATCCCCATCTCAACATCCCATTGCCTCAACACCCCATTACTCCATCCCCATCTCAACACGCCATTGCCTCAACACCCCATTACTCCATCCCCATTTCAACACCCCATTGCCTCAACACCCCATTACTCCATCCCATCTTAACACCCCATTACTCCATCCCATTACTCCATCCCATCTTAGCACCCCATTACTCCATCCCCATATCAACACCCCATTGCTTCAACACCCCATTACTCTATCCCCATCTCAACACCCCATTGCCTCAACACCCCATTACTCATCCCATCTCAACACCCCATTGCCTCAACACCCCTTTACTCCATCCCCATCTCAACACCCCATTGCCTCAACACCCCATTACTCCATCCCCATATCAACACCCCATTGCCTCAACACTCCATTACTCCATCCCCATCTCAACACCCCGTTTCCTCAACACCCCATTACTCCATCCCCATCTCAACATCCCATTGCCTCAACACCCCATTACTCCATTCCCATCTCAATACCCCATTACACCGCCTCCATCTCCTTAGTGACAAATTTCTTTACCCCTTCTTAATGCCCTGTTACCCCACCCCATTTCCTTTACACCTCATTACTCCATCCTCTCTCCTTAATGCCCCATTACTCCCTCTCCTTTCACCTCAACCAATCACCAGCTTCCACCGGACTTCAATTTATTTAAGACTTCAAAGATTTTAACTTACTTACATTGTTTTCTATCAGACTGTTAACATTTTGCCAACATGAAAGTTTTTCTTCTTGTAAGCTTGCCTTGTCTTTTGGTAGAGATATGCCATACCGAAGATAATGTAGCTAATGATGCTAACTGCTAACACATAAATAGCATATAAACTCATGGGAGCTCATTACAAAGCACAGAGTAAAAGAAAACCATTCCAATGTAGTTGTGTCCACCTACTTAACCACTAGAGGAGGTATTTCCTGAATCTTGACAAATGAACCTTTAACTGCATCTGTTACATATTGTTCTTTTACTCCCTAGTTACAGAACCACAACGATAGAGTGTTATTTCTGATGAATAAATAAAACGTGTTAAAAGTCTCAAGTGAAAACAGACACTATGAAGCTGCAAGACAACAGGAATACATTTGTTCTCGACTAAACCCACAGGCTAAAATCTTGTATTCTTTTTTAGTATTTATTTATTTATTTGCACAAAAAAAATATTACAGTTAGTGCTGTGTGTGGGGTGTTCAATTAATAACTAAGCATCTTGAAGCACAATAGGCTTTACTAAAAAGAATCCAGAACTCCAAGTGTTATAATAACACTTAAACGTTTCTCTTGCATCACTACAATCTGATTTATGTTAGACCTCTGAAACCACAAATAATACATACCTTATAATGCAACAGCACACCGAGAGGACCTAAGGTTTCTATTTGATTGTAAAATCACTAATAAAGACTCTTCCATGGCATGAGAAAAGAAGCAGAGAGAGAGAGAGAAAAAACTTGTTTGTTTAAATAATAGAGTAGAAGCTGCTGCCTTGTCAATTCACATTGTCAGACTGTCAGGCCCAAACCCACCCCTAACTGACAGGCCCTGACATTAGGCCAGCTGAGATCAATTGTGTGTGGTGCAAGGGACAAAGGAAATATAACCAATGTAATTGCAGTCATTAGCCATACTGACTTATCGCTGAGAGATGGTGGCAACTTCATGCCACCCATCCGCCAGCGTCTGACCCACTGATGAAGAAGCAAATGGCAGGAATCATAACTTGCCATGGTGTGCCGTGCAAAGAATTCGGGGAGTACCAGTGGCCATTTCCGAAATGATTCGCAGGGAAATATCATTAGTGGGTCGCTGCCACGCAGCTAGGAGGCTTTCAGGGTTATGGATAATGTCCAACCAAACTTAAGCTTTTCCTCAGACAGTAGCCTGATTTACTTATCATGATCAAATGGGCGCCAAAGGAGATTTGGTGCAACAGTAATGCTCTTATGGAGTGTGCTGGATAACCCAATGCTCCGGGCATTGGACTTTGTCTTGTGCTGGGGAAAGCTGTTCAGAAAGCTGATTGGTAATGATGGAAGTGCTGAGGTCACGCAGTGGTCAGGCATTTCATGAGTGACAGGAGTTCACAAAAACCACGAGTTCATGGGAATCCACAGTGGCTTGAGAGTAACCTTTGTATACTCTAGCATTCATTAAATTATTGATTCCTTTCAGACCAATGAATCAATGTGACCCTGTTCGCCGCTCAATAATGAAATAGCAACCTCATTATAGGAGTTAACCTTGAACTAAGTAATTGATAAGCAAACTGCTCTCTGCAGGGTAGGTGGGTTCACTTAGAGCAAATCCAATTCTTGAACCTTCCTAGACCAAAGGTGTGTATCAATCGGACTCGTGATTTTCTTTATCGATGTGCTTCTTTATCGTGATTCTCTGAAAGATCAATGCTGTCCGAAACAAGGGCCGTAATGATTTCTGAATTCTCAAAAACGTCACAGCACGCCATAGCATGTAAGCGGTAATGGATAGTGTGTTTTGTTATGTACGGTAATGGATTATGAATGACTTCTTCATTAAAAACCTGTAAAGATTCTCGCTGTCTGCCTTTTATGTTTTCCTCCAGATAAACAACCCAGGCACTTTCATCTCACGGTTATCTGTCGGGAACATCTTAATGTAGCCTTAGCACGGGCAAATGAAAACTTTCCAAACGAGGCCCTGGTTGTGCTTTACGACGACGTTCCAACGCCGTGGCAAGCATCCACCAAGAGCAGCTCCTGCATTCAGAGCATATGGATTCTTATCGCACCCGTGGAGAAATTCCAATCCACATCAATATGTAGGCGGAGGGGCTGGGAGTGCTAAAAACCTTCAGCAGGAAATATGCTTTCTCGCTGCGGCGAGCCGTGCTACTGCTCCGGCTCTGTTCCCGCATTGTTCGCTGGGCTCTTACGGCAGAGTCAGTTACACAGAAAGACGAAATCAGCTGGGTGCCTGAGCAAATTAGAAGCCAACCTCCTAATCAGCTGCGAGAGACAAATGGTCCTCCAGCAGAAACGGGCAAGGAGTCGGACAGCGCCTCTTTGATTTCGCCTGCCTGTTTTTTAATTTGGTGGAATAACACTGAAATTTCTACCTTTGGTTCGTCCTCTTTGAACATGGCGTGGCCATGGTGGAGAGCCTTTCACTTCACATAGCAGCCGAGACAGAGACAGAGCAAGAGAGTAAGAGAGGGAGAGAGAGAGAGAAAGTGTCTGATTTAGCATAACAGCAAGAGTAATAGTGCCATTACTTGCTGAAGTGTAGGATGACAGGCGGAACACAGTCTCAGAGCTGACTTGAGACCGGAGATGAATGACAGAAGATCCTTAAATATTTTCATCTAGCAGTGCTTCTGCTAGCAATGGGATTATCCTGACCTTTTGAAGTAAAGAAAGCCAGGCTTGGATAAGAGGTGGATTCTATTTATTTCTCCATTGTGATCATGCATGTTCCCTGCTTAAAACGAATAAGACATCCTGTTTGGCAGTTTGATATTTGGTGCTTTTAATACGCCCCATTTTGTGGCATGCAGTAGGACGAACACCCAACAGTCAACATACAGTCTGCACACCCAGGACAAACTTGAAACCCACAATCAAGCTTCTCACAGTAATTACAGACTGTGTTGTGCTGTTCTCTTCAATCATTTAACGTAATTGTTCATTCAGAAGCCTTTAAGAAACTTAATAGGCTCAAGCCAGCCTGACTCAGTTCATCCTATTCATTGTTGAGGTAGGCCTTCTAACAGTAATCCATTACAAATGACTAATTGCTTCTCTTGAAGTGGAATGGGATTACTTTACTTATTACTTTCTGTAAAAAGTAATCATGCTCACTACTTTACTTCTCTAAAGGTACCCCCTAAAACCCATACACATCTAGGCTGGAAAGTACAAAGGAATTTTCAATAGTGGTACAAAACAGCTCTTTATAAGAACATATGAGCTTAGAGAGTCCAAAGTTCTGACCATGCTTAAGGTCTAATTTACCTTCATCAGTCCACAGTTTCCTAAATCACCAGGCTGGTTTAGATGTTCCTTGGAAAACCTCTGACACTGAATTTTGTGGTAAGGGTGCAGAAAAGGTTTTATTCAGATGGCTCCTCTATGCAGGGCATACATTATATAAAGAGATGTACTGGCCAGTAGAACAGGACTCTAGAATAGGAGCAGATAAATATGAACCTATTGGCACCCACCATGCCTAATGAAACCCCCCAGCATTGAGCTGTGGAGCCATGGAATTGTGTTCTCTGGAATGATGGTGCTCCATACAATTCTTTAGGCTAAATAGATATATAAATGTATCTCCATTTGTGTCCCTTTTTGGTTTTCACCATGATCTAAACCCTGTAGACACTTCACCATGATCTAAACCCTCTGTACACTGCATAAATAATTCTGGATGAATTGACCAATAGAAATGCTCTTAATTACTTGGAATGAACTCTTATTTCACATTGATTTCCATTCTAAGTTAAGAATTTTGTTTCCCGCCTCCTGTAAAGTCACCATTTTGGAGATACATGTTTGTATCATTGGACAGCGACGATATACAAACATTATCTGCAACATTAGATCATTATACACTCATTTAAATAGCTTTCCTTTAAGTTTGCCATCCTAAAACGGCTCTGGAAGCAAAGAGTGAATACACTTCAGAGGTTCGAATTAGTGCAAGGCTACTGTACCATTTGCTGAGTTGGTAATTGTCTGGTGACGTGCTCCAGGGGAATTAATCAGGTCTTCCTCAACGTTCTCTAATAGTGTCATCACAGTGATGTTGGAGGAAAATGCCACCTGACACTGATCTGAAAGCACTGAGGCAGCTTCTATTCCATTGGTTCAACATAAGATTCTGTGGGAGGAAACTGAACCGATCTAGATGGCCTTAAAGGTTTAACTGTAACCTGGAACACATCAGCAATCTCAACCGGCTTGCTTAAAGGCACCGAAAGGCAGGTGGGGGAAAGGTGAGGTAATTGCGAGGCCTATCTTTGATTCATACGGGAAAAGATTGTCAAAGTACTATGGAAATTTAATATCCGGTTGATAAATCATTTTTGCTCTCTGGTGCTCAATCATAGCAGATGTGAAAGACACAGGCAAGATGGTTTCATTTCAGCATACTGCTAATTTAGTAAAGAGGTAATGAATTTTCATCCCGTCGCGAGCGCCAGAAATATTCCTCACTTTTTTCCAGCAAACGGCTTATGCAAGATGTAGTTATTTATCATAACACAAGAGTCGCATTACCACAGAGGGCCTTTTCAACACTCCAATGCAGATAAAAAAAGGCTTTCGGTATTAAAAGAGCAGACAAACGAAGCAAGCAGGCATTCAAATGGGTAAATAATTTCTACTTGAATTGTTATATGCAGGCTCTTGTTAAAAACGCAAAGCCCTGAATTAGCATAACAGAGGGTTTAGCCACATAAGTAATCCTATTTGATGTGAAAGAGAACAGGTAGTTCTTAGAGGACAACATTTCAAAGTGAAGCATCACAGGCTTATAGTTAAATGATTATTATTGCATGATATTGTCCAGAACAGTCAATTCCTAGGAGTTTCCTAGGTATGTTCGTCTAACTTTATTTTTCTTAAGTAAGTCTTTTAATCAAGAATGTGTTAATACTCGTAGTTTGGTTCATTTGGTCCGGACCAAGCAAGAAAATGATACACTGTAAGATTTTAGTAGGCTCTAGGCTACTAGAGGTCTGCATGAGGCAGGTGTGTCCGTGAGCCCTGCATGGTCCACGCAATGAGTAGCTGGAAAAAAAAACCTACCCCCGGACCTTTAAACCTGGCTCATTTAGAGCACTGTAACACAGCTGGAGCTTTTTTCCAGACCCAGGACCACTTGCACCACAAGTTTGGCACATTTAGTCAAGTGTGAAAGCTGTTTTCGAGCCTGGAAGTGGTCCGGAGCAACGATCTCTGGTCCTCCTGAAGTGAGTGGTCTGGGATTCGCTTGAAGCTGACTCTGGAGCAATCTCCGTGGCAAGTGTGAACAATATTTGCTCCCTGCACCGCATGTGGGGTTGCGTGATTGGTTCATTTGGTCACTTGACTGCTTCGACATGGTTTGCATGGCTAAAAACCGTTTTCTCTGAGAACGGCTCTTTGTTTGCAGGTGTCTGTGCACAGTAAATAGCCATGGCTCCAGAAAAGTGCTGCTCTTTGCCGAGTGTTTATATTCAAGGAAAATAATGAAAATCAATAAACAGGTTAACCTAGGCCTTCTATTTGCCAAAATGTGCACAGTAAAGTGACGTTTGAAATGGTGCTATCATTCCGCGGTTCATATAGAATTATTCTGTGTGAAAGCAAACCTGTGAAAATGAGCCCCTCCCCAAAACGAGAACAAAATCAGTCCTGGGTGGGGGCTTGTGTATTCGGGACATGTGTGAAAACACCCTAAATCACATCATCTTGATATCAGTATTAAACCACAGTGCTAAATGGTTAGCAAAATTACATTAAAGCTGTAAAATTGACGATACTGTGGCTACATCAGAACTCGCACACTTCTTTACTTTACTGAGACAACTACACTAATAAATGCAGTTGTAATGGTGTTTGGGCATGGACCATCTCCCAAAATGTCATAACTCTGTGTATCTGATGGGTGCAGGTATGGCGACCAACCAGGTCCTGAACGGCTGTTAGAACTTTCTTCAATTTTCATTTCCATGTATCACATTTTGGATTGATCTCATATTGAATATATACAAAAATATATCCAATATAAAAACTTGTAGTTAATGACTGTTCTGATTGGAAATTAAACAGAAATAAGGTAGTCTCTGAATTTTGCACACTATTGTTTATTTTGCAGTTTTTATCAATTGCTAACAAACTTAAAGTACCATTTAATACTTGCGAAGATTACATAAACAATATGGTATTACTATTTTGTGTATGGAATTCTGCATGAGAGTTAAAAGTGGAGCTCCTAATTACACTCCTCAATCTTATATACTGGGTTTTGTAACTCACCAGCAAGTTTTCTTTCATTATACAGACTTTTAAATGTTACTTTACAACTCAGCCTTTCTCATGGTTGGTCACAGACATTCATTTTTTTATTAGCTTGTTAAAAAAAAGTCCCTAAAATGATGAAATGATGAAATGAAATGATGCTGAGAAAGACTCATCGCCTCTGTGACAGAACAAAACCTACATTTAACTTCATTAACAAATAGCCTTAATATAAAGTATTGCCTATATGACCAAATAATCTCCTTTAAGTTCAATGTACAACCCCCCCCCCCCCCTTCTTAGCACATTATTTAAAACCATTTATCTCAACAATAAGAGGGTTTTTACTCATAAAACCTCCAGATCACAATAGACCAGAGCTACTTTAAGAACCAAGCCAGGAGTCACCAAAGCAGGTGCTGGATGATAACTAATAATAACACTAGGCTCCGATGATGAGAGTTTTAATAAACAAGGTGATGTAAAATCACTACATTTATGTTAATGGTCTTTGCATTTGTTCTAATGTTAGTGTTTTACTGACTAAATAAACACTGACTCTCCAGATAAGGAGCTTTTATTTCTAATTGCCACAGATGTCTGTATGTCTATATAGACTGAGAAGGTTATGGATTACATTTAATGGAAATATCATCATGGGCCCTCTCAACCATGCTCCCTTGCGGGACTCTTCTCAAAGTCAAAGCAATCTGACAGTAACACCCCAGCAGTCTGCTACATCAGATCTGCAGAAAGCAGTGACAAAAATGGAGCCAATATCTGTCCCAATCAGGAGGGCCGGACGGTGATTATGAGCTCTCCCAGTGCTGCATTATTAATGGGGGATGCAGGGCAGTCCCAAGGCTAACTCGTTCACTCGCTCCTCCTCCAGTCCGGCCAATGGGACAGTTGCCCGATGCTGACATTTTTCTAAATGGCACATGTTTGTCAGCCCTGCTGCACATGGGGGAAACAGCCCCTGAGCCCTTGGCAACAAAATGGGCACGATTACGCGGCATGTTTTCCGCAAGCTGAAAATAAGCAGTGACTAAGACATCTGTACTGTTGCAAGTTGCAGCACTACATTTTGCTGCAACTTGATAAATATGAACTGAATATGCAGTTTATTAGGAACACTATATTAATCTCTTTGCCCTCAAACAGCCTCAATTCTCTGAGGCAGGAATTCCACATGATGTTTGAAATATTCTTTTGAGATGCTGGTCCATGTTGGCATACTTGCATCACACACTTCACATCACATCAAGACTAAACTTACTGAACACTGAACTTATTGTCAAGGTCATGAAACCACTTTTGGACAGCTTCTGCTTTGTGACATGGTGCATCATCATGCTGGAAGCAGCCATTAGAAGATGGGTAAATCATTGCCATGCAGAGATACAGATGGTTAGCAGCAATTTTAAATAGGCTATGGCATTCCAGCGATGATTAGTATCAACAAGCCCCAATGTGCCCATAAAACATTCCCCACGTCATTACACCACCTCCACCAGCTTGAACTGTCTTCACAAGGCAAGTGGGGTCCATAGAATCATGCTGTTGGCGTCAAATTCGGACCCTACCGCCTTTGTGCATCAGCAGAAATAGAAATTCATTGGACCAGGATATATTTATCCAGCATACAACAGGTCAATTCGGACCCACCGCAGCCTCAGCTTTCTGTGGAACCTGACATGGACTGTAGGTTTGCCATGTTGAGCAAGCTAAGATGCTCCTCAGCTCACCACAGTTTTACAGAGTGGTTATCTGAGGTCCTTTCTGTCAGCTCTGACCAGTCTGGCCAGTCTTTGTTGACCTCTTTCCCTACACAGAACTTGCCCTCACTGGATGATGTTTCTTAAAATGCTCCATTCTGAGTAAACTCTAGAGACTGTTGTCCTGGAAATCATCAGTTCACTGAGATCAATTTTTTCCTCATTCTGATGGTTGATGGTGTGAAGCACTACCCTGTATCTGCATTACTGTATGAACTGCACTGCTGCCACATTATTGACTGATTTATGCATGTTAAGCAAGAGCATATCAGCTTGGTTGTGTTTAGATGTTGTTTTACTGGGGTTGGGGGGGGGGGGTGGGGTTGGTGATGGTTGGAGCCTGCAATCACACACTGTAGCAAAACTGATAGAGGCTTACGCTTATGCCCAGGATGAATCCTCTCACCCTCTGCTTCCCAGTAGCTGCCAAAACAGCAAGATAAGAGCGGGGAGAGGGAGGCAGATTTCGAGGCAGTGTACAAAAGCAAAACTTCCAAGCTTTTTTGAAGAAGCACACAGATTTTCTTTTCTAGTGCAAAGTGCCATTCACTGAGTAAGCATTGTGTTTGGAGAGCACTAAGCACTCACAAGCACTGTCATGAATGTCTGTTGCTTCTCTCTCTTGCACTCTTCCCGAATCTCTACATGTATCAGAACCCTGATGCAAACAACCGAGCAAAACGGCAGCAGGCCGACACCTCCCTCACTGGGGCTGGGTGTACAGGAGCCGCCTGGAGCAGGATCAGAGGCAAACATGCTTACCGCAGCTCATTCTGTCACTTAAAACAGTCATAAGATTGTTGACTTGCCAAACAAGATTGCCAACAGTAACTTAGCTTATTCCTAACCTTGCAGAAAAGGGAGCTGCGTTCCCGCAATTATTCCTGCACTTTCCTCCTGCAGCCAGAAACCTGAAGTCACAAATGATGAGTCGCGCACAAACACCTGAGTCACCCAAATTTTGCAGTGTTATCTATCTATCTATCTATCTATCTATCTATCTATCTATCTATCTAAATATCTGTCTGTCTGTCTGTGTCTATCTATCTATCTATCTGTCCGTCCGTCCGTCCGTCCGTCCATCTACCTACATATCTATCTATCTATCTATCTATCTGTCTGTCTGTCTGTCTGTCTATCTATCTATCTATCTATCTATCTATCTATCTATCTATCTGTCTGTCTGTCTGTCTTTCTGTCTGTCTGTCTATCTCTCTATCTGTCTGTGTCTATCTATCTATCTATATCTGTCTGTCTGTCTGCCTGTCTGCATCTATCTATCTATCTATCTATCTATCTATCTATCTATCTGTCTGTCTGTCTTTCTGTCTATCTCTCTATCTATCTATCTATCTATCTATCTATCTATCTATCTGTCTGTCTCTCTGTCTATCTATCTATCTATCTATCTATCTGTCTGTATGTCTGTCTATTTGTCTATCTATCTATCTATCTATCTATCTATCTATCTATCTGTCTGTCTGTCTGTCTGTCTGTCTGTCTCTCTCTCTCTCTCTATCTATCTGTCTGTCTGTCTGTCTGTCTGTCTATCTCTTTATCTGTCTGTGTCTATCTATCTATCTATATCTGTCTGCCTGTCTGTCTATCTATTTCTCTCTCTCTCTCTTTCTATCTGTCTGTGTCTATCTATCTATCTATCTATCTATCATAGCTTTATATATAATTTTTCAAATGACCTAAACCAGGTTACAGTCAGTATATACAGTATGCACATAATATGCAAAACTGTTATTAAAAACTTTATTTAAAGCATTTATTTAACCAGTAAAATCACATTAGATCAAATGCGTATAAACATAAACACAGTAAAAAGGAACAAGAATTTCTCATTTCAAAGAAAGTAGTGGACATCTCATGATTTAGTCTGAAAAACAAGCTTGGTTGGAGCTGGTTCATCCAACTACCAACAAATTACCCCAACACATGCACTGAGTCGCTGCACATTAAGGTAAAATGTAGGAGTTACAACTGCAGGGCAGAAATAATTCTGCTCTTTTGTGACACAGCCATGACCGTGGTCAACTGCTGGGAAAAACAATTTACTGGCCAGCTCTCCCCTCACCTGCAATCTGTGGATTCAACAAAAAGTACGATTACACAGGAAACAATACACAGAAATGGAAGTCAAAGGTGACATGCTGAAAGATGAAGACAAAGCAATTACCAGTCAACACTAGGGTTAGCTAAGGTGAGATAATTCAGGTCTCTTTTTGGGGGGAAGATGTTGGGAAAGAAAATTGGTATAGATAAATATTATGGAACATTAGTTTGAATGATGGAATGGTGACAAGGCCAGGTAAGCATCAGCATGGCTTTGTTTGTATGCGTTTTTTTACATAGTTCCTCCATTTCGCAATATGTTTTGGGTCATTATCCATCTGTACAGCACTGTCCAATCAGTTTTGCAGCTTTTGAAAAATATAGCTCTATACACATTGGAATTCATCCTGCTTCTTCTATCAACAGCCATATCCTCAACAACCACCAGTGGCATATATATGCCCATGCAATAACAGTACCTCCACCATGTTTGACAGATGAGGTAACTATTCCTTTTCCTTCTCAGTTTACTCTGGCCTTTCTGTTACCAGTAGTTTGAATCATGAAGTAAACCCTCTTTTATCGCCTTCATGAAGGTCTCTATGATTGTAGACTTTGACAATGACATACATAACTCCTTAAGTTCTGAAAATATGCACCAAATTGTTGACGTTGATACTTCTAATGATTTTACTCCCTGTCAGGTCTCTTATAGGACACCTCTTTGGAGAGCATATTGAAAGGTCTGTTGAACAGCTACCAAATACCTTGTCAAGTTCACCACTTGAAATCAACTCCAGACCTTTTTGTCTTTTTAATGTGTCATGAAATAATGAGAGAATAGGTCACAACTGGCCATGAAACTGCTTATCAGTTAATTGTCCAATTACTTTTGAGCTGTGAACATGGAGAGACTATGTAAATGTGTCTGTAATCACTAAGCAGTTAATGCACTTTTTTTGTTAAACCCCTGGAATTAATGCTGAAAGTCTACACTTCAAGCACATCTTCGTTACTTCATTTTCAATCCACTGAGGTGGTGAACAGAACTATTAAATAGTGTCATTGACCAAATGCTTGTGGACCCAACTGTACATGCTAATACTGCTAGCATATTTTCTTCCAATATCTTACATTGCTGGTAATGTACAAATAAAGTTTGCCAATGGTAGCATTGCTGGGAAAAGTAAAAAATAACACTGCTTACTGTGACAGGTTGAGTCTAATTTCAAATAAACTGAGAGAACCAGCAAAACAGTTTGAACAGCTGAAGAAACTATAAAGCAAAAGGCCGTAGATTTAGGGGATTCAGATTCAGAGACCTATCTGGCGAGAATGTGTAGTTGTACTGAGAATGCTGAGTAATTATAAACGTGCAACCTAGTACACTCTCCTTTCAGAGTGGATAAATCTGATCATTGCAAGTTAGTGGAGTAGTTCAGGGTGGAGCAGAGTCAATATTTGGTGAAGGAATTGTCATCAGATTTAAGAGAATGATATAGCTACTGTATCATTTTCATCAGTGTAATAATTGTATGGCTTTAAGCTAATTAAATGTAGATACACACTGTCACTGTTTCCAACATAAAACACTTATATTCACAAAAGTGGATTTTTAGTTGAAGGTAAAAGCATTTTTAACTTTAATGCAGGTTAATATAAATGAATTACAGTGTAAAACTGCATTCTGTGTTTTTGAGTATATAGTTTGCTCATTTTTGATGAAATTCTGTCACAACGTAGAGAACAATTACATCCAACAAACGTAGAAAACTACAAATGGGGAAAATTAAGTCTGGAGGCTTTCTTTGAGGTGCGGCATCCACTCAGTCGGGTGTCTATAGAGGTGGTCATATAGGTGTATAGTGTTTACAAAACAACAGCAAGGATAGCACTTGAAACTGTCTGAGAGGTGACTAGCTCTGTTTCTTTTTTCAAACTACAGAGGCAAAAAAATGGTGATAGCAAGCTAACCAGCTAAGTTGATATACAGGTAGCTAATACAACTGTACGGTATGACGGCAATGATTAACTACGGCAATGATAGCCTGGCTGCCTGTTTTAGTAGCCAGCCAAAAAATCACAAAATATCTTACCTGCTCAGCTAGAAAAAATCCAACTCAGCATCACTTTTGATCATTTGAATCCTTTCAGGATTTAACAGGGACTCATCATGCTCTCTTTTGGCGTGCCAGCTCTCTTTAGCTCTAATTCTGCGTTTCTTTGGTTTGACAGTGGGTGAATGGGCATTGTTTGCCATTTACTGTTTAGATATATCCATGTCCGCAGTAGCTCTTGTAACAGTGCCATTAGCAGCGTAGAGAGTACGCTTTGCAAACAGTTACAGTGCTTTAAAAAAGTTTGATACCAGACCATGATTCATGAATTTCAGTAAATATTTAGCCAAGTTCTCAGTTACTATTTTTTTTTCGTGTCCACTCTTTGCCTTTAAAGTTTACAGGAAGATTTTTTTCCTAACCTACAAAATTTAGTCTTAGAAGCTGGAGCATTTTCTGCTTTTCACCTTTCAAGTAGTCCCAAACACTTTCAGTGATGTTGTGTTTTTTCAGTTTTTTTTTGTTTGTTTGTTTGTTTGTTTTTTTTAGTATTTGTCAAATTTGTCCATTAATCTCGTAATTTGGCAATGCCAATTAACCCACCCCTTCATAGCGTCCCCAGCACCAGCACAGCACAGATTGACAGTTAGGGCTTAAATTTGGGTAAAAAGCACATACCACTCACTAAAAACTGGTCTGTTTTTAGAATTAATATATTAGGCTTTGCAGGGATGGTCACGGCAGCACAGTGATACCATTTATCACAATACTGGGTTCCCTTCCCCACTCTGGAATACTACTGCTTTCCATTTAAAAGGAAAATTCTAATGACCACCACCTTAAATTTAGACACATAGGCCAATATAAGTTAAGGGTGAAAAAGAAGTGAAATTGAATATTCCAATACCAATGGATGAAAAGAGATGATCACAAATTAGAAGATTCTGTCACATTCATAAATACAAAAGAGTCAGATTAGGATCACAGTCCATGGCTGAAAGAAAGCGAAGGCTGAAGGTTCCTGACGAGCCGAAGACAGTAGAAGACAGTACACGCACAGTCTGATAAGACTCTAGTAGATAGTAAGGTACAGAGGTACAGAAGATTAAGGGCTTGAGATAAACGATTCAGGCTAAATATAGCAGCAGTATGATTTCAGTGCTGTGGAGGAAGGAAAGGTCAGCTTACATCTGCACTCGTGCTTCACGGTAGCTCATGGGTCTCGGTTCTGATGGGCTTGGGGAAGAGGCTTGAGAAAGTCAGCACAGAGTGCTGAGAGTGGGGAGCAAGATTTTAAAGCAATCCAAACAATAGATACGGATGTGGTTTTAGTGCATGTGGGTGGATTTCAGAGATCAGAGCACTATCAGTCAAAATCCATCGATTAGAATTCCTCAAACTAAAGAAAAAAAGCCAACTAGGCCAATGAGTAGTGTTCTCTTTACATTTCATTTTCAAAGTAGAACTAAGCGGAGGCTGGTGTCTGCCAGCTTTATTTGGTAGATAGTAGTTGAACGACAGTACATGATTGTATAATTTCAGTGCACTTTCAAGGAATATGATAAAATAAAATCAGAGGGTGAAACAAATACAGGAATTCAATAAATCATGACTCATTATGAGTCTGTTCTGTTATGTGTAGGTAATTAGAGAAGTACTCTTTTATGACACTATTTTTTATAACAGACCTTGATTTAACCGCTAATGTGTCTAGGCTGTGAATGAGGTCAACTATGTACAGTGCTTTGCAAAAGTCAGAGACCAGACCATGATTAATGAATTTCATTTTCAGTCAATTTCTTAGTTTTTATTTTATTTTATTTTATTTATTTTTTTTATCAGGTTTGTGTGTGTACTCATTGCCTCTTTGCCTTTAACAGTCTTTTCAACAGATGTGCTTCCAGTCCTGCAGGGAGATTTTTCCACACTTCCAAAGTAGTCCTAAATACTTTTACTGATATTGTTTTTTTATTATTATTATTTGTCGAATTTGTCCATTTTTCTCCTAATTTGGTACTGCCAATTAACCCACCCCTTCATAGCTTCCCCTAGCACTAGCAGTGCTCCTGCCTCGATGACGGTAAGGTCTTAATACAGGTCTCCTCCAAAACATGCAAAGCCAGCCACCATCTTTCTTTGAACTGGGCAGCCGATGAGCTTAGGGGAAAGTGCTGGGTCTCCAGCTATACCACATCAGCTAACAGATGCCTGTTAGGGGATAGAGCACCATCTATCCACCTGGAGAAAGCCCAAACAACTGTGCTCTCTCAGACTTGGACCGGATCTGATTTTAGGGTGAGCGGTCAGTTGTAAATAAAAAGTACGTTTCTCCTCTCTCTCAATGATGAAAGCTTTAAGCGTTGTTTACCTGATAGAGATAGTTTTGGTGGTCTACCAAGACTTGCACGGGCCTTAGGATTCCCAATTTCTCTGCTGTCTAAAAAAATGGGGGGCTAAATTGGTTTCTTGGCCAGTGCCATAGAATAACCATGAAGATTCCATGAAGAACCATGTTTGCAAAAGACATGTGTGAGTGAGAACCTTCTTAAAGTCTAAAGAACCTTCACTTTTCTACCAATTTAAAGGTTCCTCATATTTAAACATAAATTAAATTCGTAATTATTTTTTTACCTCTTGGAAAAAAAGAATACCTTGTACTTGATAGCTGTTTTCACTGGAATTAAAATTAATTGGAAATTAAAAGACGAATTCCACAGTTGCGTCTTCCCTCCCAGTTGTGAGCTCTGTACATCTACCCCATTTAACCCAGATGGTTATTTGACTGGGATGAATCCCAGGGGCCTTAAATATTAATGAGTCCAACATGAGAATCTGGTGATGGTCCAGATATTATAGGGTTTCCAGGACACCGCCATGAAGTAAAGAATAAAACACTGAAATTTGAAGGCAATCATTCTTGGGACAAGCCCAAACACACACAGCACCTTTCTTATGCCATTTCAAAGGTTTCGCCTCCATATTTCAGTAAAATTCAACTCATACACTTTACTGCTGCCATTTGCAACGTTTTCCATATCTCTTTACAGATAAGTAAATTAGACCTGTCGTAGCCATTGAATGAATGCCTCGGGCTAGACAGAGACAAAAGCTGTGCAGCTGCAAATGTCTAGACTGCTGAGTTTCCACCATGCAGGTCCTTATTGGAAAAGCCTCTCTTACTGCTTGGACTCGGGCCATACTGGCACTCAGAGTCCACATCCAGGTCTCTGCTTTCAGCACTTCTAAGCTGTGGGGCAGACTGACTTTAAGAAAGAGATTTTCTTCTAAGGCTGGAGATGGCCTCTTAACAAGATGGTGGCCAAGATTCCTTCCTCATTGATCTGTATGAATAGCTGACCAAGCAGTGTGTAACCCATCCAGGTCTTAGTTTACTCCATCAAGCTTCTTAATAATATCCCCATTAAACATAATAGAGTACATTTAATCTGTATTTATGTGCCAAGATGAAAATTGCAGCCAGTCCCCCCAAAAACACTGTTTGACATAATGTAGTGAGTGAGCCATGAAATGAGCGTTCTGCTAGAGCAAAGCCATCAAGGCTGCGTTCTGTATACGTCAATCATAATTGCAGTATTTAACTGTAGCACTGTAGCATTTTTACTTTAAAGTAACAGCTTCAGAATGATGCCGATGCTCCACTGACTTGTAAAGGGTACAATAACAGCTCCATCATTGCTACTTTACATTACATTTACATTTATGGTATTTAGCTGACGCTCTTATCCAGAGCGACTTACAAGGTTACTGGTATTACAGATGTGGGTCGGTGTAGTGTTAGGAGTCTTGCCCAAGGACTCTTATTGGTGTAGCGCAGCATAGTCACCCAGACTGGGAATCCCAGTCTCCCACGTGGTGTGGTAGCTCACTGGCAGGTAGTGGTGTTATCTGTTGCGCCACACCAACCAGCTACTCTGGGCTCGGTACTATGTAACATTGGTGAAGCAGGACAGCAGGACAGTACTTGTGAGAACTATGTAATGCTGTCTAACCCAAGTCATATATTTGTGTAAAATCGGGCTCCTTGTGGCTCATCGGTCTAATGCTTCCACCATGGCCTAGGGGTCATGAGTTCGAGTCACACACTTGGCCATGCTCTCTTCAGGTGGGTAGATGGCACTTTCTCCCCTCATCACTCATAAATGATGTTGGCCAGCACAGGCGTCTGTTAGCTGGTGCAGTGGAGCTGGGAACCTCTTGGCTTTGCATGTATTAGTAGGAACAATAAATGAGTCCTAGTGTCGGGGGCATTGTTAGTGCTAGGGAGCAACAAACGAGTGGGTTATTTGAGAGTCCCTATTTGGGAGAAGAAGAAAAAATGAATGGTGTAATAAAAATAAATATATAAAATATAATACATTTAATGAAATCCTGTAATATTACTCTACCTTGTCAGTTCACGTGCTACTTTCAAATTTCAGTGATTGTTCTTTATCCCCCAGATGCAGGTGTAAAGCGTCTCCTATAGGGGAGGCTCAAAGTGTGAATTACACTTTTCAACTATAGGGGGAGCCTAGGAGCAAGAAATTTCAATTCTCACATAACGCTGCTTTAAGTAATTAATAACTGTGGGAGCTGTAGGTTAAATTAGGATTTTGATGGACCCTAAGAAGATCTGAATGGGGAAGCATGCTTTGGTTATCCACAAATACCCCATTTGTGGCCGTTTTATGGCCTATTTTTTTGTTGTTGTTATTTTTAGAACATCACTTTCCTCTACACTTGCTGATGTCCAAAAGCAATGATGTGGCCCTCCAGACCTGAGAGCCGGGAGGGTAACGTGGCATAAAATGACACTAGACAAACAGAAGTGACCGTGTTTCTCTGCGAATCACACGCTGAGATTGAATGCTGACACTTTAGACGTCTTCTTTTTTCTGTGCCGTCCACATTTCTGACCATGGCTAAGGCATGACATTATCAATTATCATTCATCAGAACAGCGCAAGGATGGCCAAAGACAGACAGCACACGAGGGCTGACAGCATATGTTCTGCTCTATCCCGCTTATGCCATAAAGGCCTGCTCCGTTTAAGGTGAATTAGCAGATAATGGGGCTGCTTGGGTGCCTGTCACAGGCCTCTTAGAACATGTTTTTTAAAAATCTGTCAAATCTTGATGGATGGTGCAGGTAGAGCATTCTGGAGAATTAGACAGGCGAGCCTAGCCATGGGCAGCAAAATACAAATGAGGCGCTGAGAGAGAGACTGATAGACAGAAGGGAGAGAGAAAGAGAGAGAGAGAGAGAGAGAGAGAGAGAGATAGAGAGAGAGTGGTTGATGGAAGTGTCCCAGAGTGTGGCTCTTTCACAGGCTACCTCCTAGGCACCTCACTGCAGGCATGGTTTTAATAGTCATTCTTTGCCGCATGAAAGCAAGGCTTCTGCTGGGTACCTAAATTGATAAGTGGGAGAAACAGGGGCGCATGGTCAAAGTGCGCTTATTGTTCTGTTTCAGGTGCTATTGCCAAACACTGCACACAATGCGCACACACTGTTGTGCTTTCGTGGGGTGCTTGACTATTCCAAGGCACAAAGCATAGGCTCAAAAGCAAAGGCGTCTCCAATTGCCCCTGACTTTCATCCGAAGTGCGTCACAGTGAGAAAAGGGAACGCTGGCGATGGCCTGGGAAGCCTCACAGATCGCACATCAGGAATCCTTAAATGCTGGAGAGCTCCCAAACACCTAGAGAAGCACTTGGGTGGAAAAAAAAATAGAAAGAGGTCGTAAGCGGAATAAATGCCATGGTGCAGGGAAAGTGGTTTACGAGCACGCTGACAGAACGGCTTGTCAAAATAACTTTGATTTGCTTACCTCATGTTGCCTGAGATAGCATCAGTCGAGGGCTATGGGAAGAGGCATGTCACCCACAAAAGAGAAATAGGGAAAATCCATAGAACAGCTTGCAGATCCGAGGTACAAGAACCAAATTAAAAGCTTGCGGCGGACAGCGATGAATCATCCACCCTGGGCTTAAATAGTGGCCCGGAATGGAAGGCAGAAGCATCAGGGTGCAAGTAACATTTATGTGCCACTCATAAAGCCGCATTTAATAAACTAATAAAAAGCCTCAGCGGGCTTGACGAGAATAAGGACCGTGGCCCATGCTGGCATCCGTCCCTAGCTCCAGGGGTTGCTGGAGTGAGTAAATCAGTCATCATTGCATTGTGCAGTGCGCCAGAGCTTTAAGACCTCTACGAGCTTTGATTAATGCGGTGGCATGGGACTGCGGCTGAAAACACGCGCTGTAAAACGCAATGAAACATGACCTTTGTTTGGAGAAAATGCTGGGGCGGCTTTATCCCAGTGCTTCCTCTGGAGCACTCTAATGCCGTCGGTTCATAAGCGAATGCTGATCCGAGAGCCAGGTTGCATCATCAGGTTTATGTGGAGAAATTACAATGGCAGCAGAAAGAATCCGATGCGAGGTTATCGCGGGCAGGAACGCGCTCTAGGCACTGACCCTGATTATTGCATTTCTGCTTCCTGCATCCTATAGAGACTGCGTGGAGTGACCTGTGATGTGAGCTTGGAAAAGCGAGTGATCTTCCAACAGCCATGTGGAGAAGAACCAGCACTGTGACATGCCCTGCTGCCAGGTTAAATGAGGTTAGTGCCGTATCATATTAACCTGTCGAGACCTTTCGCAACGTTTGCTGCACAGCGAGAAACAAACTGCAGGAACCTGCTTAGGAACGTTGCAGTCTCCTGGACTTGGTAGGAGGAGTAAACCTTTTCTACATGGTTACTTTAGTCATTTCTCTTTCCGACTCTTCCGATGTCTGGGTTGCATTTGGAAGAGCTTTGTGCTTATCCTCTGATAACTTTGCTAATGGCAAAATTCCTAAATCAAACAGCCGAAGTCCTGCGGAAAACTTTGAGCAAACTCAAAAGCGTGAGGAACCGTGCGGTAAACTCCAGTCGAGCAGTAGGAGTCAGAAGGGTGCGAAGAGATTGACAGGCCGAGTCTGTGCAATAAAGGGGAAAAAAAAATAGACCTTTTTTTTCCTGCTCCTCTTCCCCATCCTCTGTCGTCTCCCCCACCTCAAGATACACAGGCTTCACTCTCAAAGCTATAAGGGGAGTTCAGTAGAAGCTTAGCCATTCATTTCCATAGTAATAGAAGAATAAAAGACATTTACCCGTCGGAAAGGGGCTCCCTCCTCCTTCCTCTTCCCTCTCCTTCTCCTCATTTCTCAGTAGAACAAAAGTGTTTAAGAATCTCTTAGAGGGCACTTCTAAACAAAGCCGTAAATATGTTGTGAATTTCAACTGGAGTTATAAGATGCGGTTGGGGAGGGGTGACGCCTGGGGAATTTGAACAGGTTTGTCCTAGCTGTGTGCTGCTTGGATGAAAAGTTTGGTGACTGTGTGAAAATTGTCCCGCAGTACTTTGTAGCAGAAAGTCTCTCAAAGTCGGGCTGAGAGTGGACTAAGGTGCTGCCAATGTGGTCGGAAGATCGCTCGTTTGAATCCCGGGTCGCGCTGCTCGCCATCAGCAGCCGGAGTTAGAGGGAGCACAATTGGCCTTGCTCTGGCAGGGGTGGGCTGATGGCACGTCCTCCTCACATTACTCCTAGTGTGATGATGGTCAGCAATTCCTCCTCACATCACTCCTAGTGTGATGATGGTCAGCACGTCCTCCTCGCATCACTCCTAGTGTAATGTTGGTCAGCACGTCCTCCTCGCATCACTCCCAGTGTGATATTGGTCAGCATGTCCTCCTCACATCACTCCTAGTGTAATGATGGTCAGCAATTCCTCCTCACATCACTCCTAGTGCGATGATGGTCAGCATGTCCTCCTCGCATCACTCCCAGTGTGATATTGGTCAGCATGTCCTCCTCACATCACTCCTAGTGTAATGATGGTCAGCAATTCCTCCTCACATCACTCCAAGTGTAATGATGGTCAGCAAACTTCTCCTCACATCACTCCTAGTGTGATGATGGTCAGCACGTCCTCCTCGCATTACTCCATGTGTGATATTGGTCAGCACGTCCTCCTCGCATCACTCCTAGTGTAATGTTGGTCAGCAATTCCTCCTCACATCACTCCAAGTGTAATGATGGTCAGCAAACTTCTCCTCACATCACTCCTAGTGTGATGATGGTCAGCACGTCCTCCTCGCATTACTCCATGTGTGATATTGGTCAGCACGTCCTCCTCGCATCACTCCTAGTGTAATGTTGGTCAGCACGTCCTCCTCGCATCACTCCAAGTGTGATATTGGTCAGCATGTCCTCCTCACATCACTCCTAGTGTGATGATGGTCAGCATGTCTTCCTCACATCACTCCTAGTGTGATGATGGTCAGCACTTCCTCCTCACATCACTTCTAGTGTGATGATGGTCAGCACTTCCTCCTCACATCACTTCTAGTGTGATATTGGTCAGCACTTCCTCCTCACATCACTCCTAGTGTGATGTTGGATCTGCACGTCCTCCTCACATCACTCCTAGTTTGATTGTCTGCCAATGTACAAAGAGATCAATACGATGTTGTGATTTCAAGAATTACTGTATTACTTGCTCAGGGGCCCAGTAGTGGCAGCTTAGTGGATGCAGGTATCGAACCTACAACCCTATAATCAATAAGTCAGCACTGTAACCATACTGAACTAATGGAAAGTTTTGAATGCTTTGAGGTATTCAAGATCCTACAGCTGCAGCCCCCTACACCTTTTATATTGATATCTGCCTATTCATATTGTCACTGTTATGCTAAAACCTTGTATTTCTTTCGTTTTAGTGGAAGTCAGTGTAAAAAGATTTTACTCCAAGTCATTTTGGAGGATTTCTATTGGTCCATTCATCATGAAAGTGTTATTATAAATTTCCATTGACAGAGAATAGCCCCACCAGTTTGTACAGAAGTCCCTGTAGTTACTGAATAACCCCCCCTAGTGTGTAATAAGCCTTTCTGCGTAAAGGGGTTAAAAAGTGAACAATGGCAAAAATGGAGATGTAAGGTTTTTGCAGGGCAGCTTCTTCTTCACCTGGTCTGCTTCATATTGTGACAATGTATGCATCTATGGACTAGGGCTGGGCAGTGTGACCAAATATGTGTGTCAGGGGTATTTTTAAAGATAAGAAAGATTAAGATTTAAAGATTGGTATATCACTGCATTTTAATTTATCCATATATATATATATATATATATATATATATATATATATATATATAATTTTTTTTTTTTTTTGGACTAATGAATCATATTAGAAACAGTGGGCCTGTTTTTTTAGGTTAGCAGTGGCTTACTTTTTTACTAATACATATTTTCAAGAACAAAAGTATATATCAAATATTGTTTAGAGTGCAAAACAGAACCAAATAATAAAGAGAAAGAGACACCTGTCTTTAAATTACTGAATTTTTAACCCCTTTAACCACTAAGCCATACTATTCTGTGGCTACAGGGACTTACGTACAAACCGGGAGGGTCTATACTCTGGGAATAGAAGTTATAATGAACTGAACTTTGGAAAGAAAACCAAAACATGTTTAAAGTTCAGTTTTACCTCAGAAAGCCTTTCGTTTCTCAACAATGTTGTAATGTGCTCAGAAACTTTCATGGCACCCCGCAGGTAAGTGTGTGTGTGTGTGTGTGTGTGTGTGTGTGTGTAGAGACAGACAGAGAGTGAGTCGTTAAGCAGAGTGCGTGTTAAAGCTCAGTTTTTGTAATTTACTGAGTGATAGTAGCTGAGGTGTCTCACAGACTCTGTTGCTTGATGCCCTCTCCCAATAATCTTATAGGATTTAAAGGGCTAAAATAATCCTGTGGGAACCTTTATTTTTAAGACCTTTACCATAACTATGTTTTGGTTCTACTCATATGAATGTAGGAATGAATGTATGTGAGCTGTACCCAACTCAGTCAAATCAGATTTGGCTGTTCAGTATGAAGATTAGACTATTCATCATTTTCCCCATATTTATAAGCATGTAAAAATCAGTAAAAGAGACGGCCCAAGGCATACTCGAATTACGCCACCGCTAAGAGCCCCAAGATCACAAAGATATGATAAAAAATATAGATTTTAAAACTAACATTAAATAATAAAACTAAATGGTGTTATACAGGTAAAACATATTTTTATAGTTGGCACAGCAATACTAGGTTAATCAATTTCTGCTGTTGGCTGCTGCCACTGTTGCGCAAATGCAGATATGCACCGCCTGGATAGTCGATGGGAACTGATGATGCGACTTGTCAATTTTCGGGGGCAACCCTAGAATGTACAGTAATAGCACAACAACAAGAAGTTACAACACTCACAACACAAATGTACATTTAGAAGAAGCATGTTTGACAGCTAGCAAGTCCAACGGCAAGTAGCATGTAGCGTGTTCGACCCACGCAATAAAATAAAAAAACATCTGCAATCACCGAAAGATGTAATAAACAGGACACAGAGATTGACAAAGAAACCAGAACAAAACATCCTATCGCTGTTGTAATATTGGCATGAGGTGAGCACTCCCCATTAGCTTTCCAGCTAATCAATGATACCCTGGACACAAGCTCTTTAACAAGAAGGCTCATTTATTCACTACTATACACATGAATCATCCACAGAGGCCGCAGAACCTTCGAACAGGGGGTGGAAATAAACATCGCCTAATGATTTCCGTAGCGAGGTGGCGCTGGGCGCTATCGGTGGCCTGAATGGGATCGTTTTTAATTAAGTTGAAGTGACATGCTGAGATGACAGCTGCATGCCACTCGATTCCTTTTTTTTTTTGTTCTTTAGACAGACATCTAAAGGGTGCTATTGCTCGCACAGCTAGTCTCAAAGCAAACTCTCCAGTTTTGTGTTAGTGTCTTGTTCTATCTTCCATAACTGGAGAAACATGCATTGTGTCCTGTACCGTATCAGCATGTAGCCCACCCTTACAGATGCATATAGCTCAACACAATGGGACACATGTTAGTGGTGTAGACAGAGAGCCATTCCGGCTGAAATGGGGTCCCCTGTGAGAAAATGTGCTTGATTTAGTTGGACGGTTAAGCCTATTGTCCTGGACTTTACGAGGAACAGGTTTGATGGACGATGTCCAGTACGGCTTCTGGGACGCCAGGCTGTTGCTGGCAGTTGTCCGTTGAACAGCACCGCTGCACTGAGCCTCAAATCACATGTGGGGGGTTTGTCTTAATTATGCATTTTATAGTTGTTGGGGTTTCTCTCTCTCTCTCTCTCTCTTTTTTCCAAATGCTGTCAGTCTAATCAAATCCAGTGCCACAGAGGAGGTGCACTTTGCTGATGTCTGCCAATACATAATACAGCCTCATTGATGTTTCCTTTCTTCCACCCTCTCAAGCAATTTTGTCAGTTCCTGTAATGGGATTTTGCAAAGTGTATTTTGTATCAAACGCAATCGAATGTGTGGGTTGAGGGGTCTGTATTGAAGTTCCTTTTTCCTCTATGCCTGCAATGCATGCTTCTAAGTCCCTCAGCACGGAGCCTGGGATTCAAAGAGTAAAATCGTTAACATGCAAACAGCATCGGAGTAAATCTCTACCTTGGTGTATTATCTCATAGAGGTGGTGCTTCAAAAATGGCAAAATAACGTGCCGTTCTCGGTTTCACGTTTTCAGTCGCGGAGAGTGTCTGAATCAAGGGCAGGTTTTAGCTTTCTTCCTCCAATTCATCACAGGTAGAGCTGATGGAATAACTTATGAATGTAACTGGGGCCTGGCTGGCTAATTCAATTGCAAATTTATACAGCTCAGATAGGTAACCATGTGTTGCCTGCTCAAAAAAATCCATCAAAGCAGAGAGAAGTGTGGGAGGAACCATCAGAAACTGTCAGCTTCACCATTCGTGCTCCTGTGCCTTGTTCGTACTATAATAGATGTTCAGACGTCCCGGAAAACAGTTTTCAAACATTTAATGGCTTCTACATAAATTCGAAACACAATCCGAGGAAACTTATACCGAGCTTTATGCAAGTTTTCTTTCTGGAAGTTTTTGTGGTTGCCCTCCATTTGTGAAGAAGCTCAAACTGGTCCAAATGGTGGAATAGCTTAGCTCTTGACCAGTACAGGGTATATTTATTAGCTGGCTTGACCAGCCTAATAATGCTAGTCAATCAACATGAGAAGTTGGACCAGCATGACCTGCTCGATGACCAGCTTGGCCAAGCTGATGATGCTGGTAGACCATCTGAACCACCAAACTTAAATGAAAACCTACCATATGCTGGTTGGTCAGCTTAACCAGCTGGCCTGCTAGCACAGGTTATGCTTTCACCTTCATATAATCAGTTTCTTGACCACCATGACCATCGAAGATTAGCTTAGACAATGAGGGGCCAGCTTTTTGACCACATTGGCCATCGAAGATTAACTTAGACAATGAGGTGCCAGCTTTTTGACCACATTGGCCATCAAATAATAGCTTACACTATGTGGTGCCAGCATGACCAGTTTAATCAAGTTAGTCAACTAACATAACCAGGCCAGTTTGACCAGCATGACCTGTTCAACGTGATGCTGGTAGACCATCTAAACCACCAAACTCAAATGAAAACCTACCATGCGCTGGTTCGTCAGCTTAACCAGCTGGCCTGCTAGCATATATTATGTTTTTACCTTCATATAACCAGCTTCTTGACCACCATGACCATCAAAGATTAGCTTGGACAATGAAGGGCCAGCTTTGTGACCACCTTGACCATCAAAGAATAGCTTAGACTATGAGGTGCCAGCTTTTTGATCACATTGGCCTTCAATGAATAGCTTAGACTATGATGTGCCAGCATAATCAGCTTAATCAAGTTAGTCAACTAACATAACCAGGCTTATTGGCCAGTTTGACCAGCATGTCCTGTTTAACGACCAGCTTGGCCAAGCTGGTACCAGCTGGTAGACCATCTAAACCACCAAACTCAAATAAAAACCTACCATATTCTAGCTGATTCCTAACATATGTTATGCCATCGCCTTCATGGCCAACCTTTTGTCCACCTTGACCATCAAGGACCAGCTTTCCGAAGCCAGCCAACAGCAGAAGCTGGTCTCAGCTGGATTCTTCAGCAGGATATAATGCTTATCCTCTACAGGGGAACTTACAGAAGGATTGCTTCGATGGGATGTTGTGTGAGTATTTTGCACAACACTAATTGAATCTTGGGTTTTCTATTGACTGCCAGTGCTAACCAGTGCAATTACCAGGCTAATACAGAGATGTTCCTCAAAGTAGCTGTCAAATCGAGTAGCTCAGAAGGGTGAAGGACACATCGGAGTAAGACAAATCATCTTCCACTTTAAAATCACATGGACCCCATTCTGTTTTAATCATGTGTATCACTCCCCACTCTGACAATCAGAGTGTTCTGCATAATTCCTTAAACAGCCAATAAACTGTAGCGCAATCTACCCATCGGATCCATCAGAGAGAAATCAAATTGTATTAGAAACCTGTGCTTGAAGTTAATAATGCCATTAGACTCTCTTGATAAAGCCGTGCAATTTACACTGAGAAATGCTTTCAGTATTTTCCTCTTCCCCCCCTTGCCTCCTATTCGAAGGCATTACGTCTTATTTCAAGAGGGGCCTGTGTCTGGCCCAACAGCGAGCAGTGGAATAACAATCTGCAAAGGCTTATTGTTGACTTTGTGAGGGCTTTGTTCTATGAGATGGGACTGCGGCTCAAAAATGTGTTGATTTGAATTACTTTTCAAATGAGCCCTGAGATCTGGGGGTTTCATAACAATAAACACATTACTTTTGTATCAAGCTTTTTTAAAGGTTCAAATGTCTTACTTCATTGTATCAGTTAGGAGCTAGGATTATTTGCCAGACTGCGTTTCTAAAGCTTTTGTAATTAATTTGGGATGTTGGGTTTTTTTCGGAGAGTCTGGGCCAACAATGCATACGCACACATAAGGGTTTCATTACGTAAATCCACAATTAGCAACATTTCCCAACTTTCTAATGACCTTTTTGTGATGTTTCAAACACACAGAATTGACATCTTCCACATGAGGAGTGTAAGCACGTAGAAGCAAAAGTTAATGCAACTTTTGTGAAGTTCAAATAATAAAGCAAACAATGGCACGTCTCATAAGACTGTAGGCACAAAGGTTGGTTAAATGTTTATTGGTGTTGATTAGCAAGTGCATTTCTACACACTCTACAACTACATACCTCTGGCGACAGATCTTCTAGGACAGTGGCGGGCAACTCTGGTTCCTGAGGGCCGGATTCTTGCAGCTTTGTTTTTTTTGTTGTTGTTGTTGCTTAGGTACACCTGATTCAACTCACCTGTTAATCCCAAGGTTTGGTAGGTCTGTTAGAGCAGGGAAATTAGAAAACAGTGGTGGACTGTGGACCATATTGCCCGCCCCTGTATTAGGAGATATAATAATTAGGAGGATAAATTGAATCATCAATAAGGGAACTTTCTATTAATATTCAACACCATTTCTAAAGTTAAAATAGTGACAAAATAGGGGTAACATAGAGGTAAGGTCTCAAAAATAAAGGTTTCTTTAGAAGGTCACAGTAAAGGTCAGGTTAAGACCTAGATTTCAGATGAACTACAATGAGGTTCCTCATACTCTTGTACATCTCATACACAAGACAGGTTCTTTAAAGAGCCATCAACTGCAAAGTTCAATAACCCCTTAAAAAGCTTATGGTTAAAAGTGTTGGCTTAAAAGTGTTCTTACAAACTCCTTTTACCAAATAATAGCCCCATCAGTTTGTACAGAAGTCTGAGCAATACCCCTTAGTGTGTAATAAGCCTTGGAGTGTTACGGGGTTAAGGAACCATTTTCTTCTCATACTTCTCTGGTATGGAATAGAGTCCCAGTGATTCACTTACTGAAACACCCCCACCAATTCTAGCATCCAAACTGTGCTGGACTTAGGCCAGCAAGGTTTTTTATTTTGTTTGTTAGGATTTTAGGTCATTTTATGGTGGCTTTTAACAGATGGCCAGGGACAACAGATGCAAATTCAGCCTTTTGTTTAAACATAGTTTTGATACTGTGTATTAATGTCCTTTTCAAATGACTCTAATTAAGAGGATGAAGTCAGCTTTGCTCAATAAATCCTAAAATGTCAAGCGTGGGAGGTTGAGTTTGCCCAGGTGGTTTATGAAAAGAGTCATTTACGTTGTTTTGTGTTTTCTGTGTTTATTAACATGTATTAACTTTGAACTTTGGCTAAAATGTAACCCAACACTTAATTACACAGACCCTATAGTCACCACTAAGCTTTCGCACACACTAGTCCAATAGAGTTACTTTTCAGATGTTTATAATTAATGGAAAAGTCTTCACTGTGACTCTGGACACCCCTTGTCCTTCATGTGGTCACAGGCTTTTCAGCTAGAGAGCATTAACTGAAGAACCTGGGTTGCAGGGGGACTTCACAACTCACTGAGATTTAACGTGAAAAGCTCCATGCCAATCTTCCTAATGAATCCCTTTAGGAGACAAAGGAATGGGTCCGCTTCGTTCTCCCAGTCTGAGCTAACTCCCGTCACAGCTCTCAGGTGGCAAGTCCAATTTCTTCCTCCAAATTCAATGCGGTGTGTTCAACGCTCTCCATTTTCGCTCAGACAGGGACAGATGGACAGCCGCTGTCCTGATAAAGAAATCGTCCACTGTGCTCTGCTTGCTTTGCTCCTTGTTCCTTTGAATGATAGAAAAGTTAATAAAGCATTTACGTTTTCCCTCGGTGTAAACTTTACTTAGCTGACAACAACAACCCTGGTGAGTCAACACCGTCCACTACTCTGCAAAAAATCTTCTTGGCAGAGTTCAAATAACTTTGGATTTTCTGGCACGGACTCAACTTTTAAGCAATGAGGTTGAGGTCGGGACTTTTGGACGACCATTTCAAAAGCTTAACATTAGCCTGCTTTATCCATTCCACAACTGCCTCTGATATGTGGTTGGGGTCATTGTCTTTAGCTGCAAACTTAAGCTGAGCTCAGTCCACGGTAATGTATGACTGTAGTCTCGGTTTAGCATTTAGTTAATATACCTGATTTGTCCAACACTAACTATTTTATGTCAAAGTCAGTGTCCAAGTTCCAAATCTGGCTAGTGTTCCCTCAAGATGTTAAACCTTCAGCTCTGCTGCACCTATTGATGATCAAAATCAAGGGGATTTTCCCTCTATTGCACAGCGGTTGGTTGAATGTTTATTGTTTTTGTTTAAGAAGTGCATTTCTACATTCTCTACAACTACATACCTCTGGCTTTTTTGCTTATGTACACCTCTTTCAACTCACCTGTTAATCCCAAGGTTTGGTAGGTCTGTTAGAACAGGAAAATCAGAAAACATTGGTGGACTATGGACCATATTGCCCGCCCCTGTATTAGGAGATACATGTCTCCATATCTTAAACATTACATAACAAATTGAATCATCAATAAGGGAACTTTCTATTAATATTTAACACCATTACAAATACAATAGTGACAAAATAGGGGTAACATAGAGGTATGGTCTCAAAGTATGGCAATGTCCAAGTTCCAAATCTGTCTAGTGTTCCCTCAAGATGTTAAAAGTTCAGCTCTGCAGCAGCTATTGATGATGAAATTGAGGGGATTTTTCCCTCTATTGCCCAGTGGTAGGTGGCGCCCATCAGAATGATTGGTTGATGCTTCCACTGGTTTCTGCAGCAATGTACAAAGAAAAGCCTCTAATTGCCTGCTTTCTGCCACCTTCACCCGCTTGTTATCCTTTTTCACCTTTTTAGATTATTTATTCCTTTTCCAAGCAATTCTGAATCATTTCTATTAACCACTTATTATAAAATGTTAAAAGTGCTCTATACACTTTTAAATCACTTACATTTTTACATATTTACATTTACATCTTATCCAGAGCAACTTAAAAAAGTGCTTCGCTATTTACTCAAGAATAGACTAAAAATTCAAAGATACATCTAAATAAGTTTAGACAGTACTAGACACAGGTCAATAAGTAGACCATTGTACTCTACTCATAGCACTCGGGGAAGAGGGGGGTCTTCAGTCTGTGTTTGAAGACTGTGAGCGACTCCCAGGGGAATGTTGTTCCACAATGTAAATATTTGGTTGCGAGTTGTACGGTTTCATCATGCGCTGGGAAAAAGTCCAGTTTATATCTCTTACTTGCTAGCCAAATGTTAAACTACTTGTACTGTCAAGCGGAGATGGATAAGAAACAGCCAAAAAAGGAAAAGATTTGATGGACAAAAGCAAAACAAAAAAGTTCTTAGTTTAGACGAGGGCAAAGACACGTGTAAACATTGGTAAATCATTTGGACCAGTGACTGGACAATGGAGAGACCTCTAAACATTGAAAGACGGATTGAGGATGTTGTTCTGTTCTTGCTCAACAGGTGGATAACATGGACTTATTTTTGCTGTTTTACAGAAATAGGTCAGTATTGTTTTGTCCCGTTTTAAGAATGTTTGTAATAGATAATCATAACTGATTTGCTTAGCAGCAGCAATTGTAAAGTTTGCTAATGCTAACCTAGTTGGAGCTAATTACTTGCCACTATGTTGCCATGATTGAACAACATTTGTGAACATGTGTTTTGGATGATGTGTTTGTGTTTACAGTCTTTTGGTCCACAAGCCCAGTGTCGTTACCTTGGCTTGTATGGATGGGTTGAAATGTAAAATATATTTTTACCTGAATAGTATCCAGTGCATGTAAAGCAATGTCAATGGCAGCAGGCACATTTTGTAAACAAAAAAAAAAGAAAATAGTTAGATAAGAATAATTATTTAAATGAAAGCCAGTATTAAGGAATGTATAATCTGTCTGCAAATGCTTCTGTTGCAAATTCTCCTTTTAGATGAGGATTCTTTTAGATGTTTTTAGATGTTTCAGTTTTTAGATTTTATAAGTAATCCTAACAGAACAAAAAGGGAGTTGTGAACATGCAGTTTGATGGTTCAGCACAGTATAATTAAGTCAACAATGCAACATATGTTTGACATGAGGATAATTACTCTGATCTACGTCGGGGACAGAGACAGGGACAAAGAGAGAATAAAATAAAATAACCTTCAACAAGAACTAATTCAAGTTTTCATTTCTGCTTTATGAAAAGAAACAGGTCAACGTGAAAAATTAAATAATCGTGCAGCATTTGTTACCTAGTTCACTAAAGCATGTGTCATACATATTTAATGTCCAATCAACATGATTTTACAACTTACAATGCACTGAATTGCTGAATTATGCTCATTATAATTTCTCCAAAAGTTTGATTTCTTATTCTATTTAAACCGTTACCTGGCTAAGTTTTGCACCACCTAATGAAAGCTACTATTGCCCAATGTAAGAGTTGCCATAAAATGCATTTCAATGAGAATTTTAATGATTCTTTGCAGTGGAAATACCCATACATGGTTTTAGACACCTGTTAAAAACCCTGTTATTTTGCTTAAAAAGGAAATACACTGGTCTCATATGTCACCGTGGCCGCTTACAGTAGCACAGCCTAGCACTGCTTAAGTTTTAGCACTATAACAAGACCACTGTAATTGTTTTGAAGTTATTATTTTGTAGTAATTATTATTATTATTATTATTATTATTATTATAGGATAGTCTTGCTGTCCTCTCTGTGTCCTCTCAGTGCAGTGTGTGGTTTGTAGCTGGGTTAACCTTTGGCCTAGCACCTACTTGCTTCCCCAGCTCTGTCTTTCTCACTTGCTGGTTTCCTTTCTGATGTAGGTTTAGCTCCAGTTTGTTAGTCTACTCAGGTTGTCCAGTTAATTTTTGAGGAAGTGGACAATGGAGAGAAGAGGTGGTAGCGTTTGGCCTAGCATGGAGACTTTGCTTGGCTTTCCTGGTCTTTGCTTTACTGTGCGCTGCATTTGGCTTCTTCAGACTACAGGGAGTCATTAACATGCAGTTTGATGATGCAGCACAGTATAATTGAGTCAACAACGCAATACATGTTTGACATCAGGTTAGCTGCTCTGATCTACCTCGGGGACAGAGACAGAAAAAATAACCTTCAACAAGTTCTAATTCAAGTTTTCATTTCTCCTTCATGAAAAGAAACCAGGGGAATGTGAAAAATGAAATAATCGTGCAGCATCTGTTACCTAGTTCACTAAAGCATGTGTCAAACATATTTAATTTCTATTCGACATGATTTTACAACTCACAATGCACTGACACACTGAACTGTGCTCTCTATAATCAGTGTAAAAGCTTGATTTCTTGCCTTATTTTAACTTTTACCTGGTTAAATGTCGCACCACATACTATTACTAGCTACATGCTACTATTAGCCAATACTAAAGGTGCCATAGATTACCTTTATTTGCTGTATAAATTTGCCTGGGGTGAAAAATGCCCAGCCATGAGGGCATCGAGGACTTACGCAGAGGAACGCTGGTACAAACCCCGGCAGCCAGGCTTGTTGGTTGCCCGGTGATGTTGCATCCACGGCAGTTCTAAAATGAGGCATTGGCTGGCTGCACATGTATGGGAGTACATGTGTGTTGGTCTTCACCCTTACTAATCTCGGGAGCATTTCATGCGATAGGGGGAGAATACATAATTGGTGATTTAAAATGGGCAAAAAATTTGAAATACATTTATTTATTTTACTTAGCATGGTAGCATAGCCTAGCATTGCTTTTTTTTAGCACTAAACAAGACCATTGTAATAATTTGTTGTAGTTATTATTTTGTAATTATTATTATTGGATAGTGTTGCTGTCCTCTCTGTGTCCTCTCAGCGCAGTGTGCAGTTAGCTAGCTAGAGATATTGTAGCTGGATTAGCTTTTTGCCTGGGTTAACTTTTAGCTTTGCACAGGTTTTGCATTATGACATATTGCAATCCCTTCTGATGTGTGTTACGCTCCTGTTTAGTCAGTTAGTCAACTGAGGTAGTCCAGTTTGTAAGTGGACAGTGGAGAGAAAAGATGGTAAAAGCCACTTGGCTAGCTTATAGTCTAGCATGGATGCTCCACTCACTTGTCTTGGCTTCTTCTTTTCCCTCTGCGGACAAAAAAAAAAAAACAGACTGGACGTGAGGCCTGGTCTAGAAGTGATTAGAAGTGATCTGCTTTCCCGTGGTACAAGTATCAACAGCACTGTATCCTCCCTAAGTAGCTGTTGTGCTTGGAGCGTTGTAGCTTTACTCGTCAAATGGCTTTTGCTACTGCACTGGGTGTATGTACATATAAGGGGTGTAAAAAAAATGAGCCAGGACTGTTACTGTTAACTGTTTTGGGGGTTTGGAATTTTGTTTTCAGTGTTTGAGCTTCACGGTTTCTCACTTTCATGCACCGAAATCATAATATTCAACTATTCCATGGTAAAGCCAGCTTGATATGCTAGAGTACATTTAAAATAAATAGGTAAAATTGTTTATCTGAGAGCAAGCACTGGAGTTACTGAACCTGTTGAGAATTTCTTGAATTGACTGAGTGTTTTTATAGATATTTTTTCATGCAGTTCATGTAGACGTTGAATGTGGTGCAAATTGAATGGTTAAGTATTTTGATTGTGTTCTTCACTTTTCAAAAAACAGGCTTCAGTGGCTTCTTACAATCAGTGAAGGACACACTCCTACTGTTAAAGTTATACAATCTGTAGGTGTCTGTAGGATTTTTCTTCAGGTTTTCTGCCGAACTGTATAAATCTGCTGCAGATCAGACCATCCCTGCAGTTTTTTCGCTGGTTTGAACCTCGGTCATGCCGCTAGCCATCGGCAGCCGGGGCCCAGAGAGGGCACAATTGGCCTTGCTTTCTCCAGGGTGGGTAGATGGGTAAAAAAAAAGAAAAATAATAAAAACTCTGTTATTTTGCTTAGAAAAACATGCTGTTCTCATAAACAATATTCTGCTCTTGTTTATCCAAGACCTCGTCCTGATCTCTAACAGTTTGTGCTAGATGGGTTTCCTTGATCTGTATAAACTGTCAAGATGTTTAATTTACAAATTTCTTTTGGCAGTCAAAGAAGAAGAATCATAGCTGTAAATATCCGATGGTTAAAAGAATGTAGATACAGTTCAAATGCAAGGACAGCCAACTTACTTTCTACTTGATTTCAGCTGCATCAGAATAAAAAAAAATAATATGGTGCATGTAGTGGAAATAATAATGACTAATAGCGGTCAGACTGTTGAATATGCATGTTCTGCCCTCGCAGCATTGAGCTGCTATTTAGACCAGTACCTCTCACACGAAAGGTCTGTTACACACTCTGAATACATTAAGCTTTTTTAAAACATCTCTACATATTTCTAACATATTTACATTGGTTTCATATCTGTTCATATCACAGTTTCCTGTCTGAGGGGCCCGCTGGGATTGATCAGTAGGTGTTGCTGGCTCTAGTCTCTCCTACAGAAACTCAGCATATTTCTCAAGGAATCTCTGTCCATCGCCTTGAATAAAAATGTATATTGTGGAAGTGGGGACAGAGTGTACTGGGAACGAATACGACAACAGATATCCGAATTTCATGGAACTTTTTTTTTCTTCTCAGGGCCAGGCAGGGGTGGCTCTCTAAAAATACTGTCAAAAAGGAAATGAGCTTCATTCTGGGGGTGGGCGCTCTACTGAAAACCACCAACAAATCCCACAGTATCCTGTCCTTTGGGCTTCCTCCGCCTTACCACAGATAAAGGCTGCCTGATGTATCAAAGGAACACATCTTTTTGTTCACCAGAGTGAAAGGAAATAAGGGGATTGAGGTTTATCTCACAAAGATGGATATTGTCAGCAATAGTTGTCAGATTTGACAATTCTGGTGTTTTGATCTTCAAGCAAGTGACAATAAGCACTTTAAAACAGCATAACAATTTTTGCGTGAGACTAATGTAGGCTTTAGATCTTCAGGAAGAAGCTGTGGTAACAAGTCTCGCAAGTAGTGGAGAATTCATGTGTAGCCTTCGCAAAGGGACGTTATAGTGTACACTGGTCCATTGACTTTCTGACATGGATCCCTCCTCCCTGTCCTTGGAGAATGCAATAGCTTACCTTCCACTGCAAGAGTCTCTTTGTTATACGAAGGGCTATTAAGTTCCGAAAGTCCTCCATATAGTTGTTTGCATCTAAAAAAAAAAAAGTTGAGTTACAAATGGCTTGAGAAATCAGCTTAATTCATTCCATATTCCCAATTACATTTATTACTGTGGCTCCAACAACACTGAAGAGTGTGGTACAGGGTAAGCATTTGTCTAGACTACATTCCCTTCATTAAAAGGTACACATGATGCCGTAACAGTATTGTGTGTCGAGTTAAATAATTTGGGTTCTCTCACAAGCACCTTGAAGTCACAGAAACCAGAAACTGCCTCAAGGCTTCTGGTTTTTGAAGATGAGCGCAGAGCTTTGGAGAAAAGCCAGGAGATTTACTCCACACTGTGTTTCAGTGGGCTTTGTGCAAGTGCCTGGATGGAGGTCCAATAATTCTTGAGCAACATCACACCTCCATGGTCCACTCTCAATGGATCCTGCAGCAAGATTGGCCATAAATTATATAGCATTGCATTGTTTTGTGTGGATTTCTTTTCCCTTTGTGTTCAAATTTGGTACTGACAGTTAACCCACCCAAACGTAATTCCCCCAGCACTTGCAATGCTTCTGACACTAGGAGGGTAAGGACTTAACACGTCTCCTTCGACACACGCTAAGTCAGGGTGACATGCTAAATGCAGCTGAAGCATCAGCTCCCCAGCTCCACAGCATCGGATAATAGGAGCCTGTGCTGGTCAAAATCGCTTAAGAGTGATGAGGGTAGAGAGTGCTATCTACCCATCCGGAGAGAGCTTGGCCAATTGTGCCCTCTCTGATTCCGGCCACTGATGGCAAAACAGCATGGCTTCGATTCTAACCTGTGACCCTCTGGCCATAGTGGTGGCGCATTAGACCACTGAGCCACTCTGAGCCCCTGGAGTTGATTAATCTGGGTTCTTCTCCAAGCTCCTTGAGGCCACAGAAACCAGAAACTGACACAGGCTTCTGGTTCTTGAAGATAAGTGCAGAGCTTTGGAGAAGAGCCAGGAGCCTTACTCCAAACCATGTTTCAGTGGGCTTCATGTAGGTACCTGGATGGAGGCTCAATAATTCTTGAGCGACATCACACCTCCATGATCCACTCTTATTAGATTCTGCAGCAAGAATAGCCAATGCTCACTCCACACTAACAAGATTTGAAGGTACTTAAATTCAGCACTGGCCTACACTGAAAACAGGAGGGATTGAAG
The DNA here is from genome assembly GCF_030463535.1 of Salminus brasiliensis. NCBI lineage: Eukaryota > Metazoa > Chordata > Actinopteri > Characiformes > Bryconidae > Salminus > Salminus brasiliensis. The sequence goes on along the minus strand of NC_132896.1, from coordinate 28,161,956 downwards.
AAGTTGAAAGGTTAATGGGGTTTAATTCAATCAATGCACAATATACCCTCTATTGTGGGCGAGGAACTTAAGGGCAGCTTCAAACTGTGGAAACATTCCACTATCATGTGGCACGAGAGAGCTCAGGGAAAGGACCTGTATTAAGCTGCACCATTTCACCATCATTTGTTGCGTGATCTCTAAAGGAAGTACAATCGCCCAATCGATGTACCGTCTCTTCAATGCCCAACATCATTGATAATTGGTTAACTGGTTTCAATGGAGTTTTGCCATTGGTTTGATTCACTTGCTTCATATCTACTAGGCATGGCAGCAAGTTTCTATAAAAAGTTCAATATCTTGCAGGGGGTCTCTTACCATCTACCAACCATCTACCAATGCATTTATATAGCCTAGCAGGCCAGCAGTGGCTCAGAGTGTTGCATTCAGGAGGGGAATCGGTGTCACACAGTGAGGCGCAAGCAGCAATAAAGGCCACAATACCACACACCGGTAATAGCTTCCCTGTCCTCTTTGAATACCCAGCCTTTCACCAGGAAAAGGGAGTAGACCAAATGCCAATGCTTCTGTCGGAGGCGCACTGTAATCTGCTAGGCTTGTCGCTATTCATTTTCTTGCCAAAGAGACAAAGTCGTAGACCGAGTCAAAGGGAGCAGAGGATCTCTGCGACGTCACCCCCTGAAAAGAAAATGATATATGGAGGAAGTGAATGCGATGCATGGCAAAGAGTACAAGGCGAAGCGGTGCGGTGTGTGTTCACGGGCGAGTGACTTTCATCTGTCCAACTGCCCAGTGTTGAAGTCCTGGCTCCAAGGGAAGGCGAAGGAGACTTCAGGAGCTGCCTTCAGGATCCCTGCTGATTGCAAATATGCTGCAACCACAAAGCCAATAAAAAAGGAAGGAATAGAGAGGAATCGTGAGAGTATGCAGGGGAAGAGAGTGGAAAGGAGGGATGAGCAAAAGGGAGGGAAAAAAATCAATGCTTTATCTGTGTTCCCATGCCTTAAATCCTGTTTGGCAGAACATCAAGATAATTGCATTCACTCGCTGCCGTTCCCTCTCGCTCTCCTTCCCTCTCTCATGCTCTCTTTTTCCGGATGCCATAGCAATTGATTGGATTATTCAATTAATGAATGTATCTGTTGTTGCCTTTGGAAATCTAATCCTGCATACATTACATATTGACTCCTAAAACGGTCTGTTTGTTGTAAAATTAGCCGAGAAACGAAATAAATTACACCCAAGGATAGCGATGGCATGTTAAAGTAGGTTAGCTGCGCCGAATTCATGCCATTTCTTGACCTCTTTAAGGTTTCAGAAAGGGAACGTGGGAATGGGAATGTGGGAATGGCTTGGATTGTGCAGTCAGTGCAGCCGGATTTACTGCACCCCTGATTGAGTCTAGAGGTGGAATTGATTCAGCAGGGTGAACCTGTATCTGTGTGAATCTGCCGTAACAAAAAAAAAAAAAAGGAAAGAGGCTTTCAGGCAAGCCGTACGCAGTAGGCAACAAGCATATTGTTCCGCTGGGTTGTTTACTAGAGTGCCTTGGAATGACGTAAGGCGCATTGTGCAGATACAATAACGTTAACTAGTGAGAACATGTAAGTCATCACACAGCAACTGAAGTAGGCTGTCCACCCACGCTGCCGGGGGGAAGCAGCGAGCTCTCGCCCACTCGTCCACCCCCACGCTCTCTCTCTATCTCTCTCTCTCGCTCTCTCTCGATGTCTGTTGCAGAGCTCTCCTGTACTCTCTCTGACATCGCAATGATTATTGGTTCATGCTGAGCAGGACCTTGACAAACCCCTGTTGGCTGCAGTGCTCTCCACTGCCTTTTCCTACTCAAGAACAGATGCTTCTTTCCCTAGATGCCGCAACACCATCATCATCCTCTTGAGCCAAATGTTTCCATTTCTCATTTTATTCTTTCTTAGACCCCCCCGAGATAAATAAATAAATACATAAATAAATAAATAAATAAATGTTTTGGCTAGGGCATATGGTTCTAGGGAAAATCTCAAATTGATATGGAGCCTTTCCACTGTGTGGAACTCATTGAATGTTAGAAGGGCCGATCATCTATAACATGTACACAACAGGCAAAGACCCTTACCAAGAAGTGGGATCCACATATTAGGCAGCAAGTGAACAGCCAGTTCTTAAAGGTGATGTGTAGGAAGCAGGACAAATTGGAAACCATAAGAATCAGTGGTTGGTGTGGCGCAACAGATAACACCACCACCTACCATTGCGTTACAACAACACCATGTGGGAGACCAGGGTTCGATTCCCGGTCTGGGTGACTATGCTGCGCTACACCAATAAGAGTCCCTGGGCAAGACTCCTAACAATACATTGGCCCACCTCTGTAATACGAGTTACCTCTGGATAAGAGCGTCTGCTAAATGCCATAAATGTAAATGTAAATCTGAGTCACTTTGACAAGGGCCAAATTGTGATGGCTGGACGACTGGGTCAGGGCATCTCCAAAACACCAGGCCGGTCTTGTGGGGTATTCACAAATTGCAGTGGTTAGTACCTACAAAAAGTGCTCTGGCATCAGGGTCATGGGCACTCAAGGCTCATCGATGCGATCCATGAAGGCCTACCTCTAACCCTTTAACCCTTACAGAACTTGCTTGAGGATCTGGCCCACTTTCAGAGGCCTTGTGGAGTCCATGTCTCGAGTGGACAGAGTGGTTTTAGATGCATGAGTAAGGCTTACAAAAAGGGGTTTAGATGCAATGGCAGATCAGTGTATGTATCTTAATTACAATAAAAGGTTGTTTTAGGAACTGTCCACTGATGGTTCTTTAAGGTATTGCATTAAACAGTATGTTTAATGTCTTTGACCCGATCCATGGCACACTGTCAGCAGTGCTCTGTATGCAGCATGATTTAACAACCTTAACATCATTACAGATGAAATATGTAGCATAAAGCTTGAATCATTCAAGCGGCAGAACAACACATTGTATTTATGCTCAGTCTGTTTCTTGATTGTCTGTCTGATTTAATCCTTTACACATAGTTGCATGTTGTTCTATTGCTAAATGTGCACTCTGTAAGAAACACTGCCCTCATATGTGCTATTTAATAATAATGAAAAATAATACATAAAACTCCACTATTCACACTGTCTGGTGAGCTGTAATGTCTCACATTACATGTTCATAGTGATCATTAACACTTTGAATCATCTAAAAAGGTTTTCTGGACATTATGAAGCCATATCTGTACAATTCTGTAGTGTCAGTTTATTTGTTGGCTAATTTAGCAATACAAGTAGGCCTTGTGTGTTTTAAAACAGGAAGAATTGGCATTGTTTACTTGGGGATGTACCAGCACAGATCTCTTTTAGCTGTGTTCAGTTTAAATCAGCTAAGAGACTATCAAAAAGCAGCTTTCCAGGAAATGGTCCAGACCCAAGACCAAAAGTAATAAGAACAAGGAAAACTCCCTAAGAACATAAGAGGGAAACACTACGAGGAATTACATTCTTAAAACTAAAAAAGTGCCTGAGTTTCCTGAAGAAAACACAGAATGGTGGCACTTCCAGACAGTGGCTAGGCTTTTGGTATAGCATCCTATGGTTGCTATGGAGCTATGAAGTGGTTGCTAGGTGGCTGCTATGGTCTTGCTAAGTGGCTGCTACAGTGTTGCTATGTGCATGCTAGATGGGCACTATGGTGTTGCAAAGTGATTCTTATGTAGCTGTTAAGTGGTTGCTATGGTCTTGCTAAGTGGTTGCTATGCTATTACATGTGATTGCTATGGGTTTTGCTAAGGTGTTGTTATGTGTGTGCTAGATGGGTGCTATGGTGTTGCTAGGTGGTGGCTAGTTAGTTGCTATGGTAGACCAGAAGCTTGTTATGGTGTCTTATGTACTTGCCATCATGACATTAGAAGGGTGCCCAAACTTTTGCACCCCATTCATTCCTATGGGGAAAAAACATATTTTTGCTGGACACAAGCTGGAATTCATCTTTTTTCTGGACCACACTAGATCACGAAAATATGCTAAACAAAGGAGAAATTTGGACAAAAGTATTGGGACACATTACACCTAGAGGAGCTTTTATTACATTTCATTACTCACTCACAGTTGATTGCGGAATATCTAGGAGGACAGAAACTTTACCAACTGACTTGGTTGACCTGTTGCTGCAACAGTGGCTCCTATTACAGTCCCACACTGGACTTCAGTGAGCTTTTAGAACCCACTCATTCTTCCACTAATGGTTTGTAAAAGCAGGCTGCATGGCTAGGTGCTTAATTTTATACCCCTGAGGCAATAGGACTGAATGTAACAGCTGAATTCAAAGATTAAGAGGTTGGTCCAAATACTTGTGTCCATGTATGGTATGTATAAAGAAATGACAGCAGACAGAAGGTGGATCTGTGAGACAAGCCAATGACCAACCTTAACAGTCTTTCATAGCTTGTTGTGGGAAGATGGTCAGAAGCAGAACTGGTGGATTAGCCATTAGCTTAAATTACTAGTGCTAGAGTGAAAGGTTTAAGACACCTGGGGTGTTAATTTGTGCCGTCCTTCTCTGAATCCTTTTTGAACCCATAAGCGACAAGGACATCTGTCTCAGGTGAGTCTGAGGAACCCCAGGTGTCCATGAGTCCCAGAGTAACCCTCCTGTCCTCCTGTAGTTTGGTATCCTTGCTGCTGACAAGCCGTCCGTGAGGACCTGCGGGCAGCCAGCACAAAGCCAGAGTCTCTGGGCTACCATGGTAGCCAAGGCCACCTGGGAATGTCGGCCGTGCTGCCATAGCGATGGCAGATAACTGCGATGATTATGGAAAACACTCCTTTATGGAATACAGCTCCAGCGAGAGGCCTCTGTTATTTTCGGAAGTCCCCCGATATGATCGCGGACGTAGAAAGCAATTTCTCTGCTCTTCACTCGCTTCATAAAATGATATTTAAGCAGAGAACTGAAGCTTGCGCCGCAGAGCGTTGCTAGGGACCAGTTTTTGTAATCAGCTGCCCACTCGAACAGTAAGGAAACAGGTTTCCAGCCTTCACAGGAACATTCAAAGCATGTCATTTCGGGCTGTATGATCATCTGCTTTAGCTCAGTACCGCGAGAGCGCAGTCAGTTTGTTGTTTGGTTTAGATTGACTGCAAAACCTGTCTGGCTCGGTGTTTGATTGCAGCGTCTGATGAAATCACGGAAATCCTGAAATCACAGATAGGTGAGCATGGTGGTTATATTAACTTAGGGCGGTCTGTGATAAACAACTCCAGCGCTGCATTAGTCAGAGTAAGAGATAAGCTACTGTGTTTTGCTTGGGGAGAACTTTTGTCACATTTGTTGGGGGATATCGGCAAACAAAAGATTGTGTGAAGTTGCTTTGACGCGAGAAGAAAGCGGGAGTTGAAGAAAGCATGGCAGGTGTGTGGGAATTCCTTTCGTCTTTCAGTCGAAGAAAAACATGAGCTTCGCCAGGGAATACCATATGTGCTTCGTGTATCGAGACAGGAAGAGTGCACTGTTGCTCTCCACCTGGAGACAGACCTTTCTTTCTCCTAAAAATAAAGGTGCCTCAGATGGTTCTTTGAGTAAAGCTATACAAGAACCATAACTATAAGAGAACTGTAAAGAACCACTTTTGGTTCTATAAAGAACCACTTTTGTTTGGCATTGAGATGTGTGAATGTGAGGAACCTTTCTCCTGGTTCTCCAGATATTTAAAGCAACATAATGTAGCACTTTCCCCTTAAAACCACTTTAAAAATCATGCTGACGCTCTGCTGACCTGTAAGAGGGAGAGTAGCTTCTCTATCATTGCTACTCCGGGCCAGGGACGTCATAAGAACTGATACTTTAGTACCAAGCTGGTACTGTTTTGAGTCCCAAAAAAAATCAAAAGCAACAGGTTTTGCTGTTTCTGTCGTTTTTGAGTGGGAGATATATGGAAAAATAAGATGGGAGGGGCAGCTCTGCTTCTATGCTGACAAAGAGTTCAAATAGCAGAATAAAAGGCCTATGACCAGATAACACCATTAAATGCATCAATAACAAATAAATAATCAAGGATATTAAGGGTTTAACGCCTATATATATATATATATATATATATATATATATATAGATAGATAGATAGATATAGATATGTGTGTGTGTGTGTGTGTGTGTGTGTTTTAAAATATTTTCATTTCATTTAAATTTTTTATTGTCATAAAGAAGTTCAAAGATTTTTTGTGGTTTTAGGACTACCAAATTCCTGGTATTGTGGCATCCCTACTCTGTGCACAGTGCACTACTAACTGCACTATGTAACTTTGGTGACTTGTGCAGGACAACGCTTGCGAAACTATGTCACGCTGCATAAACAAGTCATATTTAAGTCCTGTAATATCACTCTACTGTCTCAGTCCACACGCTTCTTCCACTTTCAGTGATGGTTCTGTATCTTTCCGCTTGTCCAGAAATGCTTGAGTAAAGCTTGTTCTTCAGTTGTGACTCGAAGCACAAATTACACTTCCTGACTCTAGGGGGCAGACCTGGAGAAAGAAATGCCAATTCTGCCAATAATGCTGTTTTTTTAGAAGGTTCTCCACACATCACTGTAAACAGTGGTTCTCATGTGACATTGTTTAAAGGCTAAAACCACTTGAAGCACCTTTATTTTAAGAGTGTAGGTGAAACCTTAGATTTCCAATCACAGAATTAATGGGGGGGAGGTCAGTAACTACATAAAACGAGCCTGTTAGGGGAGATTGGGGCTCTAGATAATGACTTAATTATCTCAAAGAAATATATATTTAATAAGTGGAAAGATCTATGACCTAATTATCATAATGTGTGTATGTGTGTGTGTGTGTGTGTGTGTGTGTGTGTGTGAGTGAGTAAGTAAGTAAGTAAGGGACAGCTGGAGAAGCATTACTTAAAACTAACTAGATTGGGGAAAAGGATAAATTAGAAGTAAATAATTAATGATGTTGGGGATGCTGGGGATATGAAATTCACTAAAATGAGAGAGAGAGAGCGAAGGAGAGGGGAAAAGAGAGGAGGAAAAGCTATATTCCTAAAGTATATTTGCAGCAGAATCTCTCGATCCAATTAATTTAGCTTATTTTATTATTTAAATCCTCTACTTCATTTACCGCCCATGGTAGTAAAGATGCCTGATTCTGTATATCCAAACAAAAGTCTTCGAATCAATACACAATACACACAGTATGTTGAACAGGCCTAGGGCTCCATCTTACACCCTGCACAAGACTCGTTGCTATCTCACACCTCGCCAACAGTCTATTTTCACGCCTTCCGCCTGTGCCGTTTAAATAGCAACAGTGCTATTTGTGAATATATCTACGTCGGTGGATGTGGTGGTTGTGAAATGAGGTGTGTTCAGGTCGATTTCTAGTGAAATCATGGCGATGGAAAACACAGGTTCGCCACTGACTGACAACTGCCTAGGCAGACGGCAACAGCCAGACGTTCATTGCTACCTTGGCAGTGAATTGTCAGCACAGAGGTGTGCCTAATGCTCGTACATCCCTGCTATGTGCCATTGAAATGGAAATCCACCAAAGTCAGGCTGCATATTTTTCCAGTCGTTCCGATAGAAAAGACACACAGACACGCCCTAAATCAAGCTGCACGGTGCACCCCTGACAGCCTCATGCCTGAGTTAACGAATTTTTCCTTCTAGGAATCAAAAATAAGGAATCTGCCAGCTTTTGTGGAGCTATAATACTTTGTCTTTTACAATGACAACAGCAAACGTGGCCTTATTCGAAGTTGTAGTAAGCCCTCATGTGCTCAGTATCTTCTCCTGACAAATCAAGGCACAGAGAAGATTAACCTCTAAAGCCATTACTCTTATCTCGCCCACTTCACTCTGTTTTGAGTGTCACTCCAGGCTTTTTAAAGTGAGGGAGGACTGCGTCATGTAGTGAGGAGGTGTACAACACATAAAAGCCCTCTAGAATGGGACAACATGCCCTCCATTTAACATCCAAATGTACACCAGGATGATTGGCAACATATTTCTCCTAGAAGGCAAACCATAACCCAGCTCCTCTGTGTTGAGGCTTTGTTTTCTAGACGTCAACAGTCAGACATTCATTGCTATCCTGGCAGTGAATTGTCAACACAGTTGCCTGCCCAACGCGCGTACACCCCTGCTTTGCGCCATTCCGCCCAAAGTCAGACCACACCTGTCTTTTCACGTGCCAAAAAGGCCAAGCAGCTGATCTCATGGACAAAGAAAAGCCTTCTGGAGGAACAATTTATGGTCAGATGACACAAAGATTGAGTTGTTTGAAGGAGTGAGGTATTAAGCCCTAGCGACACAGTGATAACTGGTAAGCATGGTGGTGGTAGCATCATGCTCTGGGGCTGTTTTACTGCAAGTGGAACTGGTGCATTGCACAAAAAAATGAAAAAAAGAAAGTCCAATATCCTTCTGAGACCCAGCTATTCATTCTTGTCTGCTGTAGTGGGCCTAAGTCTGGACCTTTAAGTCAAGCATCATTTATGCAATCTGAATCCCACTGTACTGTCAAGAGGACATTCTGGGCTCTCTAGTGAGGCCACAGGGACTTTCTTTTCAATTTAGCAGCCATTGCATATTTTACAGTTTATGGCAACAAGAGGGGGCAAACAATCAATTCTTTTAAATAAAAAAATTGAGGTTAGAGGACAATAATTCAACCCTTTGTGACCCCTCTGTCGTGGACAACAGGACTTGCTGTCTTTCTTTCCGAGGGCTGAGTGAGGTCTAAAGGATTTTATTTAGAATTGTAGAAGGGGAATCAGACTTAAAGCTGTCAAGAGATGAAGTTGAGGAGGGCCAGGGAAGGTAAAAGGGCAGCGGAGAGCCTATTAGCTTCCTAGAAGCTTGAGTATTATATAAACCCTCCACTAGGGGACATGTGTCTCTTTATCACAATACTAAAATCATGTACAAAAAAACCCTAAATATTAAAACTAATTCTGTTAAACACACAGTGAGATGAACAGTGGTACATTGTAGAGGTACTGAGGAAATATATTGGGATACATGTATTAAAAACATCCTTGAATTTTGGTTCTTTTGTGGATGGAGTTACCATCAGCTAATGAAAAGATATTTTATACATCAGCAACACAGTGTTCACTGACCTCCTGACATTTGGTGTGGCATTTTGATGAAGTTTTAATTAAAATCTGAACAGAATGAAGGAGGGAGGAAAGTTTAGATGCATGCTTCAAACACCCAGCCAATGTTTTAAAACACTCCCTATGTTTTTCTGTGGTTTTTGATCTCTTTATACAGTGACAGGGCAAGATCAGGATCATACAAGAACCATTGGAACTTTGTTTGTAGCACCTGCTATTGAATCAAAGCTCACAAAGCTGTTTTACAATGAAAGATGATGCGAATCTGAAATAGTGAACTTCAAGCTGGAAAAAGCCGCATGAGGCTGTTTTTATTTCGAGAGGTACAGATTACAGAATCCATTATTAAAGTTCTAATGGCATTTGGCTATAATACAAGGAATTTTAAAGAATTTGAAATGTGGATAATAATACATCAATTTAAAATGGGGATGTGGGAGACACACTCCCTTGATTTGATCTTCTTGTTGTTTGAAATGTCTGATTTTATCTCCTTCACTTTTTTTAAATGTCTGATTTGATCTCCTTTACTTTTTAAAATGTCTGATTTTATCTCCTTTACTTTTTAAAATGTCTGATTTTATCTCCTTTACTTTTTTTAAATGTCTGATTTTATCTCCTTTACTTTTTTTAAATGTCTGATTTTATCTCCTTCACTTTTTTTAAATGTCTGATTTTATCTCCTTTACTTTTTAAAATGTCTGATTTTATCTCCTTCACTTTTTTAAATGTCTGATTTTATCTCCTTTACTTTTTAAATGTCTGATTTTATCTCCTTTACTTTTTAAAATGTCTGATTTTATCTCCTTCACTTTTTTAAATGTCTGATTTTATCTCCTTTACTTTTTAAATGTCTGATTTTATCTGCTTTACTTTTTAAAATGTCTGATTTTATCTCCTTTACTTTTTAAAATATCTGATTTTATCTCCTTTACTTTTTTAAATGTCTGATTTTATGCCCTTTACCTTTTGAAATGTCTGATTATATCTCCTTTTTAAAATGTCTAATGTACCCCTTTTTAATACCCAACACTTTTGAAATGAACTTTTTCCCCTCCATTATTTTAAATGTCTCATTTTTTCCTGTCTACTTCTTCAGATATCTAATTATTCCTTATACTTTTTGAAATGTCTAATATTTTCCTCTTCTACTTTTCAAAATGCATGTTTTTTTCTTTTGCAATGGCTTTTTTCTACACTTTTTTGATTACCATATATTGTCACTTTCTGAAATGTCTAATTTTACCTCCTTATTGTTTGGAAGACTTTACTTTTCCAATTCTTGAAATGCCCTCATCCATTTTTTTTTAAATGTACTTACATGAAAGAAGAGAATCATTGGCTAAATCTAAAAATAATACAATTCAAGTAAAAAAGCAATGTATAATTTTTGGTGGTAAATGTGCATGTTTGCGTGTGCACATGTACATTTATGCAGTTGAACTACAGTTTTCACAATCAACTACACATTCTGCATGTGTTTCTATGTTCATTTAGGAAGAAAAAAATGTTTCTATTAAGGTTGTACGCAAACCTTACCATTTACCCACGTTTCTAAGCGTAGTGCTGCATTTATATCTATTTTCTCCATTTCAGGCACACACCAAATACTGACATTGGTGACTGAATTTATATAATGTGTGACAGATTAGAAAGTATTAGCAAACTGCTGGGTCTTCTCTCAATGGAGGCTGAAATGGTGAGCTTTGTTATGTGAATAAGGAGAGCAGCAACTGGTCAGAAGTCTCCCGCCTGTGATTATATGGGCTTGAATTACAACCTGAGTTTCAATTGTTGGCTCAATAATTGCTGACTGCTGCAACAAAGGCTTTGCTACTTTGTCCATCCACACAGGTCCTCCGAATAATTTCGGCCCTTGCAGCCACTGAACAGACGTTTATTTCTACACTGATGCTGTCTCCAAGGTCAAGTCAGTGATTACGTGTCTGCGAATTTACTGATCACTTGTGCGCCTCCCAATTATAGGGTTTGCTGCCTTGTCTGACATTTAAAAGTAAGCATTTTTTTCCCCCTGAAAGTAATATTTTATGGACATTAAGACCATTCCAATTAGTTGTGCGTCATTCAAAAGGCAGACCACCGACTGTGTCAATTGGAACTAATTTCTCGTAGTGCTCTCTGTGTGAGAGTCTAGCATACCCTGAAAGAATTCCTTGGATTTGATGCAGCTTTAAGGGCTGCCTACAGTATTTTATCAAATTGACTTCTATTGATTGAGCACATGGCACAGACCCTATTTGGCAACTTGAAGAAAGAGAGTCTTGCATACATTGGTCTCTGACATTGGTTGATTTAAGTGCTGGATTCATGATAGACTGCGGAAAGGAAAACAAGGTCAGATATAAATGAGAAAAATATACATCACATGTCAAATCTATAAAACCTCATTGATGGAAAAGAAAATTGCTCTCTCCATAAGCCTGACTTGGTTTTTATAACATTTAATTTATATATATATATATATATATATATATATATATATATATATATATATATATATATATATATCATCAAGGTGTTTCTGTCCACATAAGTGAAAGTTTTACTGACAGTTCTACTAGAAAACTCTAATGCTACACCAACCTTCACCTCAGCCAATCAGAAGCTTCTACTTGTCTTTCAAAAACTTCTACTTGCTTCTTTGCTGCTTTAGACACTGATGTTTTGTCTTTTCCCTCTTTCCTCCGCACCATCACCAGTTCGATCTCACCCAGCTGCCCCGGGGTTTGGTTCTGCCCTCGCCTTCCATGTACGGCGAGGGCCCAGATGTTTCAAGACGACAGGGCCGACGACAGGGCCTATGCCCTAGATTTGAACTTACAGACATTGTTTTCACTTGGTCAAGATTAGAGATTTTCTCTTTTTGTAAGCTTGCCTCTGAAGTCTGGAGTTCTGGTAAAACTGGCTTTTTTTATTACATCATACTGAGCAACTCTAGAGACTGTTGTGCTGAAAATCCAAGGAGATCAGCATGTCTAGAAATACTCAAACCAGCCTGTCTAACACCAGGACCAGCATGCCCTGCTCAAAATCGCTGAGATCTCATTTTTCCCCATTCTGATATCCAAACAAGGGCCAAAACATTATCTGAAGCTGCTGGCACGGATCTACATGATGTTATGTGCTGTACTGCTACCACATGATTGGCTGATTAGATAAGTGAATGAATGGGTAGTTCAGGTCGTCCTAATAAATTGCTCAGCAAGTGTTACAAATACATCTGTTATTAAAGAACTGCAAATATACATTGGCTCCACTTCACGGCGCTGTCTCTTGCACAGGTTGCGTCATGCTGTCTGGATACTGATGTGGGTGAGTATCATGGAAGGCCCATTTCTTTTGTCTCATTGAAATGCAAGCTTCTTTTATTGGAAAAAGTCAGTCCTCCAATACTCAATGCTCATTTTACAGCCTTTCTGTTCCAGCGGCCACAGACTGAGAAATACGGAAAGTTCAAATAATGTACGTGTGTGCAGTGCTGAGTCAGCTGCAGTTCTTGCTTTTCCTGCAGAGTTTTTTATGACGCTGTTTGACAAGTCGGCACTGAAGCACTTATGAGTCAGAATTGCCCCTGGAAGGAAAGAGCTTTGTGCCTCACTGTACATCTTCTGTTTACTATTCATCACACTATTGTACCTGTACACACATTTACAATGTTTTAATTAGCACAGCAGATGATTATGAGGTCTTTATTTGCAAGTAAACACAAGATCATGTATTGCAAATTAAAATCAATTTAATTAACAGGCATATTAGTTAACTGGGATTGGCCAAGTGAAGGAGTTTTATTGTGGACATGTCAGAATGTAAGCAGTTGTGTTTAATAAATTATATATACTATATATGCAGTCATATAAGAATATTATGACCCCTCCTGGTTTGGAATACACTTGGGCTGGGGACAGCACAGATGCCACTTTACAGGGTTTGTTGCACATATAAATAAGCGGGCACACCAGTCAGTTGTAGCAGAGTGCAAAATGATCGTCATGGGCAGAGAGTACATGATTTGACTGACATTCTGAAGAGCATGATAATAGGGTGCCGGGCAAAGGGTGGGCGCATATCGGAAACCACTGACTTGGGGGATGTGGGATGTTGTAGAGCCATCGTAGTGAAGGTGTACAGAAAATGGGCTTCCCAACAGCATAACAGTGCTGCCCCATGGGGCATTGATACCAGAGGGGGACATCGACCTCATACAGTCCATCACCTAATACAGTCCATGCCATGACGTCTCTCTAGTGTCTTCCAAGCCAAGGGTGGTTATTCTCACTTTTAGGTAGGTGGTCAATTTTTCATTTTCTTCAAATGTACCTTTGCTGGTCAATCCACAGACCACAACACTAACTAACATGAACAAGTCACTGCACAATCAATTGCTTCCACAACTTATCTGGCTTGTCTAGATGTTCTGTAGCATACTTGGGTCACATGTAAGATTTCCTTTTTATGACTATTCCATGAAGATTATGTTTGAGAAAGCAATGCTGCACAGTCGAACGGTGCACCGCCCTTTTGACTCAGGTAAACTTTCATGCAGGTTCTTGGCAGTTACATGTAGGTTCTGATTTTCCTGTCTTACCAGCATATGAGCAGTTCTCTTCAAGTTTTCTTAACCTTTTAGATCTCATCTTGCCTTCCACAGCGGCCATGACATGCCATTTTAAACAGATTTTTAAACAGTTGCTTAAAGGAGCCCATTTTGGACAAGCGTTTGTATAAGGTTTAAAGCATCCGTGAACTACTTTAGCTTGGAAGTTTGATTCTGCTGACAGTTCCTAATTACACTTGGTGCCATGCCTCAGGCCTGATTTGCTAATCAAGGTCTGAGACCTTGTCAAAGAAAATCTGAGCCTTTGCAAAGCTGAGGGTGGCAACACTGATTAACACTTTTTTATGTTATGAAATATAAAGTTACTGAGCATTAAGATTAGTGGTAAATATGAAATACAAAAAGTGTGTCAGTTTGGTATGGCCATTTTTAGAAATACTGGAAAAATGGGAAAATACTAGATGTTGGAATAAATTGAAGTCTGTCTATTTCAAATGTATAATCATACTTTGTTAATTTATATAATTGAAGACCAAGCTCTAAAGCATTTTTGCTCATTGATTTGTTTAATACTAGGTTACTAACACATCGCTGCACAATTGTAGAAACAACAGTAAATGCACATCCAGTACAGAGAGAAATTCTGGCTTTTCTGCTTGATTCTTTCTTGGAACAATCTTAGTGTTCTCGACTGCCCACTAGGCAGTAGAGTTAGCACATCATTTTCCAATAATAGCAAAAGAACTGTATTTGTGTGTGTTTGTGAGGTGTATGTGTGTGTGAGAGAGAGGTTGATATCTTGGCATCTTTAAGGAACAGATGAGCATGGTTTATTGATGAATCACAGGGAGAGATAGGGGTTTCAGCAGCAACGCCAGGTGCTTGTACACAAATAAGAGCAGAAACAGCTCAACCCATGTCTTTTTGTAGACTGTGTGCTACCTTCTAAAACCAACTCTGCTCCATATTTCACATGTAATTGCATACAGGATCAAAATTGTTTTATTGAGCAGATGCCAGATAAAAGGAATTTGTATTGACAGTATAAAGTACACTGAGACCAAGTTTTTCAACTGAATAAATACTTTAAATTGAACTATACAGTGGTGGAGAGCGGCACACCTACTAACACAAGGTAAAATACAAAGCTTGTGATTTTAGAAAGTGATTTTAGTTGTCTTCTCATGTTCCCATAGCAACAATATTTCTGAATTGAGTTTTTATATGTTACAATGGACATTATATATTAATCATAATGGTTTTCACAGAGTCACTGACATGTTACATTTAGACCTAGTCGCGGTAAAGTACACCCACCATCCGGTGGGGTTAGTTGCATACCAATGAGAGAAGTCCATATCTCCCCATAAAAATTAACATTTTGGAGTTTTCATTCCAATTTTGGATGTCCAGTTACCCAACCCATATGAGGACTGATGCAACCAGCCAATGCCCCTTTTCAAACTGCCGCTAAGTTACTGGGCAACTAACACACTTGGAGGTCAGCGCTGGATACCGACACCGATGCTGGCCATCTACCCACCTGGAGAGACCAATGCCAATTGTGCTCTCTCAGGCTCTGGCTGCTGACGGTAGGAAGCATGACCCATGATTCAAGCCATTGATGCTGGGGTCATTTTGGCAGCGTGACAGGATCATGAGCACCTAAAACTAACTGATGCGATCCATTGAGGTCCCACATCATGACTTACAGGACTTACAGAATCTGCTGCTAATGTCTTGGAGTCAGACACAACCAGATGGTTTAGATCTGTTGTGTTTGTTGTGCATTGCTCAATACTAGGCAGATGGTGTTAATGTTTTGGCTGATCACAATATATCACAATATATTGAATCATAAACCCCTATATGATGATACGGGTCATATCACCACGTTCTTGCAAATACACAGCCCTAATATTCATATGTCCATTTTGAGCTCACTGAAAAGATGGCTCATGCCTTTTGTTATATATATATATATATATATATATATATATATATATATACACCTGATTCATTAAAAAAAGGAACTGGAGCAGTGCACAAGCACCCCTCCCTCCTCTCTCTCTCTCTCTCTCTCTCTCTCTTTCTCTCTCTCTTGCTCTCTCTCCCTTTCAGGTCCTCCACACTCACAGAGAATGAGGAATACCTGCCCTGTGGCAAAGTGCACCCCACATTACCATTCCTAGACATACAGAGCTCCTTATGTAACACAGCATATTCCCTCCCGCATTATTCATTTAAACGTCCCCATCTTCATTATACCCAAAAAAGAGCTCAGCATTCTGCAACAATGCTGTCACAGTGGGGGAGAGCCAGCAGATAAAGATGTAAGGCCCGTTCTATAGAGGTTAGGAAAAAGTTACCCAGTTCTAAGTTAATTAGGTGCCAGAGCACCGAGTCTATGGACCTTTGGCCCTCTCCTGGTTTTGATTAATGAGCTGTAAAATGTAAACTTTTCCCTGAGTTTGAAATAAATAAGAGAGAGGCCATCGCATAAGTATGCATGGCGGCGTCTCAGGAACTAACAAATGGTAGACTCTGAATCCAGGGGGAGGCAACAGCATAGACTGTGGTCCTGTCGACTTCACAGCTGCCCATGTATAATAGTGCTGAAGCGTTCCCAAATGAGTGTGCATATGGCCGAGCTTGACTAAAGCATCGGTAGTACCACACCAGACGAGCAAGCTTGTTCTTTTTTTTTCTCCCCTGATAAACCCAAGCTCGACACGGACTGCACAATAAAGAAATGTCAAACTGAATCTGTGCAACCTCAAATCAGACCCGCTAATACGGCCCACCTTTGCTAAATATTTCCCTGCTGTAGGAGAGATCTGCTGACATGAGCCAAAACAACTGAATGACTTAACGGATATTAAAACATGTTTTTGGCTCACGGCATTTCTTGAACCGGATAAATGCACTCCGAAATCATCTTAGACATGAGTATGAAAGTATTAAAAGGCCCAACAGGCTCTGTTGATTTATTTTAATAACCAGTTGGATTACAATATAGCGCATCTTTGCATGGGGCATTAACCAGTACCACATACTGTGTGTACAAATCTATGGAAAAGTTGAATTGTGTTAATCACAATAATAATCTGTGACTAATTCTGATTAATCACAAGTTAAAATGCTAGCTAGCGTGTCCTTTAATGTTTGGACGGGAGAACAAATAAATGCCTATAAACTAGTTTTGAGAAATTTAGTCTCGAGCACGTCGAAGCTCGGACAGAACTTTAATAGAGAAAATGCCTCAACAACTTTTTAAGAGATAAATGGAGGATCAGTCATTGGGCTGGATTAAACTAGCTGAGAGAAGAGCAGTGTGTGTGAGAGAGAGAGAGAAAGAGAAAGATACTGTATATATAAATTTATATAAATACATATTTTTAAAATATAAATATATTGTATATTTATATATATTTTTTATATTTACAGAATCTTTCTTTCTCTCTCTCATATATATATAGATTAAAAAGATTAATCGTGTGCAATAATGCGTTAACACTGACAGCACTAATATCTCCCAATTGGATATTGCCAATTAACCCACCCATTCATAGTTCTCACTAGCACTATCAATGCTCCTAATGCTACTTATGAGAGCATATTAGACATAATATTTAAAAACACAGTTATTAATGACCATTAATATAATGTGGGATTGATATTCCAACCTCGAACAGAGCACAATGTTTAGTTAATGCTGGTCTACTGCACTAAGACATCTGTACTTTATTCATTTCAGTGCAACCTAAATCTACCTGGATTAGCATTGCTAAGCAGTCTTCTTTCTACATGGTTACTCTAACTAATCCAGGTAGATTTAGGTTTTACATTTAATAAATATTTTTGTCTCAGCTTTGATGGGAAATACTAAAATTCCCATATCAGTGCATCACTATCAGAGACAGCAGATGCAAGTATTATATTGTCGCCGTCATGCAAGAACCTTGTCTCCATTTTTTACATTTTTTACTTATGTCAGCACTTCATGATGAATAACCCATAGAAATGCTAGAAATCCTAAATGAACTGGAATCAAATCTTTTTACATTCATTGATTGACCTGAAATTAAAAAGAAGGTTTTTTTTTTCCTTCTCCTGTAAAGTTTTGAATATTTTGGAGACACAAGGTTCTGGCAGATTCAGCGCAACCTCAGCTGAGATCTGTCACTCAGGGCACAGTCATTTACTCGCTGCTTACCTGCTCAGATGGAGGCAACACACCTACACATAGTTCTGTTTATCCCTACAGCCTTCACAACGGAAGTATAAATAGGCTATTATGTGGCAATGCGAATGAAAACAGCATTAGAAGTGAGTGCTGTTCATCCTCTTTGACTGTCCTACTTAGAGAGAAGTGCGGCGGAAAACAAATGAGCGTGCACAGCCAAAAAAACTACACTACAAGGGAAAGGGAAAAAAATCTTTTGCAGAGGTTTGCCAAGGTTCCAGGGCTCTATCGTTTGATCCACAGGTAACTCAGCAGTGGAGGGGAAACGAGTTCATCAGCGCCACTCTCGCACCAAGCAGATGTGAGGCATCTTTGGAGAGTAGAACAAGAAGAAACAGTGGAACATGGCAGCCTGGCAAAACAGCAAGGGGAAGGCGGCGAGCAGTGAATAAATTAGCTTGCCGATACACCCGTAGTCGTTGACTATAAGAGACGCTTGTACATCTCTGTTAATCCAGCCAGAAAGCAAAAAAAAAAAAAACTAGACCTCTTCAGCCTGGTTTGTTTATATCCATAAATAATTTGCATGAAAATCATGTTTTTTTGAAGGAAACGTCTATGAACAGCAAACGTCATCCCTTCTGAATTAACATGTGCAAAGACAAGCCGCATCACATTCAACTCTGTTAGACAAAATTGAATTATCGCTTCACTTAGCCCTGATGATGCAGCGTCCGTGCTTGACAGTTTGATAGACAGCTGCTAAGAACTAAGCTTTCAGACCCTCATTAAAGCCTCTTCTGCTCACACACACCTTGGCGTTATCATTGTTGTTTTTTTAAGGGCACTATAAGGAACGCTATACTAATTCTGGGTAGGTCCACCTTTTGCTCTCACAACGGCTTCAGTCCTACCTGGCATGGATTCCACAAGATGTTCAAAACATCCCTTTGAGATTCTGGCCCATGTTGACATGAATGCATCGGACAATTCCAGCTTCCTATGCTCTAAATCCACCGTATTTCCACATGCCATAGGGTTTCTACTGGATTCAGATCCAGTGACCGCTGGAAGTAGTTACCCGAAGCTGGGTAAACTGACAGCAGCAGTACTGAATAAGAAAATAGGCTGTAGCATTAAATTGATGCTTGTTTGGCATGAACAGGCCCGAAGTGCACCCAAAAAACATTCCCCACACCATTACACCGCCTTCACCAGCCTGGACTGATTACACAAGGCAGGTTGGGTCCATAGATTCATTGATTTAGAACTGTTGGTGCCAAGTTCTGTCCCTGTGTGAGTGTGAAGAACCTTTAAAAGACCCAACAAACGTTCTCTTGATGTAAAGATTCTTCATCAATGCAATGGTCACATCTCTATTACACAAATGGTTCTATGTGGAACCAAAAGTGGTTCTTCTATGGCAGGGCTGCTCAATCCTGGTCTAGGAGATCTACCACCCTGAAGAGTCCAGATCCAACACAGCTGACTCTAATGTTCAGTTGCTCCTGAAGGCCTCCTAAATTGGGGGTGGAGCCCAGCTCTAGAGTGGTAGACCTCCAGGACCAGGATTGAGCAGCCCTGTTCCATGGCATCACTCAAAGAACCTTTTGTAGCACCATGTATACCATCTTTGTGCCTCAGCAGACATCCATATTCATCAGGCCAGGCTACGTTAGTCCAGTCTTCAACTTTCTAAGCTATGCCCACTGCAGCCTCAGCTTTGTGTTTTTGGCTGCAAGAAGTGGAACCTCATGTGGTCTTCTGCTTTTGTAGCCCATCCACACCAGTGTCTGACATGTTGTGTATTCTGAAGTGCTCTTCTGCGGACCACAATTGTAATTGAGTGGTTATATGAGTTACTGTAGCCTTTCCACCAGCTTGAACCAGCCTGGCAATTCTCCATTGCATGTATAAAAAAAAAAAAACACACAGTCCATATCGTGTTTTAATACAAACAGGAAAGGGTTCCCAGAGAGTGGTCTTCCTCATATTTGAGTTTGAATTAGCGTTTCCCCTTTTATAATAATAATAATAATAATAATTACAATTAGCATAATTTGTTTAGCATTTAGCAGTCTTGTGCTATTTAAACAGGTGTGCTTCATACAAGTAAAACAAGAAATAAGCCCAAAAGGATGGAGATTTACATTTAGAATGAAAAGAAACAACTGCCATAGGTGACAACAGGGCGTTTAGTCAATGAGAATTAAGCTCTGTCGTCAAGCCATCTCTTAGCTTGCACAGCCCGTGGAGAGCAACTGCAGCCGCCTTGCACTGGGGAGATTATAATGGTGTATGCCATGGTGATGCCCCAATGGCGCTGATGCAGGTGGAGCAAAAAAAAAAAAAAAAAACGGGACAACTGGTACAAACACATCACAGACCTAGCATACATACAGACTATAGGAGGAGCCTGTTTACACCTGGAATTAGCCTGCATTTTTGATCGGGATATTACTGTGACTGGATTCTGTTTAGACTTGTCATCAGACTTTACTTTCTTGTGTGAAAAGCTTGCAAACCAATGCGTCCATCATTTATGTTTCACTTCCAGTAAACAACGTGCTTCATCAAAACAGCTCCGTTCTGCTCCAGGAGACTGTAAACGGTTTAGAGGAACGGTAGGGGTTTGTACAACGCTGTGGAACAATAGTTGGTTCTTGCATTCATGTAGGGGCTCTATCAGAAAATGCGACGGCCAATTTAAACCACAACAGAACCACAACGTATTTCCACTTGCCTGACAAAGAAACTGTCCAATCAAAGAAACCGCATTTACACTTGTGTTAAATGTGGACGAGATCCATCTCTGACCAGACCACCTCCCAATGTGGTTTAAGTGATCTGATCTGATTGTTAATGCCAGGTGTAAAGAGCAGGCCCTTGGGCAAGACTCCTACAGCTACATTTACCTACCTGTGTAATATGACTCGCTCTGGAGTATCAGCTAAAGTGCCGTAATGTAGAAATGTGATTTTATTGCAAAAAAAGTCATTTTGCTGGAAATGAGCTGCAGGGCAGTAAATTTCTCTCTCTTTTTTTATAGCCATTTTGATTTTATCGCTTGTAAATTGTGCAGAACATCAATGGAAACTATTGACAAATGGGGCTACATTTCACTCCCTCCAAAAAGATTTGAAGAACAGAAATGCCCTCAAGACAAGACAGACAATTTTGTCCTTGGTAAAATAAGATTAAAGAACTCACAGCAAATCTGTTCATAAAGACACCCACAGGAATGATATTCTGCAGCGGAGTTGCATAGGCAAGGTGCATAATGTGGTGAAATCCAAGTCAGTCGGAATATGTTTGTTTTTTTTGTTTTTTTATTTCTACTGTTTTCTCTGGGGGGTTTTTTCTCTCTTTTTTTCTTTTTAAGCCGTCTGTTTTGTATAATCGCACTATTGTTGCATTAGCCTGTGGAAATCATTTTTCACTCACTGACCTGAGAATAAAAAGGAGTAAATATGGCCGTACAGGTGGCAGAAACAGGGGCCAGGATAAACAAGTTGTTTTTTATTATTATTATTTTTGAACTGAAAAAATACATAACTGACTTTAAATGAAAAAAAAGGCTTAAGTAAGGCTTACAGGATAGCAAACGCACACACCAGTGACCTCATCTCATTCTCCTTGCTTTCTGCCCCTAGTTCCTGTGTGATTTTCCCTCAAGCTGCTCTCACTGGTCATTTTAACCTGCCAGGAGAGCCATTAGTCCACCAGCTCCAGCCATGTCCACTGCAGGCAAGCTGGTGCCAGTCATAAGCTAATGAGGCTGATCGATCAATACAGATTAGGATCAGCAGCATCAGAAAATCAAGACGCTCTGTTCCTCACACAAGCACATGTCAAGCGTCTGCTTAAACAGCCTGGATTTTAATTGGCAGACTGATTGTTTCTGTTATTCTATCTGTTAATAACTTATAGAATATTCAGTGAAATAGTGAAAGGCCTGGCCCTTGGTGGGCCTGGGTGGAAGCTAGGCCCCTTTAGATTTCTGCCTGTAAAAAAATACATGCATTTTTATTGACATGTTCCCCCATTCCACAAAGGCACTGCATGCATCTTAGCACCCTTATGCCTTTTTACACCTTAAGTGGACTCTTTAATGAAAAGAGACTGAAGAAGCTTGCCTTAGATCACCATCAGCTTCTAGCAGATCCTATCACCATGGAACCATTTCCACAACTGCATGTCACAATCCGTCGTGTACCGTCAGTGTTTGCCAATTCTAGGTAACAAGCAGTAGAAGTTGGCTGTGGGAAATGACAAGAAGATCACAATCTTCACCCTCAACATCTACAGCTAGTGCTGCAAAAGGTAGGATTCGGCCTTTAGCCACCGTGGCATACTGTCAGCTATTCAACAAGACCTCATAAAATCCATACATACCCTAAGAAATTTGTAACATTTGCACAATGAAATTCTGTACATATTTTCCGGTTCACACTACAGCTCCTATCCACTGGTGGCACTGTTTTGCAAAATATACACAACCTGTCAGCAATACTTGAAGAGAAATGGAGAAAACAGTGTCACTACAGCTCCATTCATGCTACGTTTCTATAATTTATCTACAAAAGGTGTTAAGAGACAGAAACTCTTGCTAGCGTAACCATCTACTATGGTTAAGTTTAGGGTTAGAGTTAGGTTAAGGTTAGAATGAGGTGTAGTAGGTTAGGTTTAGGTGTAGGTTCAGATAATAAAATTACACTGAAGAAAACTGATTAATTTAGGACTGCCAACCTTATATGTGTGATTTTGCAGTCCTGCAGATTCTATACGACTTCAAATATCATAGAAAAACCTTCAGTGTCATGGAGAAAATAAAGTGCTACATGATGTAAATGTAAATAAAGGTATTTAATAAAAAGAGGACAGATAGTGAAACCATTGGCTGTTATGTAGTTTGAGCAGTATGCTAGCTAGTGAAATAGCTAATCTAGATTATGCTAATCTAGAGTTGTCAGTTGTCACCTTTCACATTTCTTTATAATGTACCAACACTGCAGCTGAATAAGCTACTAGCAAGCTAGTGTAGTTTTTACTGAAACTACAGACTATTGTTTGTTTTGTTGTTTTGAGCTTCTATTGAAATCTGGCAAACCAGGGTCCCTAGTGGTCCAGCGGAATAAGGCACTGTCACTATGACCAGATGATCGCTCCAGATTCGAATCCTGGTCATGCTGTCCCGAGATAGCACAACTGGCGGGTCTTTAGCAGGGATATAGCTTTGCACAGTGCCTACTACTAATATAGTGACTAGAATTCTCTCTTTTAAAAAAAAAAGTTGACTACCACTCTACAGACTCGGGACTCGTCTCATGCGCCACAAACTCAGCTCAGCTCATGAAGCAACATTTAAAAATCTGTGTTATTGGTAATGGGTAGTTAGCTTTATTCTGAATTAACCACAAAGAAGATACAATAAGATAAAATAATCCTTTACTAGTCCCACAGTGGGGAAATTCTCAGTGTCACAGCAGAAAGGGATAGCAAGACACTCAGATGCAAAAACGTAGATAAATTACCAATATATACACAATATAAATAATACAAGTAAAAAAAACAATAACAGTATTATTTACAGATTATTTACAGAGGGCCTCATTTACAGATTATTTACAGATTATTTACAGAGGGCCTCCTTTACAGATTATTTACAGATTATTTACAGAGAGCCTCATTTACAGATTATTTACAGAGGGCCTCAATTACAGATTATTTACAGATTATTTACAGAGGGCCTCATTTACAGATTATTTACAGATTATTCACAGAGGGCCTCATTTACAGATTATTTACAGAGGGCCTCATTTACAGATTATTTACAGAGGGCCTCAATTACAGATTATTTACAGAGGTCCTCATTTACAGATTATTTACAGATTATTTACAGAGGGCCTCATTTACAGATTCTTTACAGATTATTTACAGAGGGCCTCATTTACAGATTATTTACAGATTATTTACAGATTATTTACAGAGGGCCTTATTTACAGAGGGCCTCATTTACAGATTATTTACAGAGGGCCTCATTTACAGATTATTTAAGTAGGGCCTCATTATGGCAATGTCTTTGGGACATAACGTTTGCTGGTTGTTTGTCAGGGGCAGGTCTGTTGATTGTCCTAGACACATGTAGACAGTAAAGTGTCCTAGAACTTGAATTGAAACCTATGAAGCTGCATAGTTCAAGCGTCATATCAAAATCATGTTATTTTACTGTGTGTTGTTACATTTTGAGAGCATTATATATAAAGGTCACAATACAAATAATCCATACTCATATTTACAAATAAAAAAAGCTTGGAGATGCAAGATTTCATAGTGATATTCAGTTGTACTGGGTTTATATTATTTTTTTCTAACCTCTGCGCACCCACAGCAGTGTAGAAATACACACATACAAACACACACACACACACACACACACACTTAGCCACATGTAGACAGAAACACATAGCTCAACATATGCTCCACTGGTGTCAAAAGTCAACTCGACAAAGCCAGGTCACACATGAGGGTTAACTGTTTGTTTGACCTCTGGCGAGCAGGCAGACCTGTAGGCCGGAGGAAAAGACCGACACAAACCATGTGCCCCTGCCATTTCATGCCATATATCATCCATCTACAAAGAGCACAGCATATATTGTTTACAGAGGCGGAAAGCCTTACTGCAATTAGAGGCCAAAAGCACTTGACATTTCACAACCATAGAGAGTGACATTTATTATTGCCAAGTTGAGGGCAAATGCAAGCTGTCAGGGTGTCGGTGATTAGCTTTTAAAGAACAGTTCCCAAAAGCCACTCTGCCTTTCATCGTCCAGCTTCTGAGACTGGTAATGTGATTACATTAAACAATACATAGTATTCACCCCACATTTCAAAACGTATTCGTAAAACGTAAACGTAAACGTAACGGTTAATCATAATTTAAATCATAATTCAAGCTATAATAAAAGGCATGGTATGGACAAATGTTTTGGGACACCTGCTCATGTATTGTTTCTGCCAAAATCAAGGGTATTTAAATCTCTATGATCCTGCTTTTGTTGGAGTAACTGGAGCATTGCTGTGAGGATTTGAGAGCAATAGTGAGGTCAGGATGTTGGATGATCACCACCCCTGCTCAGTGCTGTGCAACTGCAACCTCTCTAGTCCACGCCTGGGTTTAGCATTGGCATGGTGCCAGTAGGTTCATGTTTACCTGCTCCAAAGAGTCTTATTCTATCGGCAATACTTCTCTGTAGGGACTATCCACAAGCTGTGTGCTGTGTCTCCCCTGCGCCCCATCAGGCCCCTGCAACTTATCCAGAATGCAGCGGCACAGGTCGTCTTCAATGTTTCTAAATTCAGTCATGTCACTTCACTGCTGCGTTCTCTTCACTGGCTTCCTGTAGATGCTGCCCGCATCAGATTCAAAACACTGACGCTGGCCTACAAAGCCCAGAAGCGACCAACCCCTCCGTACTTGATGGCAATGGTCAAAAGCCGATCCGCACCAAGAGCTCTTCGAGCCTCAAGTCCGGCTCGGCTTGACCCGCCATCCCTCAAAATCCACAGAAGACAAGCGTCCAGGCTTTTTTCTGTCCTGCACCGAAGTGGTGGAACAAGCTTCCCCTGGGTGTCCAAACGACAGAGTCACTCGCTGTCTTCAAACGCAGACTGAAGACCCACCTCTTCCGAGAGTACTTGGGCGAATAGTAGAGTGGTCACCTTATTGACTTGTGTTCAGTAGAGTCTAAACTCAGAGGTATCTTTGAATTATTAGTCTATTCAAACTAGCTGAGGTTTTGCTTGGATAAATAGCAAAGCACTTTTGTAAGTCGCTCTGGATAAGACTTAAAGCCTTAAATGTAAATGTAATGTAAATGTGTATGCATTTTCACATCTGTATTAGCAATGGATGCAACCTAAAGTAATGTAATGCATTCATTAGAAGGGGTGTCTATAAACATTTGGACATTTTGGAATTAATGTAAAAATCTTTGCCTATGGGCAGCCTCCAATCTTTAACATCATTAATAATCTGCCCCTTTCCACATTTAGTACTTTCTGTCTCAGGCGAATGTCGATGTCAAAAGGCTGCAATGCTCAGGCTTCTTCGGCTGACATCTCGTAGATGGGGTTTAAAGGACGTCACTGTTAGACATTAGTTGGAGTTCTACTCATAAAGGTCAGATTAATACAGGGCCCTGGGTGTTAATGCTCCAAGGCCCCGCCTAACCCACTATTCCCACTTAAGTCAAGCCCACAAGGTGCCATGTATGCAGGGGGATGCCATAGATTTGTTTTCTTATTTGTTAAGATTGTATTAAAATGTATTCATTGGTTTATTAGTGGTTTAGGGTGAAATGCTTTGTTCTAGAAAAAAACTTTTGAGTTAGATTTGTTTACAGTGACGGTGGTCGGAACCAGACATCTGAAGAATTGAACTCCTCTAAAGGTTCAAAGATATAAATATGAATGAATGAATATGAGGCTTGATATGAGGCCCAATACATTGTTTTACAGTAGTTTTGTGTTAAGGAGAGGCTTAGTACAGGATGTAGTATTACCAAAATTGTAATTTTGGTAATAGTAAGTAAGTAAGTAGTAGTAGTTGTAATAGTAATAGTTAGAGTGCATGCCAAATTTACTGTAGTTGGTAGGGGTCACTGCGGGTTAGGCCAGACACAGAGGGATGAACACTCGCAGAGATGGATCCAATGCAAGTAGTTTTATTAACAAAATAAGACAAACAAGAAGGCGAAAACAAACAGACCTAAGACCAGGGGTTTAACTGGGGAACCAGCTACTTGGCAAGAGCGGCTAGGCCGACCCAACCTGGAACTGCTGCTGGAGCGAGAGTCATGGGTCTAACTTGGGAGCAAGCGAGAGAGCCTTGCTAAATCCGTGGATGGTCGGGTGGCCTGCTCGAGAACATGGACAAAGAGCCGAAGCTGGCCTAAAAGCACCGTGATCTGTATCAGGAACCTCTCGGGCTACCTCAAGGTCCAAAACTAGCAATTCTCGGCAAGGAGCTCAGAGTCGAAGCTCCTTAAGTACCTCCAGCCTCAGGTGAAATGCATGACATGAAACGAGACACACTGAATCAAACATGAACACAAATGAACATGAATCATGAACCGAAACACATGAAAAGAACCAAACACATGAACATGAAACAAGACACTGTGAACCAAACATGAACCAGTCCTTATATGGGCCTGTGGGTGGCGTAGGCAGTTGGTCTGATGGTCTAATCTGCTCAAATACTTTCTCTACATCAGAGGAATTCACCTTTACAATGAAACACCATTTCCAATAAAACTCATGTTCATTATGGCAGTGAATATGATGGTAGTTAGCACAGTAAAACCAGCAAACCATCAAAAGTGTACTGGTGTGGTAGGTACACAAAACTTTGATTTCATGCACACACAGAATGCAGACACCTGCTCTGACACTGACACAGCCTATTTATGCTACTATAGTGAAAAAGCTTATGTTATGTAGCAAGTTTGAAGCTGTTAGCTTTGGAAGAAGCTCTTTATTAGAAACACTATATTAATACTTAGTCGGGCCTCTCTTTGCTCTCCAAACTGCTTTGATTCTTCATGGCATGGATTTCACAAGCTGTTGAAAAGATTCCTTTGGGATTCTGGTCTGCTGACATTATTGCACCATGCAGTTCCTGCAGATTCTCTAAATCTCTTCTAGCACCTCCCAAAGACGTTCAATTGGAATCAGATTGACAGGGAAGGCCACTGAAGAACTCTGAACACACTGTTCATGAAACCAGTTTGCGACTACTTTTGCTTTGCAACATGGTGCACTATGATGCTGGACGTACCCTCTCGAAGATAAAACAGAGATAGAGTTAGATTAGCTAAAATTAGAGGCCCATATTCAATATTCAAACTAGTAACAGAAAGGGAGTTAGACAAATAAACAGGTGCAAAACAGAGCCACAGAAAGGACAACCAAACATGGACTGACTGGACATTGGATGCAGAGCGAACTTCTTCACCCTTAATTTCAGCTTCGTCTCCTTCTTGATCTCCAACTCTGGTCCTTTGCTCATTAGGTTCACTTGACTTGGGCTCATCTACACAACAGCACGCAGAGTCCATCATCCCTCCTATCTTCCTGCTTCAATCAGAAAGCTATGATTAGTCACATAATGGCATTTTCTTTGCATTAGCATTCAGCAACACGCTAACAACCAAGGCCACAACCGCAGCTTTAACAGTCTTAAAAATGATGAATTATAGGAGATCCCAAACAAGCCCCCAAATGTTACGACCCCCTACTATTGGTTTATGGTGCAGGTGGGATCAATAACGTGGCATTTTAAATGTTTAAGAGCGAAAAGCCAGGGGATCAAAGTGAGGAACAAATACAAGAGCTTCATTCGCTGTTTAATTAAAACTACCCATCACACATACATACAATTAAACTGCTGTTAGCTAGTACCACACTGAGAGAATCAAATCAATGGTGGCACTTAAGAAAACCATTTGAACACAACCAAAAAAGAACGTCAGAACTGACCAAATCAGTCTTGAAAACATCCACCGCTGGACTGAACATTACACATCTAGAACTGCACTAGCAATCTTGCAAAGGTGGAAGACCTAAAACTAATGTATCAGCGCAAATTGACCAATTAAAGTGCATCTTTTACCAGTAAGATAGCAAAAGCTGCACAGACACGCACACTCCAAACCAAGTGAAATTAGTACACACGGAAGACCAATTTACTAAAGTGGCTTCTCTAGCTGCACAACAAAACAAGTCATTTTCCTGCAAAGCCGAAAGTCTGCATGTCAGCTTACCTTTGACACGAGGCATGTTATATTGCTGTGGCAAAATTCAAGCTAAAATTTGATTTGAGGACGGAGGCATAAATATGACATTTGATATCAAAAGTAGTTTTAAGGTCAAGTAAAGAATCAGAACAGAGAATGAAAGAGTTGTTGGAGGCAGGGCGAACTTCTTCAACCCTAATTCCCACTCGCACAGTCAAATCTCCTTGATCTCCAACTCCATTATGCATAGGGCACATTTCAGACCCACACTTTGCCTGCCACATCCCTTGACACTGAAGGCCATGGTCTAACTCAGACACAGTAGCACCAGTCCTTGGTTCATTGGACTCACCCATCTTCACTACCTCCCCACAACAAAAAGAGCCAAGCATCCCACCATGCTCACCTGACAGGGTCAGATGGATCCACAAACAACACACCAAATTCAACCATCTAATCTAATACCCTGCCTTTTCCTTTAATCAGCAAACAACCTTGAACCAGGAACACTGAAGAGACACGTTATTTCTCAGCTTGTCCTTCCTTTCTAAATAAAAAAAAGCTCAGTCCATAGCAAAGTTAGCATTTGCACTAAGCAACATGCTAACAAACAGTTAAGCAGATAAGTTGACCTTATCTTTATCAGCTCAGAAACGACTAATTACAATAGATTAAATATCCCGGATGAGCCCCCAAATGTTATGACCCCACCTTTGGTTTAGGGTGCTGTGGGATCAATAACGTGTGGCATTTTAAAGGTTTGGGATAATGAAGCAGGGGAAAAGAGCTTTATTAGCTATAAGTATTAAAACTACCCATCACACGAATGCATGTTTAAACTGCTGTGTTAGCTAGTACCACACTGAGAGATTCAAACCATGGGTGGCACCAAACAAAGGAACAGAACAAAACAAAATCATGCTACTTGAAAAAATACTTTTTTACAAAAGCTAACTACTCTAAACTTGGGGAGGCATCCGCCCTCTCATCGAGGGAAGTAAACGGAGCACAGTCCTACATGGTATAGCATGTCTAGGTGCACCTGTTTTACGGATTTGAAACCCCAGGTAGCGCAAACAATCAGCCTTCTCCTGTGAAGCAGAGTTGGAATGTGCTGAAAAAGTCCACTGAACATAAGCCCACTCCTAACAGAAGAGATATGAGATAATCCTGTAAACTAACTTGGGATGAACTGGTAATATACCCAAACAAAAACACACTCCAACACAAGAGACATAATCTCATTAACAACAGTTCTATTAAGGCTAAACACCCACTGCACAGCAGTACATCACAACTCCACCTCTGCATTTAACCCATCCGTGGCAGTAAACACAATGTTTCAGTGCCCAGGGAGCAATTGGGAGGTTAGTTACCTTGCTCAAGGGCATCTCAGCCGTGAATGCCGGTCCTGGGGATTTAACCAGCTACCTTCTGGTCCCAAATCTGCTTCTCTAAACTTTTGAAAACAGAGACAAAACTATGTGGTCGCACAAAACTGTTCAAAGAGCTGCTGCTTACTGGACGTTCTTTCTATACTACACCATTCACAGTGAACTTTAGAGACTGTTGTATTAAAAATCATAGGATATGAGCAGTCCATCCATTGTCTGGCACAAACAATAAGGTCATGCTCAAAATCACTGAGATCACATTTTCTCCTAATCTGAGGGTAGATGTGAAGATTACCAGATGTTGCCATCCTGTATCTGCATGATTTTATGCCATAGAATTGGCTGATTAGATAATTGCAAAATAAGTATGTGTTCCTAATAAAGTGCCTAGTAAATGTAAAGAAATGTAAGGTCGGAAATATTGGCCTGCTGCTAAAGCTTGACTGAATAGCAGTGGATGCTACTACTAATGTAGTACTAATGTGTGCCAACATTGTCAGTGATTACATTTCAATTGTCAAATATATCACACATATCAGAAATGTAGAAGCCCTTTATATACAACATTTGCACAGATCAGCCATAACATTAATACCACCCAACTGATATTGAATGTCTTGGCACCAAGACATTTGCAGCAGATCCTTAGATCCAAGTCCTCTAAGTTGTGAGCTGGGACCTCCATGGATCGCATAAATTAACCTTAGGTGCCTTAGGTTTCTTAAACCACCTAGGCTCTTGTCAAAGTGGCTCAAATTCTTATGAATGGACATTTTTCCTGCTTGTAACACATCATCACCTTCAAAAAATGACTGTTCATTTGCCGCTTAATGTATCCACGCCATGACAGTTGTCATTGTTCAATCATTGTTTTTCACCTTACCTGTCAGTAGTATTAATGTTATGGCTGGTTTGTATTTGTCACACATTGAAATATATGAAAGTGGCCATTTTTAAGTATTATGCTAAGTATTTACGTTTTTACAGAAAGTCTGTCAAAAATGAAAAACAGCAAAAAAAATATGGAGATTCAGGATTTTTGCGGGACAGAGAAGATACAGTGCCAGTCAAAAGTTTGGACACACCTGGTTAAATATGTGCTGATCATCTTCTTAAAAACCATTTGATCCTAATGTCAGGGTGACCATATTGTTGTTTTGTAAAAAAAAAAAGAGGACACTGGGGACACACAGGTATCCACCGTAATTAGGATGTTTGGGGGGTTTCAAGTAGATCTAATTTATAGGACTGTGGCAGTGTGTCTGTGTGAGGGTGGATATACTTCTCAAACCAGACAACTACAGCATGTTAATGAACATTATTACACAAACATTTATTTATTTAGCAAGGCCAATAAATAGCCTTGATAGCCTATACGACCAAATCATTTCTTTCCAGTTCAACCTAGAACCTGAACCCCCCCCCCAGACATGACATCCAAACTGCAGTGTGTCCCCAGTGAAAACAAAAATATAGTCACCTTAGAATGATCATGATCATCAGTACACATTCCACACATTCCATTACCTATGTTTACCATATATGTATACATGTCTAGTTTACATATATCTAAATGCTATATATATACAAATATTATTATATGATTAAATATATACATATATTTTATTGTACATCCAAAAATGTATGTTCCATATATTATGCACAATAGCGATGCTTTCATATATGGCCCCATCATTATGCTCCTCATAAACTCTAATAGGAAGACAGAAAGCTAACTGATTTATTCTGATGTGTTCTGAAAGTTGTGATTTTGGAATTATTCAAACTTATGAATGTAAAATATAAAAAACTTGAAATTTAAATTACAGGCCTTTTACAGGATTTTCACATTGTTCGCTCTGCAAACGTCTACATACAAAGGCTTGTCAGCAGACAAGCACATAAATGGACATGGTGCATTCAATCTAGACTAGATTATAGCAAAGCATGATTGTTTTCTTTTATAGTGTAATTATGTGGTTCACTTAAGATTCTTCCTTCATTGCCATTATTCTTTCTTCTTCACACTGAGATTGGACAGAATGACGCTTAAACGCACATTGTGTAGATTATGTTAGTTTGGAATTGAAAATAGTCCCACTGGTTTTAGATCCTTGGTTTGAGATTTGCTTGTTTTCTGGCACGGTGAACAAAGTTGTACTTTGTTACTTATGAAGCGAGGAGTGCCAGGATGCTATTTCGCTACTTTTCTGAAATGAGGAAGATGTAGCTTAATTGCCTTTCATCTTTTAATACCTAGACCCATAGGCCTATATGCTAATAATACCAATCAACCGACCGCATTGGATTTGACAGGCTGCACACTCTGCTGCCGTCGTTATTTGAATAAGCTCTGGATTGTGGCCAGTTCATTAACCCTTTGATCCTAATGCAGAAAAGCAGCAACTTCTACCTTTTAATCTACTCTTTGCTTCTTAATAACATGACGCCTCACTGTGATGTGAATAATCACTGTGATTTAATATGTAAATAAAATAATAATGATAATAATGATAATAATACAATTGTCAATACATAACGCATCACAGACAAACAAGAAAACCGAATATTACCAACAAATGGACAGTACTGGGGAATGGGCAGGGCCTAATGAAGGACTAATGGAGGCCTGAAGATGAAGATGTCAGATTTTAATGTAGAAAGAGGTAAAAAAAAAAAAATTACAAAGGCGAATACAGTTGTTTTTTTATTTATTTTGGTGCACCTTTAATTCGGTTAGTTTGTTCTTTTCAACAGGCTTATTAACCATCATTTTAAACGTGGCTGTTGCTTTAGGTCATTGCAAGGTTACAAGCAAAGAAAGCAGACTTTTACTTTGGAGTGACTATCAGCCAATCACATTGCTAGGTCAGAAATATTGATATTGATATTCATCTGAGATATTTTTTTATCTTCTTCATTCAAAAAAAAAAGGATAAATGTAGAATGGATCATTGCTCTAATTTTAGAGCACATTCAAAAGCAAAATCACAGGCCTTTCAATGCACTGGTCTTGCCAATTCTCTGGACTGGCAAACCAATAATCTAAATGCAGGTTTACTTAAAAGTGCTTGACAGGGTTTGAACCTGAGCCCGAGAGCCAAATGTTTTATGAACCCTGCTGCTGAGACAGCTTGCTGCCATAATGAG
Organism: Salminus brasiliensis; assembly: GCF_030463535.1. Classification (NCBI taxonomy): domain Eukaryota; kingdom Metazoa; phylum Chordata; class Actinopteri; order Characiformes; family Bryconidae; genus Salminus; species Salminus brasiliensis. The sequence continues at coordinate 28,128,723 of NC_132896.1, read as the reverse complement.
TGATGAGTGCAACATGGCATTGTAGAGTGCACTTTGCATGCACTCACAATGAAGACGTATTTTAAGTATACCTGAAAACTGTACAACAGAAAAAATATCATAATTAAATATACAAATATTTCTATATATTTGAAAAATAACACATGAAATGAAGTAGCCTGTTTTAAAATCAGTACTTATTTACAAAACATACAAATTCATGTTTTCATGTTCATCATCTCCAAAAAATGTCACTGTATATTAAACAGTAAAAAAATGAAAAATGATTCCAGATGTTTGATCAGTGGTGTAAACTCACACAAACATTATAAGTGAACTTGCAACACATGTGGTGTGGCAGTGACAGTGGCAGTTTGAAAAATGAGCGGCTTGACTGTGCATGCGTCAGAGGGGGCGTGTGCTAGTCCGCCCTCACTAGTGGGGGGGATTATATACGGGTCGGGTAATTGGCAGTCCAAATTGTGGAGAAAATTTAAATTAAAAAAAGGTTAACCAGCTGGCTTACAAGTATATGGTATATTTGTATAGTATGGATGACCAGTTTTTCAACCAGTTCAGACCATCAGAAACCAGCTCAGAGCTGGTCTTTAGCTGGAGTGCTCAGCAAGCACAATAGATCTGTCCCAGCATAACAAGCTGTCACAAAGCTACCAGCTCCGCGCTTGGCATAATAAAGCCAACTGTAAAGGCGGTGTAACCAAGCACACAGCCCTCAGCTATAAACCACTGAAATTAGGCCTGATGCAGCCGCATGGAACACCATCAGCTACATAGCTTTCATCATGTAAAACGTGTGTAATGAGGATGTTGCATATTCATCTCACAGATTTGTCTGTGTAAGCCAACAGATAAGGTGGCCGTAATCGCTGGGTGGCAATGCTGACCTTTATCAAGGTCCTTCTGAGGAGTCATTTATTACCTGCCAAACACCGCCTCGGCCAGCAGCGTTTGCTGGCGAAAGCGGGTGGTGAAACAGGGACACGCAGGCACATTGCCTGATGTTTCCTGCTAATTTAAAATTCGCCCACAGGGGATGTGTGTGCCCCTGCTGCTTCACCGCTCTGACAACTGCCATTACAACTTTCTGACGGAGAGCGCATGACGAAAACGAGTGCAATAGCCCCGGACTAAATGCTGAAAAGTCTTTAAGAACGAGGCTCTCAATTACACGTGAAATGCTTTTTTTGGATTAAGGAAGCTCAACTTTGTCCTCTGCATTGTTAAAGCACTGGCCCAAGCAGGATCGCACACAGGCAGAGTCACCAACAAATAAGACCTGGCTCGTAGTTTATGAATCAGTTCTCCAACCTTCCATCTAAAGAAGCTTTTTTGGAGTCCTTGCGTTAAGACTGAGTCACTTGCGCTGAGTCACGGATGAGTCAGTGCCCTAAACAAACACAACAGCCAATTCAAAGTTGCATCATGGCTGTTTGAGACGTTCCTTCGAGCGCTGTGGACCTGGCTGCCGATCTTCTCTCTACTCTAACCACACGTCACATTTACTTTAGTTCCACGGCGCCCCACTTCCATTAGTCGGACCCTTCCAGCTCCCTGAAACAAAAAGAACAGGAAAGAAAATGAACTTCATACTTCTCCAGATCTCACAGAGGCATGCGTACTCTGATCTTGCTTCTCACAAAAGTCGGGAAGAGAAGCTGGTGGAAGAGGCCCAAGGGTATGCGTCTCAATAACCTCTCATTTTCTCCGGCTTTCTTTTGCACCCTTCTATGGCTCCCCAAAGCCTAAGTCAGAATCACAGGGAGAGAGAGGGCAATTACTGTCAGCCAAGGGATAGATGAAACGCCGATAAGTCACATTTAAAACGACGATTCAGTTTCTTTCCTTCTTTCCTTCTTTCTTGGCAATAAATGGCAAACAATATTGTCATCATTAGGCTCTAATGGACATGAAAGGAGTGCTTCTGCAGCAGATTGTGTACAATGACACAGTAAGGAGGCAAGGAATGTGTCTAGCTCACAGTTTGAGAGCTAGTGGCAAACCGAACCTCAAAGGATCTCGCATTTTCCCTAGTCTTGTCTATGTCTGGTTCCTGACTATGGGAGGGCCTAGATCCTTAACTCCTCTTTGGCTATTGGCTTTTAGTTAACAGGTTATTCAAATAAGACGCAAAAGAAAAGTAAAAACTATTTAGGGGCTATACAGTGCTATGGAAATATATTTGCCCCACATGGATTGCCTCCATTTTTTGCATGTTAGGGACATTATTACCATAATGTAGTAAAATGTAGTATTGAGTAGGGATCTGGTTATTTTGTCCCCGATCCAATTCAAGGTTCTTAATTCTGAGCATCAATCAATCTTTATGATTGTACAAATAATACAGAATCCTGGCCAGGGTCTGCCAGCATGTTTTGCGGCTTGTGAATGAAGGTCCTTCACCACCAATTTCTGAAAGAGCACTCCGCTGGGAACTGCATACCATCAACATATGGAGCGTGACTCACAAGAGGTGTTTGCTCACTTCTGCTCAAGAATGATAAGGATTTCCTGTAGACTGAGAGTTTTGCCACTGCTGGTAGACCCTTATGACCACATGCTTCCATACTCCTGCAGATTTAGCTACTTTTTTCACAATATGGCCTTTGGCACGCCCAAAATCTGCTTTGCGTCCCATTTCCCAAATATAGCAGAGACATTCACTGCACTGTACCACCTTTTCTCAATATACAAATTCATTTGCACGCCCTGCAGGTATTCATAGCCTGATCATCTGCAGGAACCTGAAGATACTACCACCTTATAGAATCCTTACTGATGTAGCATGGTGTGCTTGTCCAGCCAGAGAATTGAACTACACTGAACCAGCACTTTCAAATGATGGTGTTTTGGATGGTTTGTATTAGGCCTTTTCTGAACTGCAGTGCCAATACTATTGGTTTCATCATTTAAAGTCAAATGTACTCCAGGCATACACTTCATATAGGTCAGGCAAAAGCCCTATATTTAGGTTTCTATATATTTCTTACCTGAAGATACTACCACCTTGGACAATTGTGTTTATATTGGGAGCTAAATGTAAACAGAATTTGCATTTTCTATCAATGCAAAGCAATGATGTGGAGCCCCCAGACTATGTGGTAGCCCTACAACTGCCTATTCTGCCTATAGCCGTCACCAGGCTTTGACTTGTCTTCCAGAACAGTCCAGACTGCACAGATCATACACCATGTTCCTTTGCAGGCTTTGCTTGCCCAACGTCCATCTAGCTTGCTTGATTCCCAGTCCCGATGATTTGTGTGCAGAAACAGCTCCGGCTCTCGGTTATTTACGATCTCGCTTTAATTCCAGCAAGCCCATACCAATCTTTTTGACCTAACACTCGAAAAAAGAGCAGCACGATGCACAGCGAAAGGAACACATGCTCCACCCCTCTCAGCATGTTTTTTATTTTATTTTTGGTGTTTAAGCACAAAGCGCTTCTTTTCTTTTGCGCAGATAAAAACATTAACCTTTAAGTGAGATTAAAGCAGTCGTTGTTTATCGGCCAGCTCCGCTCAAAAGGCCAGGGCTCCAGGCGTCCCAGTCTGAATTATGAGCAAGATTTACATAGCATGCATAAGGAAATTGCTGCGTGTCGCGGACCTCCCCCTCCCCATCTTGTTCTCCCACCTCCCCCGCCCGCCCGCCATCCAGCCTTCTTTGAGTTTATCTCGGGCAGGAGCGTCTCGAGTTCATCCCGGTCCTATTCAGTCCCATAGCATGTGACATTTTGGAGAACCCCTCTCTTCTGATAAGACAGAAGGCATGGCAGAATACAGCTATCGAGGCCTGGAGCCTGGCTAATTTCCATGTCTTTTTTTCATTATCCCCCGTTTCCCAGCAACCTGAATCCCCATTATAACTTGTTTATTATCGTGTTCCACGGTAGATGAAAAAATATCATCTGCATGACAAGTTGGGTTAATGGAAAGCAGAGAGAGAGACCATTTGCCCAGATCTGTGCGCGTGCATCCTTTTTTCGCAAAAGAAAAACACCAACAACAAAAACAACAAAGAAAGGAGAAAGAGCTCCTTTATTTGTCGTCTCTATTACTAGCGACTGCTGCAAATTTGGGAAATTATTCTTGCCACCTTTTTTCGGAATCTGTGAGCACCTATGGTGCCTGGAGACTGGTGGAGCGCGTTTGTTCTCTTCTTAACCACCTCTCTCTGAGCCCAGCGCGGGCCTAATTACTTATTTAATTGCCTAATAAGGAAGATTGAGGTGGGTAATTAGGACGAGGGGAAGGCAGATAGGTGTTGCTGCATGGCGTAAATGTTTCCATAACAGCCATCACCTCGCTGCAGCTCCCAGTCAATGGCCATCCTTGGGTTTGAGTGACGTGTGGGATTAGCAGACGTGTCGAAAATGTGCAAGGAAGCATGAAGGCTGCTCGGACATGATGGTAGATTTAGTGAGGCGAATCCAGAGGTGAGCTAAGATCACTGGGGGGCCACATGCTTCAGGGCCGAGGTTAGTAGACCTGATACATGGCCTACAGAAGAGGTCTGAGACAGAGTGCAGACAGATTAGGTGCTCTATAAGAACTGTGGAAGCACCTCCAGCAAATACAGGCAAATGGATTAGTTGTTCAAAGAGACGTCTACTTGTTTCCATATAGGAGCTGTGTTCTGTTTGATAAATCCTGCTGACGACAACATTTCACTTCAGACTGAGAGATCTGAGTATGATGGTAGCAATTATTTGGAGGGAAAATCCAAACTTAAACATTAGGTAATATTTACACAGATAATCTTATTGTGATGGCAATGGTGGGATGTATTAGGCTGCAAAATCATTTAAAGTCAAATGTACTCCAGGCATACACTTCATATAGGTCAAGCAAAATCTTTATATTTGGGTTTATATATATTTCTTTTGTTTGGAAAGTAAATGAAAGTAAATGACTCTGATATGCCCTCTTTTATTATGTCTTTAGGTGGATAGCAGTCTCTCTCTCCAGGACTACATGCATAGCTGGATGTTGTGCCAGGACCACCCAGGAGGGGGGGCGTTGAGGAAATAACACCTTCACTCATGCTTTAATCTTGGTGAAGTAGGAAGTCTTTGAGCTTGTTTTGAGACAGGTTGAGTTCGCAGCTACCCGCCCAATTGTGAATACATTCTGTTTGAAGTGCTGTATGGCATGAGCAGCGCAGGCACTGTAGTGTGGAGGATATCAAAGCGAAATGCGCTCTCCCGGAATGACTTGTCAGCGAATGGGTCAGCTTAAGGTCCACTGGGCCTATTTGAATGTATCTCCCTCTTCAGCGATTGTCTGTCTTCTCTCTTCACACCGCTAAAAGCATTCTGTTCGTTCCGTTGCTGTTTTCCTTTGCCTATCAGGCGCCAAAAAAAGCAGAATGCATAACCTGGTGCCTTGCGGTGTTTGGCTCCACAGTCCTGTAAAGCTTGCTGTCTTCTTTTCCTTAAGCCATTCTGATGGAAATGACCTGAGCAACGGCTGGCAAAAGTGAAGGGGAAGCGACAACATCCGCGTTTAAATTTATTCATGTGCATTTGACCTTCATGAATAAAAATCCCAGATTTTCCTTCTTCTGAAAGTTCTGCAGACCCGTACCGCTCTGCGCGTTCGCCAGCATCCTGCTTCCGCTGACGGAGTGTAATAACTCAGCTATTTCCAACTTGTTCATCTATATTCAACACGTCAAGAGATAAAGCCTTGTCTTGCAGCGATACCACAGCCAACGGAGAAATTAATTAGAAGCTCCCGCGAAGATAAACATATTTGCCGGTTAATACCACGTAGGGCGAGGTAGACCGGAGGACTGGCACCATCTTGGAGATCTGACAGGCTGTCTTCCGAAAACCACCAATCATCCAGTGCCAGCTACTCACTTTGTACTCGCCCCGCAGGCTAATAAAGCCCAGATCGCATTTAGCTCCATCGCTTTGCGTGATAGATTGGGCGAGCGACTACCAGTCATCAAATTAATGGTTTACAAGGAGGCGCTTTATGGAGAGGCATTTGCATAGCAAAGCGCTGGCGTGCACAACAAGCCCTGCTGGTCCCGATAAAAGGCCGAAGTTTAGCGCCCGAAGGATCTTCGAAATGCAGCGCCTTTAAGCACACTCTCACGTTTTAATGAGAATAGGCGATCGTATCACAAGTAATTAAAAAACGAGCCAATCTGATCGACTGTATACAATAGTACTGAGTAAATCAAAAGGGGAAAAAAGCAGAAGGACTGAGAGCCACTGACTGCTGGTCTGCTGAAGAGAGAGCTCAAGTTCAGATAAACAGGCGACATGGCAACGTGCTTCTGGAAAGTTTTGCGATGAAAAGCTGACTAAAGAGTCTCGCCTGAAGAGAGGAAGATCAGCGCGTCGGTAAATGCCTGCGGTTAATCATTGTCCGTTCCAAATTGCCTTCCAATTACCTTGTCGGAGCCATAAGGAGTGAAAAGCGCGGCCCGTGCAAGCACATCAAAAGACGATTCCCTGTCTAATGTCTCATTTTATGGACTAATTATAGTTTTGTTTTAATAACACTCCTGTCTGCTGTTTCCTAACATCGCTATCTCTCAGCATCGGGACCCACTTTAATAACCTAGACCTGCCTGATTAAAACGTCCCATCTTCTCCATAACGCCTCCCTGCATTAAGACGAGCTCGGCGCTCCGTTCAAGGGAGAGAACGTGACAGCACTGCAGCCACAGCGCTGTTAAATTAGGAGCGGTTAGAAGGGCACACAGCGTCACAGTGGCCGCTTTTCATATTGAACTTCCTTGCAACAGGTAAATGGAATAGTGGGAAGCGCTCAAACCCACACCGGCAGCACTCCAACGGAGCCAACTCTCAGTTCTCAGACCCAGGCATCAATCTCGGGAGGTCAGCAGCAACCTTGCAGGATTCTGGCTCGTGATTCATTGCGTGCTATCAACAAGCTTCAGCTTAAACGCTCCTGAAGGGCAATGTTAATGGAGGGAGGGGAGGGAGGGGGGGAGGGAGGCGCCATATTTTTCATGTCGGAGTGCACATTTTCTTCGCCAGCTCTTTAGGCTTTATCATTAACGCAGTAAAAAGCATGGACACACACTTTTCTGGAGCGCTTGTGTCGTTTTCGCGCGCCGCAGAGGTGGAAGCGGTCAGGGCCAAAAAGTGCCAGCGTTATTATTTCAGATGAAAGCTCAAATAAGCTTTGCTGTCTCTTCTAAACCTTTTATTTTGACCCTTGCTGCTTCAAATGGAACATCTATATTTCATATCCATCGCGCCACTCAGGTTTAATATTGTCTGAAAGATTGTGTACTCTGCCGAAATATATTCTCCAATTGTTTTGAGGGCTGATATTGTTTTTCCTTCTTTTTTCTCCTCCCCCCCACTTTCTCGTCCTCCCTCGCTGTCGGTGGCTGTGTCAGTAAGTCCCTCCACTGGTTTTTGTACTGAGGGAATTCTCCCCTCGAATCCACTAATTCATCTAAGAGCCGGGAACAACGAGGCAAGGCGGCAACTAAGCCATAATAAGCACAAATGAAATGGCTGTTGGCCACAATGGAAGCAAACAAGGCTTTACGGCTTCACTTTGTGCAATCCCAGTATCGCTTAATGACATTTCGTCAACAGGTCCACAGACGACACCGGTGATGCCGTAAGAACGTAGAATGAGGGCCAACGCGCTGAGGCCTCAGAGATGGATGCAGTCCCGAGACGGGTGTGCTGGACTTAAATGTTACGTTAAGGGCTTCTGGCAAGGCTTTTTGCAGACGATTCACAAGGCTGGGGCTCAGATCGACATCCTGTCTGTTTGAAAATGCAGCCTTTTCATCTGCCTTTTGAAGTCGGCCTCTGCAGGCAAAGTGAACGGGAACTGAAGAGAGACCCTTGATGACATCACATGACATCATACTCCAAGACAGAGGCTGAGAAATGGGTTATGGTCATCCGGCAGTTAAAATGATGATAGTTCTGTTAGGAACTATGATAGGAAATCCACAAGTATTTGAGCAGTCAAAGCGTGGTTGGCGTCTCTAGTTTGCTTCTCTAGTTTTGCGCTGGAGCTACAAGGCTACAGTAGCTAACGTAATGGAATCCTATGTATGGTAGTCAGGACTGTACAAACTGTACAAAACTGTAACCCTAAATAATCACACAATGGATTTGAACCATGTTAAGCTGTTAAGTCATCTCAAACAGACTTGCTTGTGTGGTTTCTGACGGTGTATGAAATACTGTTTTCTCCTTACAAAATGTAAAGTATTTTTCATTAAATGTGTAACAGTGTAAAGTCCAGCTGTGGAATTAGCTGGGGAATACGCTTCCGATATGTATTGGCTACATGTGTCTAATTTCTCCAGTACAAACACATTGTAATCGCCTACATTTGGGGTAAGAAGGGGGCAATGCAGAGGGCTTATGACTGCCTTGGAATAGCCTTCAGACAACAGACTACCCGAGGTGAGTCAAATACTTAAGGCAGTCCACTGCAGGTGTAAACTTTAAAAAACAAAGCAATAAATAGATGAAATAAATGAAGAAATGTATGTTTCCAGG